>NC_073262.2:25806287-26109318 GCF_029289425.2 Pan paniscus | reverse complement strand
TTTAAAATATAACTCAATCCCAACCCAAGAAAAATGAAAACATATGTCTATA
Source organism: Pan paniscus (assembly GCF_029289425.2). Lineage (NCBI taxonomy): Eukaryota > Metazoa > Chordata > Mammalia > Primates > Hominidae > Pan > Pan paniscus. Next base: position 26,109,266 of record NC_073262.2, on the reverse strand, counting down.
AAATAACTTGTACTTGAATGTTTATAGCTGCTTTATTTATTACAGGCAAAAACTGGAAACAACTCAGATGTTTATCAGTTGATGAAAGAATTAACAATTTGTGGTGTGCTGCTACTCAGCATTAAAAATGAATGAACTACACATACAACAACGTGAATAAATATCAAACACATTATGCTATGAAAAAAAAAGCCGGATACTGAAGAGTTTATTCTGTATGGTTTTTATTTATGTGACATCCAAAGTAAACAAATCTTATCTATGTGGTAGAAAACAAATCAATGGTTGTCTGAGGGGATGGGTGGGATTAACCAGAAAGAGGCATATAAAATGTTCCTATGGATTGTGATGTTCTGTTTCTTGTTGGTGGTGATATATACATGGGTTGTGAATTTGTCAAAATCCTTCAGCCTATACAATTAAATCTGTGCATTTATAAATTATACATCAATAAGAAAGAGTGTATGGAGAAAATAAATAAAATCTCATACAAGAGATTTTCAGTGGTTGGGTACAAAGAATGGATATAAGAAGGTACTTGGCTGTCAAGTTCACTGCCAGCTGCTTCTGCCTGAATAATTGGAAGTGTCTGTGCCTGAAAGAAGGCGTGAAGTATATTTATATACTTCATATAAATATAAAATATAATTATATAACTTTATATATAGTGTAATGTTAATCAAGGATGCCCTCCTCAGAGGAGTATGATCTACTTTTTACTCATGTAGTCTTCTTGCCAGGTTAAAAAGCTTTCCATTCTCCAAGGTTTGTGCAAATAAAGTCTTTCGACAGGGTAAAACCATTCCATGTGGATTTTCAAGTTGTATTTTTATCAGTCTAACCTCAGAACATGACATTGTGTTGTCTTGTCTTAACCTAGCCAGTACTCAGGAGCAAACCAAAAGGTTCCAGCTTGCTAAAGACTGGACAGTTTGAGCATTGCTGAGGATGATGACTATAGTAGATTGAAGCTGTCAATAATGTTTAAATGCGTGAGTGTATAATATTAAAATAGCAAGGACAACAAAAATAATTAAATTAGTCACCACTGGAGGATGCTGGGGGAACTAAGCCATTCTTTTGAAAACTGGTAAATAACAGGAAAGAATTAAGTATTTATTCTGTCTTGTCTTTTTTTGTTGTTGTTGTTGTTTTTTGAGACAGAGTCTCACTCTGTCACCAGGGCTGGAGTACAATGATGCCATCTTGGCTCACTGCAACCTCCGCCTCCCAGGTTCAAGCGATTCTCCTGCCTCAGTATCCCAAGTAGCTGGGATTACAGGTGCCCACCACTATGCCCCGCTAATTTTTTTTTTTTCTTTTTTTTGTATTTTTAGTAGAGACGGGGTTTCACCATATTGGCCAGGTTGGTTTCGAACTCCTGACCTCAGATATCCGCCCGTCTCGGCCTCCCAAAGTGCTGGGATTACAGGCATGAGTCACCATGCCCTGCCTAAAACTATTTTCTTTTCTTTTTTTCTTTTTTTTTTGAGATGGAGTTTCGCTCTTGTTGCCCAAGCTGGAGTGCAATGATGCGATCTCGGCTCACTGCAACCTCTGCCTCCCGGTTTGAAGGGATTCTCCTGCCTCAGCCTCCCCAGTAGCTGGGATTACAGACGCCAGCCACCACGCCTGGCTAATTTTTGTATTTTTAATGGAGATGGGGTTTCACCATGTTGGCCAGGCTGGTCTCGAATGCCTGACCTCAGGTGATCCACCTGCCTCAGCCTCCCAAGGTGCTGGGATTACAGGCATGAGCCACCGTGCCCGGCCCTTCTTTTTTTTTTTTTTTTTTTCTGAGACAGAGTCTTGCTCCGTTGCCTAGGCTGGAGTGCAGTGGCGTGATCTCGGCTCACTGCAACCTCCGCCTACCGGGTTCAAGTGATTCTCCCACCTCAGCCTTCCCAGTAGCTGGGACTACAAGCACGCGCCACCACACCCAGCTAATTTTTGTATTTTTAGTAGAGATGAGGTTTCGTCATGTTGGCCAGGCTGGTTTTGAACTCCTGACCTCAGGTGATCCACCCACCTTGGCATCCCAAAGTGCTGGGATTACAGGCCTGAGCCACCATGCCCAGCCCTGTCTTGTCTTTAACTGTATCACTAGGTAAAACAGTAGAAGATGAGGAGCTTACATTTATTGAAGGATTCCAGCCATTACATGAAGAAACAGTGGATTTTGAATATCACAATTTTAGATCTAGGCATTGAGCATGATAAGCCAATAGTATCACAGAAGGAAAGACAGCCAAACATTATGTGCATCTTGATGGAGGCACATGCTATCATCTATCAAGTATTCTTGGCAAAAATATCTAGCCTGAATCTGATCAAGCGTATAGATCTAACTACCAATACAGATGACAGAGGCACTTATCAAATGACACCCATGGGATGCAATCAGCAAAATCTAGATTTTATAAATATAAGCAAGTATATGAAGTTTATGATGACTACCCATTAAGCTAAGCTGTACAAGCTCTAATCTTTAGCATATGGACATCATCTAGTACAATAGCACCATACAATCACTGATCATACATAGCACATGTAGGTCAAATAATTTCTCATCAACATTCTTTATTTTTTTTATTTTTATTTTTTGAGATGGAGTTTCACTCTTGCTGCCCAGGCTGGAGTGCAATGGCGCGATCTTGACTCACTGCAACCTCCGCCTCCTGGGTTCAAGCAATTCTCCTGCCTCAGCCTCCCAAGTAGCTGGAATTACAGGCATGTGCGACCATGCCCAGCTAATTTTGTATTTTTAGTAGAGATGGGGTTTCATCATGTTAGTCAGGCTGGTCTTGAACTCCTGACCTCAGGTGATCCACCTGCCTTGGCCTCCCAAAGTGCTGGGATTACAAGCATGAGCCACCATGCTCGGCTTCTCATCAACATTCTTATCACCCCCAAATAAATTCCTTGACTACCAAGCTTCGAGAAACCAACAACCCACATGGGAAGTATGCCCCTCCTAACTCTGGACCATAAAACTTTGGGGTTTCTAGACTGAAACTATACCTAGTGTCTGGCTCTTACTTCAAGGCTATATTAATAACACTATGATCACCAACTCATTCCCCTTAAATAAGACATCTTGATGGACTAGTGACTATCTGCTTCATGATCACTCACGGATGATCTATATAACTATAAAACAAACAATTTGTTTTTTCAACAAATGAATTGTAAGAAAAAAAGACATGATTGGAAATCTATGCATTAAGAGATGTTAAAGACATATGAACCAATTGCAATATATAGACTTTATTTGAATCCCAATTCAAACAAGCTATAGGAAAAAAGTTACAATAACATGTATGACATAATTGGAATTCTGGGTATTTACTAGTTATTTTTAATTGATTCTTAGGTGTGATACTGTATTTATACATGTGAAAGGAGCCCTTATATCTTCTTGAGATAGGTACTGAAAGATTTACAGATGAAATATGATATCTGGGCTATGCTTCAAAATAGTGTGAGAGGAGCAAATGGATGGGGATGTAAACTTGGCCATGAGTTGAGACACATTCCTCCTGTTTAAGCTGGTGAGTAGTACAGAGGGATTCATTAAAGTCATTGATCTACTCTTGCCTATATTGGAAGCTTCCGTAATTAAAAATTTTAAAAAAAGGAAAGAGACAAATTGTAATAACAATATTACCCTGTTGGAGTATGAATGTTATGAATGCTTGTTAGTTTTCAACATTGATAGAAAAAAAAGCATCAATATCATTGTAAAAATGTAAGTGTAACATCAGATAAATAAAAATAAGATATATAATTTTCTAATAATTAGGAGAGGAAAAGATTTAAGATCTTCGAAATTCATTAAAAGGAAGAAGGGAAATACAGAAACAACACAATGGGAAAGTTTTCTTGTGCTTAGTTAATCCAAGTGATTCCCTTTGTGTAAAGGAAACCCTATGTGTTTATAAATGCATAGAAGAAAAAAATAGAAGCTCAGATGCTTAACTCCGAGGAGGTTATTGGGATTTCAGTGGGAATAAAGGCAGACTCTCATCTTATTTTACCTACTTGTATGATGGATAACTTTAGGTGTCAACTTGATTGAATTAAGGAATATCTAGATAGCTGGTAAAGCATTATTTTGGGGTGTGTATGTGACGGTGTTTCCGGAGGAGATTGGTGCATTAGTTGGTGGACTGTGTGGGGAAGATCCCTCTTAATGTGGGTTGCACAATCCAATTGACTAGGGTCATGGATACACCAAAAAGTCAAAAGAAAGGCAAATTTACTCTCTTCCTCCTGGAACTGGGGCACCCTCTTCTCTTGGTCTCAGACATCAGAACTCCAGGTACTCCAGACTTTGGACTTTGGAACTTGAATCAGCAGTCCTCCCCCTTCAGGTCATTAAACCTTTGGCCTCAGACTAAGAGTTACACCCCCAGCTTCCCTGGTTCTGAGTCCTTTGGACTTGGACTGAGCCACGCTACTGGCATCCCTGGGTTTCCAGCTTGCAGACAGCCTGTTGCAGGATTTCTCAGCCACCATAATCATATAAGCCAATTACCCTAATAAATGCCTCTTCATCTAAGTATGTATGTATGTATGTATGTATGTATGTATGTATGTATGTATGTATCTATCTATCTATCTATCAATACTATCAATCCTCTATTCATCCATCCATCCATTCTATTGTTTCTGTCTCTCTGGAGAACTCTGACTAATACAACTTGATATCACTTAAATTTTTAATATAAAGCTTTGAAACTTTATTAAAATACCACAAAAAGAGATTATAAATTTCAGTCATACATAGGGACTGGTTGGCCCTGAATTTCAAACTCAATTTTCTGGAGTAGGGCCCATGTACCACTTTTTACCTCTACTCCGGTGATTCTATGGAAGTAAACCAGCAATCACACTACAAGAAACCAAGTTGAGGGGTCACAGAACTTGGCAAGGCTGAGAAGAAGGGTTAGTGGAAATGAGGGAGCAGCAAAAGTGACTGGGTGGCTATTGTGATAGGTAGAGAGAATAATCCTTTTTATTAGACGGAGTTTGACTCTTGTTGCCCAGGCTGGAGGGCAATGGCCGATCTTGGCTCACTGCAACCTCTGCCTCCCAGGTTCAAATGACTCTCCTGCCTCAGCCTCCCAAGTAGCTGGGATTACAGGCGCCCACCACCATGCCCAGCTAATATTTGCATTTTTAGTAGAGACAGGGTTTCACCATGTTGGCCAGGCTGGTCTCGAACTCCTGACCTCAGGTAATCTGCCCGTCTTGGCCTCCCAAAGTTCTGGGATTACCAGGCATGAGCCACCGCACCTGGCCTGAGATTAACATTTAAATGGGTAGACTGAGTAAAACAGATTGCCCTCCTTAATGTGGATGGGCCTCATCCAATGAGTTAGTGGCCTGAATAGAACAAAAAGACTGACCCTTCCCTTTGTGAGAGGGAATTTTTCCTCTTCAGATTCAAACTGAAACATTGGCTCTTCTTGAATTTTGAGCCTTGCTGGCCTTCAGGAACTACACCATCAGCTCTCCTCGTTCTCCGGTCTTTGAACTCAGGCTGGACCTACATCATCAGCCCTTCTGGGTCTCTAGCTTGTTGACTCACCCTGCAGATCTTGGGACTTTCTAGTCTCTATAGTTATGTGAGCTAATTCTTTTTTTTAATCCTGCGGGAGAGGAGGAAGTTGCACCATTCCTGGAGGTACCGCAATACCAGGTTACTGCATGGAGTAGATGGAACAAGCTCCTATTTTATCTCCCTTCTCCAAAAATTTATTTTATATATTATGCCCAAATAGAGGACACATCAGATATTAAACTGATAAGAATAGTGATATGATTTGGCTGTGTCTGCACCCAAATCTCATCTTGAATTGTAGCTCCCATAATTCCCATGTGTTGTGAGAGGGACCCAGTGGGAGGTAACTGAATCATGGGGGTGGGTCTTTCCCATGCTGTTCTTGTGATAGTGAGTAAGTCTCATGAGATTTTATGGTTTTATAAAAGGGAGTTCCTACACAAGCTCCCTTGCCTGCCACCATGTAAAACGTGACTTTGCTCCTCCTTTGCCTTCCATCATGATTGTGAGGCCTCCCCAGCCATGTGGAACTGTGAGTCAATTAAACTTCTTTCCTTTATAAATTACCCACTTCTCAAGTATGTCTTTATTAGCAGCATAAGAACAGATCAATACAATAGATACTACACTTAATCCTAGGCAAAAGGCCAAGTGAGGCTAAGACTTTATAATAAATCACCCCCTACCCTGATTCTGATGGGTTCTATTTTTCTGGAGAACCCTGACTAACAGATTTTGGTACCAAGGAATGAGACGCTGCTGTAACAAGTACCTAAACATGTGGATTGGCTTTGGAACTGGGTGATGGGTGATGAGCAGATGTTGGAAGAGATTTGAGGTGCCTGCTAGAAAAAGCCTAGATTGCCTTGAAAGAACTATTGGTAGAGATATGAATGGTAATGGTGATTCTAGTGCGTTCTCAGAGGCAAAGAAGGAACACGCTATTGGAAACTGGATGAAAGGCCATCTTTATTATAAAGTGGCAAAGTATCTTGGCTGAATTGTGTTGTAGTTTTTGTGGAAGGTACCACTTGTGAGTGACAACATTGAATATTTAGCTGAGGAGGTTTATAAATAAAGGGTTGAAGGTGCATTCTGGATTCTCCTTATTATTTATAATAACAGATAAGAGGAGAGAAATTAATTAAATAAATTGTTAAGTAAAAAGCAACTAGAACTTGAAGATTTGGAAAATTCTCAGCCTATCCATACTGCAAAAAAATGAGAAAGCATGTTCTGGAGCAAACACCAAGGGTGTGGCTTGACAATCACTCCATCAGGAGATTACCCATGGATTCAATCAGCCATCTCAGCAGAAACCAGGAATAGAGATGGGCATATACAAGAAGAGACACTGCCAGTTTGGACCAAGGAGAATGGAGCTGGGACAAAACAAAGGAAGGCTTTCAGACTTCTGGGATTCTACAGTATGGCACAATAGAACTATTTGTCTTTATCCTTCAAGAAAAGAGCAGAATGACCCTGAAGTTGATTCAGAGATCATCAGGTCTGCCACTCCCACCACAGGCTGAGGAGGCAAGGCTGTTTCCTCCTTGGTTTCACAGAGTGGGGCCCCTTCTTGGTTTTTGTAGGCCAGGCTGCATGCACCCAGGGCCTCAAGGGCAGGACCTTTATAAAGAGTTGAGGGGGCAACATGGCAGTGATGCTGCTGCCTCAGTGGGTCAGAAGGCAGAGTTTCCAATCAAAGGGGATTATTCTTGAGCTTTATAATCACGGAATTTGACTTGCTAGGCTTTGGACTTTCTTGGGAACCTGTCACTCCTTTCTCCTTTCCACCTTCTCCCTTTTGGAAGGGGGTGTCTATTCTGTGCTTGTCCCGCCACTGTATTTTGGAAACACATAACTTGTCTAGTTTCTCAGGTTCAAAACTAGAGAGGAACTTTGCCTCAGGATGAATCATACCTCAAGTCTCACCCATACCTGATTTAGGTAATATTTAGATGAGATATTGGACTTTAGAGCTGATGCTGGAATGGGTTAAGACTTCTGGGGCTGTTGAGATGGGGGTGAACATATTTTGCATGTGAGGAGGACATGGATTGGGGGCGCCAGAGAGTGGATGTTATGGACTGAATTGGGTCTTCCTCAAAGTCCTATGTTGAAGCCCTAATCGCCAATGTGACTATTTTTGGAGCTAGGATATTTAAGGAAGCAATTAAGGCTAAATGAGGTCACGAGCATGGAGCCCTACTCCGGTAGGTCTGGTCTCCTTATTGGAAGAAGAGAAGTCAGGGATCTCTCTTTCCTCCATGTGCACATAGATGAAAGACCACATGAGGACACAGAGAGAAGGTGGCTGACTACAAGCCAGGAAGGGCAGGTTCACCAGGAAACAAATTTGCGGGCACCTTGATGATAGACTTCTAGCCTCCAGAACTATGAGAAAATTAATTTCTGTTGTTAAATTCACTCATTCTGTGGTATTTTGTTATAGCAGCCCTAGCTGACTAATACAGTTTTTAAGGTTTTTGTTTTGTTTTCCTTTAAATAAAAAGTCTGAGGTCAAAGTATTTTCATAAGTAATTGAGTTTGGGCCCTCCTCTGTACTTGTTCTGGCATCAAAACTTGGAGTGTTTCTTTTTTTTTTTTTTTTTTTAGCTTTACTGAGATATAATAAACAATAAACTACGTAAATTTAAGGTATATAATTTGATACATTTTGATATATGTATATACTCATGAAACCATCACTATAGCTTGGCTGACTTATAAACAAATCAAAGTACAGTACCTGGCCCTTTAAACACACATATACACACACACATTCACCTGTAGCGCACACACACTCCAATGCTATATGGCTATACACATAGTAGGAAGGACTAAGCTGGTCAGAATTTACATTCAGAGAAATAGCACGTAGGACACCCAGTACTCAAAGGTTTGCTAGCTTGTCTGTTTTATTATAATAAACTTTTTTCTTTTTGAGACTGGATCTCACTCTGTTGCCCACGCTGGAATGCAGTGGTGTGATCTCAGCTCACTATAACCTCTGCCTCCCGGGCTCAAGTGATCCTCCTGCCTCAGCCTCCCAGGTAGCTGGGACTACAGGCATGCACCACCACACCTGGCTAATTTTTGTATTTTTTGTAGAGATGGGGTTTCATCATGTTGCCCAGGCTATTCTCAAACTCCTGGCCTCAAGTGATCCACCTGCCTCGGCCTCCCAAAGTGCTTGGATTACAGGTGTGAGCCAAATAGACTTTTAATTTTATTATAGTTTTAGATTTACAGAAAAGTTGCAAAGATAGTATAGAGAGTTCCTGTTTTCTGTATACGCAACACCAAGTTTCCCCTATTGTTAGCATTTAACATTACTTTGGTAGATTTGTCATAATTAATGATCCAATACTGATACATTATTATTAACTAAAGCTCTCATTTAATTCCAGTTTCCTTACTTTTAACTTAATGTGCTTTTTCTGTCCCAGGATCCCATTTGGGACACTGCATAACAATTAGTCATCATGTCTCCTTAGACTCTTCTTGGCTGTGGCATTTCCCCGACTTCCTTTCTTTTTCATGACCTTGACATTTTTTAGGAGTATTGACAAAGTATTTTCTAAAATGTGCTTCAATTTGGGCTTGTTTATAGTTTGTGCTTCCTTTATAGTTTGACTTGCATTATGGGTTTTTGAGAGGAAGACCACAGAAGTGAAATGCCATTCTTGACACATTGCATCAAGGTATAAACTATCGACATGACATCACTGATGATCTTAAACTTGATTATCAGAGGTGTTTTATACCACATAAAATTACCCAGAATATGTTTCCAGAAGAGATTCTTACACATATTTATTAGCAGTGTGTAGTGCCTTTTTTTTTTTAATAAGACAAAAGTAAATTTAAATATTTCATTAAGTTTGACGGAGGTGCAAACACTCTGTGGCTTCGCAGAGCTGAGGGAAAAGACAGAACAGCAGCAGCCCAGGGCTCAGGGCAGGAGCTCAAACTGATCTGAGCTGTTTCCCGTAAGTGTATGTTCTCTTCCCTGATAAGATCATAAAACCCTCCAAGGTGGGGATCGTGCCTTCGGATTGGTTTGTCTGCACCTCAGCATTAATCCTAAGCTGCTCAGCATCCTACATATAGTAGGTGACTGAAGTATGCTTGCTAAGTAGCTGAGCAGGTGCTTAACTACTGGTCTGGGATGAGAGAGCCCTGTCTCCTAACCTGGCTTCCTCCTGGAGATTCCTCTCTGTGCTGTCCAGCACATCTCCACCAGCAGGGGCTCTCAGGGGGAGGGTGAGAAAGAACCCACAACAGGATGGAGGTTTTGACTGGGTAATTCAAGGGAGGGTCAAGGATATGGGGCTTTGCTGTGGCTTGAATGTTACCAGGAAGTGGAGGAATTATATGATGGGGAATCTCAATAAATCTTATCTATAGAAAGGACAGACTGAAGTGAAGCTAAAGATGTAATTGGTAAAGAAACAGAAGTCACTCATAGCTGACAGAAAGAGAGGATTTGTGGGTTGCACAGTGATATTGTTTGGGTGTTTGTCCCCTCCAGATCTCCAAATCTCATGTTGAAATGTTGGAGGTGGGGCTGGTGGGAGGTGTTTGGGTCATGGGAGTGGATCCCTCATGAATGTTTTGGTGCTGGCCTCCCAGTAAGGAGTGATTCTCACTCTCAGTACATGTGAGATCTGGTTGTTTAAAAATGAGTGGCATCTCCTTTTGCTCGCACTCTCCTAGCGATGCACTGGCACCCTCTTCACCTTTTACCATGATTGTAAGCTCCCTGAGGCCCTCGCCAGAAGCGGATGCCAGCAGCACACTTCCTGTACAGCCTGTGGAACTGTGAGCCAAAATAAAGCCTCTTTTCTTGATAAATTACCCAGTCTCAGGTATTCCTTTATAGCAATGCAAGATCGGCCTAACACACAGTGACCTTGCTTTTGTCCCACTGTAGCATGGCATCAGAATGACCTTGTCTGATGTTGGTGTTCTGTGAGGTCCTTTATGTCCAACAGGAGAACAGTGTGGTCCAGTTGTGAGTGTCAGAGGAGCTTCTAACAATCCAGGGGCCAGCTGTGAGCATCAGACCAGTGGGTGGGTGCTGGGCTGCTTTTGTTTCTTGGTCTCTTGGGTGCTCTTTTTCTTTTCCAAGAACTTTACATGATTTATCTCCATGAGTCCTTACAGTTGGACTTTTGTCCAACTAAGCATTTGTCTTAGTGTGGGCTTTCTAGAATGCAGAACCTGAGACAAGGATGTGACTAGAGCTTGTCTATGGGAAAGTGACCCCAGGAAGCAGGAGGGAGGAAGCAGAGAGTGAGATAGAGAAGGAGGGGAATCACTCCAGATCCTGCTGTGAAGGTTGCTGCTGTAGGCAAGAGACGCTGGACTCCTGGGACTCTAAGGAGCACTCAGAGAGCCCACAGAGTCTGTGGCAAAGAAGAACTCACAACTTCCTTCACCCATGTCGGGTTGCCAAGAAAGCTCCCATGGCCTCTTTTGCTGACAGCTTAGAGACTGGTTCCCATTGTTTTTCACCCCCCACACACCTGCTGATCATCAGTGGTATCAAACAACACTGGCTAGTTGGCCTTGGGCTAATGGTTTTTATCCCTCTGGAATTTATTTACATTTCTATTTTAGGTTCCAAATGCCCAGATGTCATAGGCCATGTCTGTGCCTGTCATAAGTGTCACGGGGAAAGAATCTCACTGAATGACCCTGCAACTGAGTCAAGTTTCCTGGGTTGGGTCAAAAAATGAGTGGACAGAGATCGACACCAGCAGAGCTATTTTCCATGCAATGGAGCTGACTACGTATCAATTTTTACACTTGGATGTATCTTGTTATGTTTTTCAAGGTGTGTCTATTTCATTAGTAGCTTAAGGTAAATGACTGCATATTTGTTCTTTCCTCTCTATCCCCCACAATATGACTGATAGTGAGACATGGGTACGTGTGGGTGAGAAGAGAGGTGGCAGCCCTCTGTATCATGGTCATTGGCCCAGAAATTGAACAGGGATGGATTACGTCATGCACTGGGCTTGGACTTGGGCAGCTAGCTGATAAGGGGGAAAACTGATGGGCTGAGCAAAGAGGGTTGCTGAAGGAAAGCCCACAAACTTAGAGGATGATGTGTAAAGCTCTGCAAGCCCAAGGGGCTGAGCTCAGAATCTGAGGTCGAGAAGGAGATAATAGAAAAACATGAAGGGTTCCAGCTGGCAGCTGGACTCAGAATCCAGGAGCACCCCAAAGACAGTCAACCATGAGCAGCATAAAGGAATGGGGGCCTGTGCATAGGCCCAGGGCAGAGGACCCCTCATTCATGCTACCTCCTTTGCAGGGGTAGGGACAGGCTGTCAGGCATGTGCCTGTAACCAGAGGCAGAATTCTGGGCACGTTCTTGACTGTCACAGAGGAGGCAGGGCTGGGCGTGAGGCTCTACAGGCCTTTGATCTTCTTGGCTTCTCCCTTTCTTGGTCACCTTAGTCGGGCTGTCACTTCAGAGAGACCTCACCAGGGTAGAAGCTCGTCTTAGGTAGTTCACTGCTGGATGGTGAATGGAATTCACAAGAAGGCAGCTGGTAAGGACACGCAGCTGGTAGAAGCAGAGTGTAGGGGTCAGGGGATGGAGAGATCTAGACGCTGGTGCCCCATTGTGCTCCAGAAACCATTTTTGCTGATCTTCCAAGGCTCAGCTGCCCAATGTCCATTAGAGCTCAGAGCCAAAGAGCCTTGGCAGTTTCAGCAGTAGTAATGGTATTGAAGAGATGGAGTCAATGCAAAAAAGTAAATTGTTGGCACGCTTACTAACATTCCTGTTAAAGAATTTGGAAAAGCACAAGAGCTGCTGAAGCAGTTGAATACTTTGTAATAGATTTTAAAGAAAAGGGAATCAGAGATTGAAGACTGGTGGAGCTGCCCCAGGCAAATGTGCAGCTTTTGTCTTCAGTTTAGCCCTTCTTGCTGAGGCCCCATTCCTTGTGCAGATCTCTCCCATCCACTATTCTCAGCGATGTTAGCAAAGGTGGATTGAGCACCTACTGTGTATGAGGCATGCATGCAGGCAGTGAAGATGCAAAGAAAGAAGTGAGAACATCCCAGCCCAGGCAGATGGGCGTCACAGGCAAGGTATCAATATCCCTTTTACAATGGAGCCTGGACTAGGGATGGGTGAGGGACTGGGACACTGAAGCTGTCTCTCTACTATCCTTGTTGTGACAGATGGAAGAGTGTTAGTTCTTTAATTTCAGTGCCGCTTTTGATTGACAGCTCCCATCATGTGACTGCCTTTTCTGGTCACGGCAGCACATTGGGCATGGTTCTTCATGACGGTCCAAGACATTGTTAGGAACGTCGATTCAGGAATACTGGGCAACTTGCTAGTCCTCTCCAGCCCGCAGTTTCTTTATCTGTGAAATGAGGCAGTTGAACTTTTGTGTGGACACTTATCAAAGACCTTCTAAAAACTAAGTAGAGCAGTGCTCCCCATATGCTACTGTGCACTTGATCACCTGTGCATCTTGTTAAAATGCAGATTCTGGTTCAGTACGTCTGGGTGGGGCCTGAGAGTCTGCATTTTGAACAAGCTCCCAGGTGCTGCTGGTGCTGCTGGCCCATGGACCACATTCTGGGTAGCAAGAAAGAAGATCACATCACATGGTGTAAAGAGAAGATCTAAGGTTTTCTGTCACATAGCCCTGGGTTTGAAGTCCAGTGTTGATATTGTGCAGCCTTGGGCAGGTTTCTTAGCTTCTTTGGGCCTCAGTTTCCTCATTTGTAAAATGGGGGCAATATGACCCTACTTGCATGGTGGGGATAAGGGATAAATTAGAGAATGCTTATGAAATGGGTTGTATAATGTTCATATGTAGCAACTACTCAATAATTGACAAGCTCTGCCTGTACCTACTTTCCAGAAAGCCCTCGGTGCCTAACCCCCACCACCACCAAACAAAGACCACCTACTTTCTCAGGACTCTCAGGGGAAAATTGCTGGGGCTGGGTGCATGGGGGGTTGGCATTACATCCCCGGGGCTGCTGCAGAGAGGCAGGATCTGCCTGATGCTCCTTTAGATTAAATGTCCCCATTGTGTCCAGGGTCTACCTTCTCGAGTGTAAAATGAGGCACATTGCCATGGTGCTCATGCAAGTGACCCTCACTGTCTATAACCCGTGAACCCTCAGGAGGCCTCTCACACACAGGCGCGGGAACAACTACTTCTGTGCCCACACTCTGACCACTGCTTTCCAGTGTGATTCCTGAATGTCGTCATTACTTGTAGGTAAGCCTCATACAGTGATGTGCCTGTGGCTAATTTGTCAATTTGTTTTAAATATATTCCAGCAGGACCAATTTCTTTCTTTCTCTTTCTCTTTCTTTCTTTCTTTCTTTTTTTCTTTTTCTTTCTTTCTTTTTCTATCTTCCTCCCTTCCCCCTTCCCCTTTCTTTCTCTCTCTCTCTCCCTCCCTCCGTCCCTCCCTCCCTCCTTTCTTTCTTTTTCTTCCTTCCTTTCTTTCTTTTTCTTTCTTCCTCCCTTCCCCCTTCCCCTTTCTTTCTTTCTCTCTCTCTCCCTCCCTCCCTCCCTCCCTCCTTTCTTTCTTTCTCTCTCTCTCCCTCCCTCCCTCCTTTCTTTCTTTCTCTCTCTCTCCCTCCCTCCCTCCTTTCTTTCTTTCTCTCTCTCTCCCTCCCTCCCTCCTTTCTTTCTTTCTCTCTCTCTCCCTCCCTCCCTCCTTTCTTTCTTTCTCTCTCTCCCTCCCTCCCTCCTTTCTTTCTTTCTCTCTCTCTCCCTCCCTCCCTCCTTTCTTTCTTTCTTTCTCTCTCTCTCTCTCTCTTTCTGTCTGTCTGTCTGTCTTGTTTCTTTCTTCAGAGTTTTGCTCTTGTCACCCAGGCTGGGGTGCAGTGGTGCAGTCTTGGCTCACTGCAACCTCTGCCTCCTGGGTTCAAGCAATTCTCCCACCTCAGCCTCCTGAGTAGCTGGGATTACAGGTGCCTGCCACCACGCCCGTCTAATTTTTGTATTTTTAGTAGAGGCGGGGTTTCACCATGTTGGCCAGGCTGGTCTCAAACTCCTGACTTCAGGTGGTCCACTTGCCTTACCCTCCCAAAGTGCTGTGATTACAGGTGTGAGCCACTGTGCCCGGCCAGGACCAGTTTCTTAATGCTATCCTACAGAAACAGAGGCAAGTACCTGTGGCCTCAGTTACTCCTGTCTTGTTTATTCTTGGGTACATCTCCCAGTTCCCCATAACCTCAAGAGATCCCACTGGTTGATCTCTTTCCTTTGACATTTAGAATTCAAAGACTTCTTACTGGTCTTGCAGATTTTTGCAAAGTGTTCCTCAAGCATGTTCCTGGCAATGAATTCCTATTTTGTTCCTGCCCCTCAAAACCAGGATATCCACAGTTCCTGTGGGCTCTGCTTTCAAAATTCATCAGGCATCGGACAGTGGCGTGATGCCTCCCTGAAACCTTATTCTCTGGTGTGGGCACCTGCACTGGTTTCCCTGAGCCTTGCTTTCCTAGGACTGCCCTAACAGAGCATCACAAACTGGGTGGCTCCAGCAATGTAAATTCACTCTCTCCCAGTACTGGAGTCCCGAAGTCCAAAATCAGGGTGCCAGCAAGATCCTGCTGTAGGACAGGAGCCTTTCTTGCCTCTTCCAGCTTCAGGCAGCCCCAGGCTTTCCTTGGATTGCAGCAGCGTAATTCCAGCCTCTGCCTCCATCTTCATGTGGCCATCTTCTCTCTGTGTCCATGTCTCTGTGCCTTCACATGACATGCTCCCTGTGTATCTGTCTGTGTACACATTTCCCTCTGTTTATAAGGACGGTAGTCACGTTGGATTAAGGCCCACCCTAATGACCTCATTTTAACTTGATTAAATCTGCAAAGACCCTATTTCCAACTAAGGTCGCATCCATAGTTACTGGGAGCTAAGGCTTTAGCACATCTTTACTGGGGGACACAATTCAACCCATAACACCCTGCTTCCCCACTTCTTAACATCCCCTCCTTCACCACTCATCTTTCAAAAGTCAATACATAATAATTGTTCATATTTATGGGGTACATGTGATATTTTGATGCATGCAACAATGTGTATTGATCAAATCAAGGTATGAGGATATCCATCATCTCAAGCATTTATTATTTCTTTGTGTTGGGAACATTTCAAATATTCTCTTCTAGCTATTTAAAAAAAGATAAAAATTATTACTAGCTATAGTGACTCTACTGTGCTATCGAACACTAGAACTTATTCCTTCTATCTAAAGGTTTTTTTGTCCCATTAACAAACCTTTCTTTGTCCTCCCCATCTAGCTTCCACTCATCTTTTTATAATGCAAATCAGATCATTTCACTCCTTGTTTAAAACCTTCCCATGGCTTCCCATCACATTTAAAATGTACTTGACACTCTTACTGCACCCTTTTACCATGGCCTAAGACCCTCATGGGCGACCTGGCCCTGCTGACCTCCTCGTCTTGTCACTTTCTGCCTGGCTTCCTGTGCTCCACTGGCCTTCTTGCTGGGCTTCTTGCTCTTCCTCATGCTCTCAACTCCATTCATTGCTCCAGCAGCCCCTCTGCCTGAGATGCTCTTCCACACATAGTCACCAGGCTTACATCTTCTTGTTCAAGTCTCAACTCTTCCTGTGCCACGCCTTCACAGCAGTCTGCTTCACGTGTCCAATCACTAATTTATTTCTCAACCAGCTTTATTTTCTCCCCAGCACTCATCACTGGACCATGCTATACATACAGCCTTGTGCACCATTCATAATCTCTCTTCCTCTACTGAACTGGAAGCTCCATGAAGGCAGTTCTTAAGCACCGCTGTATCTAGGATGTGGATCATGGTAGATGCTCAATCAATATTTGGTAAATGAATTAATAGATTAATGAAGACACTGCCTCATTTGATGACCTTTTCCATTTTTCTCACCAGGACCATCTTTTCCTTTCTTCATAATGGACCCTGCTCTCCTTTCCTAGTACCCTCCCAGTGTTGACAGCCATTTAGTGAATTATTTTAAATACATGGGTTTTTTGTGTGTGTGTATTGTGGATACTTAAGAGGCATTTTCTTGTACTTCAAACAAAACTTTATTTTTGAAACAATCTCCAAGCTACTTGTAGTTAATTGATCTTTAAAATTCTGCAAGAGTTGGATTTCTTGTTCTGCAGTCACTATTATTTAGCAGTTCATCTTCTATTACCCTACCTGGCAAAACCAGGTTCTTTTTCCTCATCTTGATTTCCATTCTTATTCGTCTCTCCAGTTCAAGTCTTCAGTCTCTTATAGGGACCATTTCAACAGCCCCCACACCTTCAGATTCTATCCATCCAAGTCATTTTTGAAAAAGCAGCTTTACTGAGATATTCACATGCCATATATTTACTCCATTTAAAATATATAATTTAATGGCTTTTAGAATATTCACAACATTGTACAGCCATTATGACAATCAATTTTAGAATATTTTAATTAACCCCAAAAGAAAACTCATACCTATTAGCCTTCCCTCCCCAAGTCTCCCATTGCCTTACTCCCAGCCCTGGGCAATCAATAATCTACTTTGTATTTCACTTTACTTTGCTTTGCTTGCTTGCTTGCTTTCTCTCTCTCTCTCTCTTTTTCTTTCTTTCTTTCTTTTTTGAGACAGAGTTTCACTCTTCTTGCCCAAGCTGGAGTGTGATGGCATGATCTCGGCTCACTGCAATGTCCGCCTCCCAGGTTCAAGCGATTCTCCTGCTTCAGCCTCCTGAGTAGCTGGGATTACAGGCGCCCACCACCAAGCCCAGCTAATATTTGTATTTTTAGTAGAGACGGGGTTTCACCATGTTGGCCAGGCGGGTCTCGAACTCCTGACCTCAGGTGATCCACCCGCCTTGGCCTCCCAAAATGCTGGGATTACAGGTGTAAGCCACCAGGCCCGGCCTCTACTTTGTATTTCTATAGATTTGCGTATTCTGCACATTTTCTGTATATGAAAGCATACTAGATGTGGTCCTTATGACTGGCTTCTTTTATGTGGCATAATGTTTTCAAGGTTAATCCAAGAGGTAGCATTTGACAGTACTTCATTTCTTTTTATTGCTGAATAGTATTCCATTGTGTGGCTCTACTGAAGATTTTAAAAAATTTCTTCTTAGGTCACTTTAAGTAGTTTATGTTTTTATAGGTTGTTCATTTCATATAAGTTAATCACTTGGCTTAGAATTGTCTGTAGTATTTCCTTATTTTCTTTTTATTTCTGTAAGGTCAGTAGTAATGTCCCTTCTTTCATTTCTGATTTTAGTAATTTTTCTTTCTTCTTTTCCTTGTCAATGTAGTTAAAGGTTGGTCAATTTTGTTGATCTTTTTGAAGAACCAACTTTTGGTTTCATTGATTTTCTCTATTGCTGTCCTACATTCTCAATTATCTCATCTGTAATCCCTAGGCATTACCATATACATGTTATCAGAATTCACTTGAGTTTTATTCCAACTTAATTCCAGTGAGATATAGAAATGTTACTTCTAGATAGCTCTATTCCTTCTTCCCTGTTTTTGTGCTATTATTGTTATACATGTTATATCTATATATGTTACAAACCCAACAATACATTGTTAAAACTATTACTTTATATAATTTTATGTTAATTAAAGGGACTGACAAAAGAGATGAAAAGCAAGCGTATTTTTATAGAGGTTGCTTTATTTACCTTCTTATTTATTATTCCCAGTTCTCTTTGTTCCTATGGGTTTGAGTTATCATCTGGTATAATTTCTTCTCTTTTTTTTACTTTAGAGACAGGGTCTTGCACTGTCATTCAGGCTGGAATACAGTGGTGCTATAACAGCTCAATATAACCTTGAACTTCTGAACTCAAGTGATCCTCCCACCTCAGCCTCCTGAGAAGCTAGAACTACAGGTGTGCATCATCATGCCTGGCTAATTTTAAAATTTTTTTGTAGAGATGGGGTCTCACTATGTTGTACAGGCTGGTCTCCAACTCCTGGCCTCAAGTGATCATCCCGCCTTGGCCTCTCAAAGCACTGGGATTACAGGCATAGTGGTGTAATATCTTGCTCCAGTACAACTCTGTTCACACCCACCTCCTTTGTGTGGTTACTGTCATTTCTATATGTTATAGGTACAATAATACAGTTATATACATAGTATCTTATACAATGACTTTTAAAATCAGTTGAGAGAAAAAAGATGCATTTACACTGTCTTTTATAATTACATCATTACCTTTACTGCTGCGTTTTGCTCTTTCATGTGGATTTAAAATTTCATCTCGTTCACTTGCTTTCAGCCCTAGGAACTTCATTTATTTCTTGTAAGGCAAGTATGCGGGCAATAAAGTCTCTCATTATTTGTTTATTGGGAATTTCTTTATTTCACCTCAATTCTTGAAAGATAGTTTTGCTGATGTAATATTTGTGGCTGGCAGATTTTTTCTTTATGTTAAATATGTCATTCTTTTGCCTTCTAATCTTCATTGTTTCTGCTGAGAAGTCAGATGCTAGTCTTTCTGGCGTTTTCTTGCCTGTGATGAACAGCTTTTCTCTTTATCTTTGATTTTCAGCATTTTTTCTATGATGTGTCTGGCTGTGCATCTCTACATTTGTCCTGCTTGAGGTTCATTGAACTTCTTGGATGTGCACGTTGTTTTTCAGCACACTTGGGAAGTTATCAACCATTTTCTCTATTTATTTATTTATTTATTTATTTATTATTATTTTTTTTTTCTAAGGCGGAGTCTCATTCTGTCACCCAGGCTGGAGTGCAATGGCGCTATCTCGGCTCACTGCAAGCTCCGCCTCCTGTGTTCATGCCATTCTCCTGCCGCAGCCTCCCGAGTAGCTGGGACTACAGGTGCCCACCACCATGCCCGGCTAATTTTTTATATTTTTAGTAGAGATGGGGTTTCACCGTGTTAGCCAGGATGGTCTCGATCTCCTGACCTCGTGATCTGCCCGCCTCGGCCTTCCAAAGTGTTGGGATTACAGGCGTGAGCCACCGCGCCTGGCCCATTTTCTTTTTAAATACTCTTCCTGCTCCTTTCTCTTTCTTCTCTTCTTCTAGTACTTCCATTACACATATGTTAGTGCACTTACAGACGTCCTATATTTCTCTGAGGCTCTGCTTATTTTTCTTTATTGTATTTTCTCTCTGTTCCTTCGGTTGTATAATCTCTATCAATATATCATTAAATTTGCTCTTTCTTTCTTCTGGCTAGTTCAAATGTTCTGTTGTTCCCCTCTAACTAACTTTTCATTTTGGTTATTGTACTTTTCACCTCCAGAATTTTCATTTTAATAATTGGCAAGGCATGGTGGCTCATGCCTGTAATCCCAAGACTTTGGAAGGCCGAGGTGGGCAGATCACTTGAGGTCAGGATTTGAAGACCATCCTGGCCTACGTGGTAAAACTCTATCTCTACTAAAAATACAAATAAAAGTTAGCTGGCATGGTGGTACATACCTGTAATCCCAGCTACTCAGGAGGCTGAGGCAGGAGAATCTGAATCACTTGAACCCGGGAGGTGGAAGTTGCAGTGAGCCGAGATTGCACCACTACACCGCAGCCTGGGCGACAGAGCAAGACTCCATCTCAAGATAAATAAATAAAAATAAAAATAATTTCTATCTGTATATTGGTATTATTTATTTGATGAGACATTGTTTTCCTATCTTTCTTCTTTAAGCATGGTTTCCTTTAGTTCTTTGAACTATAATGGCTACTTTAAAGTCTGTTAAATCTGATACCCAGTCTATCTTACAGACAATTTCTCTTGCCTGTTTTTTTCCCCTTTGCATGGGTCATACTTGGCTGTTTCTTTGCATGTCTCATATTTTTTTGTTGTTATTGAAAAGTAGAATTTCAGGTAATATACTGCAGCAACTCTGGATATTAATTACCCTCTCCCTTCTTCTGGACTTGATTTAGTTGTGGTTTGCTTGTTTCATTATTCTGTGGCTTGACTGAGTAAAGCCTATTAACCCTGCAGTGTGAAGGCTTTGGTGCTGTTCCTCAGAGGGCATGGCCTCCGGCATGCACATAGCCAACCTGAAATGAGAGTGGTTTGTTTTTGTTTTTGAGACAGAGTTTCATTCTTGTTGCCCAGGCAGGAGTGCATTGGTACCATTTTGGCTCACTGCAACTTCTGCCTCCCGGGTTCAAGAGATTCTCCTGCCTCAGCCTCCCAAGTAGCTGGGATTACAGGCGCCCACCACCACTCCTGGCTAATTATTTTTGTATTTTTAGTAGAGAAGGGGTTTCACCATGTTGGCCAGGCTGGTCTCTAACTCCTGACCTCAGGTGATCTGCCCACCTCAGCCTCCCAAAGTGCCGGGATTACAGGCATGAGCAACCGCGCCCAGCCGAGAGTGGTTTTATCAGGGCTCTGTCTACTGTCTCTTTTCTTGATCTCTCTTTTGAACTGTCTCATTTGGTATTACATCAGTCCATTAGACTCCATTAATTACTGGCTAACTGCTTTATTGTTTTTGCCATAAATTGCTTAACAGTATGACCCAATTGAATTCTGGCAGGATGAGCTTTAATTTTCTTTCAAGTGTATGGTCATTTTTATTTAAGAGCATATGAACAAATTTATAATATAGTCTCTATATTACATTTGCAAAGTCACCTCTTATAGTGACTATTCTCAACACAGAAAATGATTATCTCATAATTAATCACCCCATCTACTCTACCCCAATTTTTTATTGTGATAAAGTACACATAACATACAGTTTACTATCTTAACCATTGTAAGTGTACAGTTCAGAGGTGCTAAGTACATTCATATTTTTGTGCAACCATTACTGCCATCAATCTCCAGAGCTCTCTTCATTTTTCAAAGCTGAAACTCTGCCCACTAAAAATAGCATCTCTTTCCTCCCTCTTCCCAGTACCTGGCAACCATGATTCTATTTTCTGTTTCTATGATTTTGACTACTCTAAGTACCCACTGTAAGTTTCACTTATAGTGGAGTCATGCAATATTTATCTTTTTGTGAGTGGCTTATTTCACTTAGCATAATGTCTTCAAGGTTCATCCATGTTGTAGCATATGTCAGAATTTCATTCCCTTTTAATGCTGAATAATATTTCATTATCTGTATATACCACATTTTGCTTCTTTATTAATTTGTTGTTGGACACTTGAATTGCTTTCACATTTTGCTATTGCGACTAATGCTGCTTTAAACATGGGTGTACCAGTTTCTATTTAAGACCCTGATTTCAGTTTTTTTGGGTACATACCCAGAAGTGAAATTACTGAATTATATGGTAATTCTATTTTTAATTTTTTGTGAAACTGCCATACTGTTTTCCACAGCAGCTACCTCATTTTACATTCCCACCAACAATGCACAAAGGTTCCAATTTCTCTACTTCTTTGCCAACACTTGTTATTTTCTTGTTTGTTTGTTTGTTATAGTGACCATCCTAGTAGGTGTGAGGTAGTATCTCTTCATAATTTTGATTGGCATTTCCCTAATGATTAGTGATGTTAAGCATCACTTAGATTGTGTGTGTACTGACCATTTGCATATCCTTTTTCAAGAAATGTCTACTCACGTCCTTCGCCTATTTTGAAATAGGGTTGTTTGCTTTTTTGTCGCTGAGTTTTAGGGGTTCTCTATATATTCAGATACCCTTATCAGATATATAATTTGCAAATGTTTTCTTTTTAAATTTATTTATTTATTTATCATTTCAACTTGTATTTTAGATTCACAAGGTATATATGCAGGGATGTGTGTGTGTGTGTGTGTGTGTGTGTGTGTATTTGTTACATGTGTATATTGCATGATGCTCAGGTTTGGGGTATGAATGATCCTGTCGCCCCGGTGGTGAGCATAGTACCCAACAGGTAATTTTTCAGGCCCTGCCCCCAACCTCTCTCCTCCTCTAGTAGTCCCTAGTGCCTATTGTTCCCATCTTTACGTCCATGTGTACCCAATGTTTAGCTCCTACTTATAAGTGAGAACATGCAGTATTTGGTTTCCTGTTCCTGGGTTAATTTGCTTAGGATAATGGCCTCCAGCTGCATCCATATTGCTGCAAAACACAGATTTTGTTCTTTTTATGGATGCACAGTGTGCCATGATGTGTATGTACTACATTTTCTTTATACAGTCCACCATTGTTAGGCACCTAAGTTGATTCCATGTCTTTGCTATTGTGAATAGTGCTGTGATGAACATATGAGTGTGTGTGTCTCTTTGGTAGAACAATTTGTTTTCCTTTCTGTATATACCCAGTAATGAGATTGCTAGGTTGAATAGTAGTTCCATTTTAAGTTCTTTGAAGAATCTCCAAACTGCTTTCCACAGTGCCTGAACTAATTTACATTCCTACCAATAGTGTATAAATGTTCCCTTTTCTCCACAACTTTGCCAGCATTCATTATTTTTTGACTTTTTAATGATAGCTATTATGACTGGTGTGAGAAGATATCTCATTGTGGTTTTAATTTGCATTTCTCTGATGATTAGTGATGTTTAGCATTTTTGTATATATGTTTGTTGGCTGCTTATATATCTTCTTTTGGGAAGTGTCTGCTCATGTCTTTTGCCTGTTTTTTAAATGGGGTTATTTGTTTTTTGTTTGTTGGATTGCTGAGTTCCTTATAGATTCTAGATATTAGACTATTGTGAGATGCATAGTTTACAAATATGGCCTCTCATTTTGTAGGTTTTCTGTTACTCTTTTGATAGTTTATTTTGCTGTACAGAAGCTTGTTAGTTTAATTAGGTCCCAGTTGTTGATTTTTGTTTTTGTTGCAACTGCTTTTGAGGATTTAGCATAGATTCTTTCTCAAGGCCCATGTCCAGAATAGTATTTTCTAGATTTTCTTCTGAGATTTTGGTAGTTTGAGGTCTTACATTTAAGTATTTAATCCATCTTGAGTTAATTTTGGTATATGGTGAAAGGTAGCAGTCCAGTTTCAATCTTCTGCATATGGCTAGCCAGCTCTCCCACCACCATAGGAAGTTCTTTCCCCATTGTTCATTTTTGTCAACTTTGTTGAAGATCAGATGACTGTAGGTGTGTGACTTTCTTTCTGGGTTAATGTGTCTGTTTTCATACCAGTACCATGCTGTTTTGGTTACTGTAGACTTATAGCATAGTTTTCAGCTGGGTAATGTGATGCCTCCAGCTTTGTTCTTTTTGCTTAGGATTGCTTTGCCTATCTGGGCTCTTTTTGGTTCCATAAGAATTTTAGAATTTTCTATTCATGTGAAAATTGACACTAGTACTTTGATAGGAATAGCACTGAATCTCTATAGCTATTTTTTGGGCAGTAGGGCCTTTTTTTTTTGAGACAGGGTCTCCTTCTGTCACCCAGGGTGGAGTGCAGTGGTGTGATCTGGGCTCACTGAAACCTCTGCCTCCTAGGCCCAATTGATCCTCCCACTTTAGCCTCCTGAGTAGCTAGGACTACAGGCACATGCCACTGTGCCCAGCCAATTTTTGTATTTTTTGTAGAGAGGGGTTTCGCCATGTTGCCCAGGCTGGTCTCGAACTCTCGGGCTCAAGCTATCCACCAGCTGAGCCTCCCAAAGTTCTGGGACTACAAGTGTGAGCCATGCACCCAGCCCAGTAGGGCCATTTTAATGATACTGATTCTTCTAATCCATGAGCATGGAATATTTTTCCATTTGTTTGTGTTATCTATGTTTTTTTTTTTTTTTTAAACACAAGGTCTCGTTCTGTCACCCAGGCTGAAGTGCAATGGTGTGATCACAGCTTGTTGCAGCTTTGACTTCCCAAGCTCAACCAGTCCTCCTACCTCAGCTTCCTGAGTAGCTGGGAACCATAGTCATGAGCCACTATGCCCTGCTAATTTGTTTATAATTTTATGTAGAGACAAGTTTTCTCCATGTTGCCCAGGGTTGTATCAAACTTCTGGGCTCAGGTCATCTGCCCACCTTGGCCTCCCAAAGTGCTGGGCTATGATTTCTTTCAGCAGTGTTCTGTAGTTCTCCTTGTAGAGATCTTTCACCTCCTTGGCTCAATGTATTCCTAGGTATTTTTGTGTGTGTGGCTACTGTAAATGGGATTGCATTCTTAATTTGGCTCTCAGCTTGAGTGTTAGTGTATAGAAATGCTACTGATATTTGTACATTGATTTTGTGTCTTGGAACCTTACTAAGGTAGTTTATCAGTTCTAGGAGCCTTTGGTTGGAGTCTTTAGGGTTTTCTAGGTATAGAGTCATATCAATAAAGGGAGATAATTTGCCTTCTTTTTTTCCTATTCAGATACATTTTATTTCTTTCTCTTGACTGATTGCTCTGGGTAGGACTTCCAGTACTATGTTGAATTAGAGTGGTGAGAGTGGGCATCCTTGTCTTGTTCCTCTTCTTAAGGGAAATGCTTCCAGCTTTTGCCCAGTCAGTATGATATTGACTGAGGGTTTGTCATAGATGGCTCTTATTATTTTGAAATATGTTCTTTCAATGCCTCATTTGTTGAAGGTTTTTTTTTTATCATGAAAGGATATTAGATTTTATCAAAAGCTTTTTCCATATATATTGAGATGATCATATAGTTTTTGTTTTTAATTCTGTTTATGTGGTAAATCACATTTATTCATTTGCATATGTTGAACCAACCTTGCATCCAGGTATGAAGCATAGTTGATCATGGTGAATTAGCTTTTTGATGTGCTTCTGGATTCAATTTCCTAGCATTTTATGGAAAATATTTGTGTCTATATTCATCAGGGATCTTGGTCTGTAGTTTTCCTTTTTCTTTGTTTCTTTGCTAGGTTTTGGTATCAGAGTGATGCTGATTTCATAGGATACATTAGAGAGGAGTCCCTCATCCTTTTTTTTTTTTTTTTTCAGGACAGTTTCAGTTGAGTTAGTACCAGCTCTTCTTGTACATCTGATAGAATTTGGCTGTGAATTTATCTGGTCCAGAGCTTTTTTTGGTTGGTAGGTTTTTTTGACTGATTCAATTTAACTTGATATTGGTCTCTTCAGGGTTTCAACTTCTTCTTGATTCAATCTTGGGAGGTTGCATATTTCCAGGAATTTATTCATTTCCTCTAGCTTTCCTAGTTTGTGTACATAGAGGTGTTCATAATAGTCTCTGAGGATCTTTTTGTATTTCAGTGTGATCTGTTGTAATGTTACTTTTGTCATTTCTGATTGCTGAGTTGCAAATATTTCCTTTCATTCTATGGGTTGCCTTTTTACTCTGTTGATAGCATTTTTAATATATATATATATTTTAATATTATGTAGTCAAATTTTATGAAGTCTATTTTTTCTTTTGTTGCCTGAGTCTCTGGTGTTATGTCCAGGTAATCATTGCCAAATCCAATGTTGTGAAGCTTTTCTTTTCTGTTTTCTTCTAAGAGTTTTTTAGTTTTAGGTCTTGCATTTAGCTCATAGATCCATTTTGAATTAATTTTTCCACATGGTGTTAGGAAAGGGTCCAACTTCATTCTTTTGCATGTTGATATCCAGTTTTCTCAACCCCATTTGTTGAAAAGACTGTCTTTTCCCACATTGGATGTTCTTGGCAGCTTGTTGACAATCATTTGACCATATATGCAAGGCTTTATTTCTGGCCTCTCTATCCTATTCCATTGGACAACGTGTGTCTTTATGCCAGTACCACACTGTTTTGATTACTATAGCTTTATGGTAAGTTTTTGAATCAGTAAGTGTAAGTCCTCTGGCATCATTTGAGGCCAGGAGTTCGAGACCAGCCTGACCAACATGGTGAAACTCCATCTCTACTAAAAATACAAAAATTAGCCAGGAGTGGTGACACATGCCTGTAATCCCAGCTACTCTGGAGACTGAGGCAGGAGAATCGCTTGAACCCGGGAGGTGGAGGTTGCAGTGAGCTGAGATCACACCACTGCACTCCAGCCTGGGCGACAGAATGAGACTCCGCCTTAAAAAAAAAAGTTTATTGTTTAATTTCTACAAACTTGTGAATATTTTAGTTTTTATGTTATTGATTTCTGACTTTATCTCATTGTCAGAGAAGATACTTTGAATAATATCTGTCTTTTAAAATCTATTGAGGGTTAATTTGTGGCTTAACGTACGGTCTGCCTGGAAAACATCCCATGTGCACTTGAGAATAATGTGTATTCTGTTGTTTGGTAAAGTGTTCTGTATATTTCTGTTAGATTTAGTTAGTTTGTTGTGCTGTTCAAATCTTCTATTTTTTTACTTACATTCTGTCTGGTTGTTCAATCCATTATTTAGAGTGGGGTATTGAAGTCTCCAACTATTATTGTAGAACTATCTATTTCTCCCTTCAATTCTGTCACTTTTGCTTCATATATTTTGGTGGTCTGTCATTAAGTACATAAACGTTTATAATTGTCATTACTTTTTGCCACATTGAAACTTTTATTAACATATAATGTCTGTCTTTACCTTTGTTGACTTACCGTCTGTTTTGTTTGATATTAGTATAACCACCTCTGCCCTTTTTTGGTTACTATTTTCATGGAATGTCATTCCATCCTTTTTCTTTCAACCCATCTGTGTCTTTGGATCTGAAGTGTGTTTCTTGTAGATGGGATATACTTAGTCAAATTATGTTTTTTAAATCCATTCTACCAATCTTTGTCTTTTGATTGGAGAACTTACATTACATTTGCATTTAAGGTACATAAAAGTATCAGTTAGAAGTACTTTCTGTCATTTTGCTGTTTGTTTTCTATGCGTGTTATAGCTTTTTTGTCCCTTATTCACTATATTACTGTCTTGTGTTTAATTGATTTTTGGTAGTGAAATATTTAAATTCTTATCTTACAGGTGTGTATTCTTTAGCTATTTTCTTTGTGGTTATTATTGGGGATTACACTGAATATCCTAAAGTTATAATATTCTATTTTGAATTTATACCAGCTTCGTTTCAATAACATACAAAACTCGTTCTCCTTTCATAGATCTATCTCTACCCCTTTCAGTTGTTGATGTCACACATCTTTATATATTGTGTGTCCAAAAACATAACTAATAATTTGCAATACATTAGTCTCTTAGATTATGCAGAAAACAAACTGTGGAGTTACAAACCAAAGTTACAATAACACTAGCTTTTAGACTAATAATTGTTTCTGTAAGTGCATTCATCCCTAAAGTCACCTAGAACACCAAAAGCGAAGTTACATGTCATTGTTAAAATAATACTAATTTCTATAACTGCCAATGTATTTGCCTTTACTGAGATCTTTATTTCTTTACACAGCTTCAAGTACCATCTAGTATTCTTTCTTTCTTTTTTTTTTTTTTTGAGACAGTCTCACTCTGTTGCCCAGGCTAGCATGCAATGGCACTTTCTCCGCTCACTGCAACCTCTGCCTCCTGTGTTCAAGCGATTCTTCTGCCTCAGCCTCCTGAATAGCTGGGATTACAGTGTGCCCCACCATGCCTGGCTAATTTTTGTATTTTTTAGTAGAGACGGGGTTTCTCCATGTTGGTCATGCTGGTCTTGAACTCCTGACCTCGTGATCCGCCCACCTCAGCCTCCCAAATTGCTGGGATTACAGGCATGAGCCACCATGCCCGGCTGTATTCTTTCATTTCAACCTGCAGAACTCCTTTTATAATTTCTTGCAGGGAAAATCTAATTGCAATGAACTCTTTCAGTTTTTGTTTATCGGGAAATGTCTTCATTTTTCCTTCACTTTTGACAGACAGTTTTGTCAGATATGGGATTCTTAATTGACAGGCTTCTTTGTATGTGTTTGTTTTGTTTCGTTTTATTTTGTTTTAGTATCTTTAATATATTGGCCCTTCTGTCCTTCAGAGTTTCTGATAAGAAATCTTGCTGCTTTCAAAATTGTCACTTTTATCTTGTCTTTCAATAGTTTGATTATTATGTGCCTCAGTGAGTCTCTTTCAGTTTATCCTATTTGGAGTTTGTTAAGCATCTTGGATGTTTATACTCATGTCTTTCATCAAATTTAGAAAGTCATCAGCCATGATTTCTTGAAATAGTCTCTCTTTTTTTCTCTCTCTCTCTTCTTCTTGGACCCGCACAATGAATATGCTGGTGAATGAGTACTTGATGGCATCCTACAGGTCCTTTAGGCTCTGTTTGCTTTTCTTCAATCTTTTATCTTTCTGTTCCTCAGATTTGTTTTTTATTGTTCTATCTCCAAATGTGCTGATTCTTTCTTCTGCCTGGTCAATCTGCCTTTGAATCTCTCTAGTGAATTTTTTATTTCAGTTATTGTACTTTTCAGGTCCAGAATTCCTTTTTGGGTTTTCCATTTCTTTATTGATATTTCAATTTTGTTCATACATTGTTTTCTTGACTTTCTCCATGTCTTCTTTTAGTTCTTTGAGCTAACTGTGTTAAAGTCTTCTTCAAGTAGATCCACCATCAGTTATTTTTTCAGAGACAGTATCTATTTTTTTTTCCTTCAAAAGGGCCATACTTTCCTGTGTCTTTGTATACTTTGTAACATTTTTGTTGAAAACTGGACACTTGGATTTTATAATGTAGTGACTCTGGAAATCAGATTCTCCCTTCTCCCCAGGGTTTGCAGGATTTTGGTTTAGTTATTTTATTTTATTTTATTTTATTTATTTATTTTTATTATTGTAGGCTGTCTTTGTGCCAAAGATCAGCCGAAGGTGTCAACGTAAAGCCTTCTCAGCTGTTTCCCAAGCCTGTGCTTTCCTCTGGCATGGTGACTTTCTAATTTCTTCTATATGTGTGGTTACTCTGGAATGTCTCAGTCTTCAGCGTCTGACTCTCAAAAGGAGAAGAAGAGAAAAATAAAGTGAGGGAAGCACTGACCTTTAAATCTGTAAATCATTTTACCTGGAGGGGGAGGGGCCTGCAATACTGGGGTGGTGCATCAACAGCCACTCCTCCTTTGTCTGCATCTCTGTAATCAAATGCAACAGTCAGTGATCAGAGCACAGATCCTAAGAGTTAGAGAACAGTGTCCTTTTGGCCACCTTGGATCCCACTAGCTGTGTGCAAGCTGCTGCAGGCACATGTGCAAGGACTCTCTGACATAGGGCTGGGTGTGGGTGATGAGTAGCTGCTAACAGCTACTGTGCTCACAGCTGAAATTGACCAAAATTCACCATGATTTATGTTCTAAGCCATCGATCCAGAGTTCCAAAATAGTTACAGCAGACATATTCTGTCAGTGTAATTGTTGTCTAGGTGGGGAGACAGATTTCTGGTGCTTCACAATCAATCATCTTACCAGAATTCTCCCAGGGGTAGCTTTTGAGGCCAGTTTTGGAGGTTTATTCTGACCCCAAGAGGGCTCTTCTTTACCTCTCTCTTCCTGAACTAGCTAATCTATGGTTTTGCTTATTGCTGTTAATTAAAATAAGTTATTGTTTTCTAGAGCACTTGTAGGCTAACACTATGCCACACTATGTTTTAAATAAAGTCAGTTCCTTCGGCCAGACCTTTGAAGTTCTCTTTTTTTTATGGACTGCCCCTGGGCAAAATCTCTAAACTACTTCTGTAAGCTCTGGGTAGCTGGTGTGGTAGCCTCTAGTCTTGGCTTGCCTCTGTCCTACAGGTGACCAAATGGGTGAGAGTGATCTACAGTCTGGTATTCTTGGTTTTCTACACCTGGCACAGGTCCTCCATCCTATGGATTAAGTCTGGATGGAAGAATAGAAGAGAGCTCATCAGGAATTTAGCTTCTTCAACTTGCAGTTGGAAGGGTTGAGAAATGCTGGTGGCCTGCCTTTTCCAGTGAGATATGATAACCATTGACTAGGCAGTGAGAGAAGAGGGAGCCCTGTCTTCTTGACCACATCTATTTGCAGTGGAGTTCTCATGGAGCTGAAATGGGGTAGAGAGAGGAAGGGAGACAGGAGACAGGCAAGGCTCAAATGCTACAGATTCTTACCGTTCTTATTGAGTTTTAACACATTTCTTTCAATAAATATTTCTTTATTTGTTCTATGCCCTTAGGACAATTTCCGGAGGCTTTAAATGGTTATTTTTCTGAAAATAGTTTTCACCAGCTTTGCTTGTTTTGCTGGAGAATGGGTCTGCAGAGCTCTGCATGCTACCAAACTGGAAGTGCCATTTCTGTCCAATCCTCCATTTTATCCTCCACTGATGAGGTGGTTTTCCTTGGGGCATTTGGATTGATATTGTTACTTTGTTTAGAAACTTTCAGAATTCCTGTGCCAGGAACGACTAGTTGAGATTTAATATCCATTTTCCCCTTCCTTCTTAAGCACAGAATCTCAATGTTATTTGGGAAAGCAAGGTACCCAGCTAGAAGACTACAGCAGTGAGGTGTGCTTGTGTGAGTTCTGGCCAATGAGTCGTAAGTGGAAGCGTTGCCTGCATTTTGGAGGGGTCTGCGGAAAGGGAGCTGATTAGGCAGGATTGTGACCCTTTGCCTTTTTTGTTGCCTAGCATGTGGCCTTGAAGGCTGGTGTGCTAACAGTCATCTTGGACAACGAGGCAACCTTGAAAATGGAGGTTGCTCACTCAGGATGGCAGAGCAAAAATATAGAAAATCTTTTTGCATTGATTACTGGGTTCTTTGGGGGATGCCTGGAGATGCCATATCAGTCCTGGATCACGTTCTTATAAAGAGTATAAATCCTTCTATGTTTAAGCCACTATTTTTTCTGAAATGTCACCTCTCCTATGAAGTAATGCCTTATCTCTTGACAGTTAGAAATGGTTCCTTTGGCTTTTGAATTGTCATAAGTTACCTCTAATTCCCCATGGTACTGCTATATAACATTCTCGCTTGTATTGATGGTATTTGGATTTATGCTGTTAGGGAACCAGACGGCTAGCCTAATAAAATCTAGTGCAGATCCTCCAAGGCTGGCTCTGGGAGAGGAATCACCAAGTAGGGAGTGCTGGCTGGACCTCAAAGCCCTTACTCCTACTCTCAGTAAATGCTCCTACCACCTACAGGCTGGCCTCAGGGACCCTGCTTTACTTTTGAGGGTTCAGCCCAAATACTATGACATAACTCTTTACTTAATTCTATTTGACACAACTGAGAATAAGCTAGGAGATTATTGAAAGCTCAGGGTACAAGAGGGGGAAATAAACAAAGACAGTAAAATAACACTAGGTAATCAACCTTACTAGTCATCTTTGGCTTGGGGTCCCTGCTGCACCCTTTGCTGCTTCCACGTAGCAGATCCCTTCTGTGCCTTGTCATCTCTAGATTCAGTGGCAAAACTGTTCAGATGAAGCCACCACATTATCTGAAAGCCTTCAGAATATGAAGATAGTGGGCATCTGCATCTGGCATGCCCAAGCTGAAACCTGGACCCTAGTACTTTTGAAAACTTGGTAATTAAGAAGATAAAAACAAGCAAACAACTCCTCTCATCTAAAATCTCCCTTCTTGAGGTAATTTATTTGGTCCTGGGATTCCATTCAGGGGGAAATTTTAGTTATACAAATGTAGAGCAAAGATCCTCTTCTAAGTGAAGGTGTTTGAGACTAGTTCCAAGGAGATACACTTTCCTAGAATTTAAGATAGTAATGTTGTCTTTGCAGAATGCTGAGTTGTGTCTTTGCAGACTTTTATTGCTTTTGGAGAAAATACTCTGAACTAAGGAGGGGGTCAGTAATGATGGAAAAGCTAGCACAGTGCCTGGGCCTTGGACTTATACAGAACCCCTATATTAATCAAAGGAATGGGAATTAGAAGATAATAGAACTGTTTTCATGGAAGAATTTGTGACACTCAGGGTTTAAGACAAATTTTTAGGGCAGATGACAGAGAGTTAATAATAGCAATATATAATAATAGTAGCGTGATGGTTAATACTGAGTGTCAACTTGATTGAATTGAAGGATGCAAAGTATTGATCCTGGTGTGTCTATAAGGGTGTTGCCAAAGGAGATTAACATTTGATTCAGTGGGCTGGGAAAGGCAGACCACCCTTAATCTGGGTGGGCACCACCTAATCAGCTGCCAGTGTAGTCAGAACATAAAGCAGACAGAAAAATGTGAAAAGGCTAGACTGGCTTAGCCTCCCAGCCTACTACGTCTTTCTCCCACGCTGGATGCTTCCTGCCCTTGAAAGTCGGACTCCAAGTTCTTCAGCTTTGGGACTCGGACTGGCTTCCTTGCTCCTCAGCTTGCAGATGGCCTATTGTGGGACTTTGTGATCATGCGAGTTAATACTGCTTAATAAACTCCTATATATATCCTATTAGTTCTGTCCCTCTAGAGAACCCCTACTAATACAAATAGCAAACACTTCTATAGTGCTTATTTCTTGCCAGGCATACTCTAAAGCTTTAGGTATGTTAGCTCATTAATCCTCATAGTAACTTTGAGGTAGTACAAAGATTATTATCTCTATTTTACAGATGAGCAAATTGAGGCACAGAGAGGTTAGATAGATTGCCCAAAGTTACTCAGATGCGCAGAAGTGGATCTGGGATTCAAACCCATGCAGCCTAGCTCCAGAGACTGGGCCTTTACTCTTCTGACTGTTCACTTAAGAAAAGTACCCCTTTCTCTCCACCTCTTTGTGAAACCCTGAATGTCTTAGTTTCTTTGGGCTGTTATAACAAAATACCATAAACTGGGTAGCTCATAAATAACAGAAATTTATTTCTCAGCATTCTAGAGGCCAGAACATCCAAGATCAAGGCACCAGCAGATTTGGTGTCTGGTGAGGGCTTGCTTCCTCAAACACAGCGCCTTCTGTCTGTGTTCTCATATAATACAAGGGGCAAACAAACTCTCTTACGCTTATTTTATAAGCACACTAATCCCATTCATAAGTACTCCACTTCCATGACCTAATCACCTCCTAAAGGCCCCAGCCCTAACAGTATCACCTGGGGATTAGGTTTCAAATATGAATTTTAGGGGGATGCAGACATTCGCATTATAGCACCGAGGACTGACAGCTCTTGTCAATGGCATTCCAACTCCCTTATGAATATTCCTGATGAACAGAACGGCAGATGGTTTTCATCTATTTATTTTTCATCTGGTCACCTTATTGAACTCTCATATTAATTCTATTTGTCTTTCAGCTAACTCTCTGTGATTTGGAGTGGTGATGGAGGTAATCATCTTTCCTGCAATTATGCATAATCTGGCTTCCATTTTTTCCATAGCTGTGCCTCCCATTTCTGTTTGCTACCTTAGCACACCAGCTATAATTTATGGAATAATAAAAACGGAATTGGGTTTTCCAATGGTTCTCAACAGGATAAATATGACATCAGAGAATATAGGGGCAGAGTAAGTGGTGGAGAAGAAATTACAGTCATTTAGGTGTGATGTCATGATGGCTTAGTCTGGTATGATTGCTCAGGACATAAAAAGGGGGGATATACGGGAAAGATGCTTTAGATAAAGAAATTACTGGACTTGTGATGTGGGTGAGCAATAAAATAAATACATCTTCCCCAAAACCCACTGCTATACTGATGGTGACAATTTGTAACAGATGTTAGTATCCGTTGAAAACATATGGCTGGTCATCAACAGGAGGTAAGAGGAAGTAAATGAATCACAAGTCTCAGTTTTTGAGAGTATTAGTATATATATATAATCAAATCTCCATGGTGTGTGTGTGTGTGTGTGTGTATATATACATATATATATATATATATATTTATTTATAATCTCCATGGTTCATTCTTCACTTCCTGAGCTATTCAGTCCCATTCCTCTCTGCCTGCTCCAGACTCAAATCTTCTGTTTTTTTCCTCAAAACCCACTCAGGGCCTTTGTGCATTCTGTTACCTGTTCTTCTACCAATCTTGGTTTAATGGCCCTAGTTCAGGGAGTCCTAGATTTCTTCAGCTCTTGGACCAGTACCAGTGGTGTCTCTTAGCATTCTGCACTCTTCTTTCCAAAGTACTCACCACAGTTGCGATATCTGCCACAGGTCCACTCCTCCAGATATTTGTGTCATTGTGTAATATCTGTTTCCCTCACTGGACCATCAGCTCCAGAAGGGCATGGAGCAAGGCTGTATTAGTTTCTGCCATATCCCTTGTGCCTAGTACACAGCCTGGCATACAGTACATAATCCATAAATGCTTGTTGAATGTACTCATTCAAAAACCTATCTTAAATAATTAGCACTTACACAGTGATTTTCTAGCTTATATACAGTAACATTTTATGTCTGCTGTGCCTCACCTGGTTCTGTGCATCAACTCTGTGAAAAATACAGATATGGGACATTTAGCTGATGTCTTATGGGTGTATGGTATTTTCACCTGTGTCATCTCACTTAGTGCTCACTGAGACCCTTGCAGTTTACAGCCCAGCAGCCCTAAGCTCTGAATATAACATGCTCCTTACACATGTGGGTCCTTTTCTCTGCCGAGCATGTCCCACCATTGCAGATGTCATTGTGCCCCACCCAGACAGCCTTTCCCAGCTTGTGCACCTCTCCCCTAGCTGCTGGGAGCATTGACTATTAACAGCGACTAGCCGCTCCCTTCTCTAGAGAATTGTCCTCCACCAAAGAGCATAGAATGAAGTATCCCACCTGGAGGGGGCAGCACATAGTCCATGACTGACTGACACAGGGGTACAGAAAGCCATCACTTGGCCTCGAGGAGATTGCTATGGTTTGAATGTGTCCCCTCCAAAATTCATGTGTCGAAACTTAATCCCCATTGTAGTGGTATTAAGAGGTGGGGCCTTTGGGATGTGATGAAGTCATAAGGGTTGTGCCTTCATAAATGGATTAGTGCCTGTGAAAGAGCTCAAGGTTGAAGGGATCACCCTTTCGCACTTCTGCCATATGAGGACACAGCATTCACCCCCCTTTCTTTGCCTTTCCATCCCTTCTGCCATGTGGGGACACAGCACGAAGGCCCTTACCAGACCCAAAACCTGCCAGTGCCTTGATCTTGGACTTCCTAGCCTCCACAACTATAAGAAATGAATTTCTGTTCCTTATGAATTACCCAGTCTGTGATATTGTGTTTTAGCAGCACAGATGGACTAAGATAGTGGGGAGCTTCCTCCTGGGCCTCCTGGAGAGCCCACACCCTCCCTGCCCTCTCCCACACTCCTGCTTCCCTGACTCTCCAATAGATGTCTCTGCAGGAATCCCCTTCTCAGGCTCTGCTGCTAGGAAGATCAACCTAAGATACATTGCCTTGTCCATCGTATGCACCTCTTGCCTGCTTGTAAAGTTTTCCCTGGAGATGTAAGACTGGCAAGTGCAGACAACATAGGAAGCACCCGGGGCCAAGTGGGTTCCTGCAGTCTGGCAGGTATGGAGGGAGTGCCATAGAGTGGGGATATATGAAAGCCACTCTGCCAGGGCCCAGAGCTGAGGAAACCAGCGCATGGCCTTCCCTGGGGCACTCAGGCATACACCACCACTCCTTGGTGAGCTGGCTCTCCTGATGCCAATACTCACTCCTTAGCCTTCCTTCCTTACTTCTAATGCCAGAAGAAAAAGTAGGGGGAGGCTTTGGGCTTTGGGTTCTATAGGGGCTTACAACAACAGGGCTTCATTTTCTCAAGTCCCACGGCCACTGGACCCTTGAAGTTTGGGCTTCTAGAGTGGCCCAGGGAGAAGGTGGAACTTTCTCCCACCTGCCCAAGGCTCACCTCCCTTTTCCAGGGCACTGACAGTAGACATGTGTGCCCCCTTCAACCCCACCACTCCCAGGGGACACCCTGCAAGTTTCCTGCAAGGTCATGGCCTTACCCTGTGACTGCCACAGGTCCACTCCTCCAGATATATGTAGGAAAGCCCAGAATTCATCTCAGAGATGAACACATACAATTTTTCCCATCTTTGTTCCTGCACTAGATGGTAAACTCCAGGAAGGCAGGAATCATGTCTTGCTTACCTTAGTAGCTCCCATGGTAGCAAGAATATAATTTATTTTTCTGAATTGGAAGAGTCCTTAGAGAAATGTGGTATAATTTCCTAGGGTAAAGTCTTGTGCTCAATCTCATTAAATGAGTGAAGGCACATTTTCTTTTGAATAGGATCTTGCAATAACTTGAGTCAAAGCATATTAAAGTGGCTTTTTAGAGTCAATTTATATTTTTATGTATATTTTAGGGCAGGGAAGCCTATAGGTATCCTCAAACTCTATTAAATGAGAAGACACCTTTTGATGCTCTCTCTTGCCACTCTTACTCAGTATAGTATTGGGACCCCTGGCCAGAGCAATCAGGCAAGAGAAAGAAATAAAGCACATCCAAATAGGAAGAGAGGAAGGCAAATCATCCCTGTTTGCAGTCGACATGATCCTATATATATAGAAAACTCCACAGTCTTGGCCCAAAAGCTCCTTAAGCTGATTAACAACTTCAGCAAAGTCTCAGAATTAAAAAAAAATCAGTGCACAAAAATCACTACCATTCCTATACACCAACAATAGTCAAGCCAAAACAATTCCATTCATAACTGCCACAAAAAGAATAAAATACTAGGAATACAGCTAATCAGGGAGGTGAAAGATTTCTACAACGAGAACTACAAAACACTGCTCAAAGAAATCAGACAGGACACAAACAAAAGGAAAAACATTCCATGTTCATGGAGAGGAAGAATCAATATTGTTAAAATGCCCATACTCCCCAAAGCAATTTATAGATTTAATGCTATTATTTTAAAAATAACATTGAGATTCCTTATAGTACTAGAAAAAACTGTTTAAAAAATTCGTATGCAACCAAAAAAGAGCTTGAATAGCC
The DNA here is from genome assembly GCF_029289425.2 of Pan paniscus. NCBI lineage: Eukaryota > Metazoa > Chordata > Mammalia > Primates > Hominidae > Pan > Pan paniscus. The sequence continues at coordinate 26,072,040 of NC_073262.2, read as the reverse complement.
AAGGAAGTCCTAAGCAAAAGAACAAAGCTAAAGACATCATGTTACCTGACTTCAAACTATGCTACAGGGCTACAGTAACCAAAACAGCAGGGTACTTGTATGAAAACTGACACACAGACTAATAGAACAGAATAAAGAGCCCAGAACTAAAGCCACACACCTACAACTATCTGATATTTGGCAAATCTGACAAAAACAAGCAATGGGGAAAGCACTGTCTATTCAATAACTGGAGCTGGGATAGCTGGCTAGCCATATGTGGAAGATTGAAATTGGACCCCTTCCTTACACCATACACAAAAATTAACTCAAGATGGATTAAAGACTTAAATGTAAAACCCAAACATATAAAAATCCTAGGAGACAACCTAGGCAATACCATTCTGGACACAGGAATAGGCAAAGATTTCATAATGAAGACACCAAAAGCAATTGCAAGAAAAGCAAAAATTGGGATCTAATTTTCTCCAAAATTTTGCCTAAAAATTAGACAAATGGGATTTAATTAAACTAGAGAGCTTCTGCACAGCAAAAGAAACTATCAATAGAGTAGACAGAAAACCTACAGAATGGGAGAAAATTTTTGCAAACTATGCGTCTGATAAAGGTCTAATATCCAGCATCTATAGGGAACTTAAATTTACAAGGAAAAAACATCTCTGTTGAAAAGTGGGCAAAGAACATGAACCAACACTTCTCAAAAGAAGATACATGCAGCCAACAAGCATATGAAAAAAGCTGAACATCACCAATCATTAGAGAAATGCAAGTCAAGACCATAATGTGATACCATCTCATGCCAGTAAGAATGGCTATTATTAAACAGTAAAAACAAAAAACAAAAAACAGGTGCTGGCGAGGTTGTGGAGAAAAAAGAAATGCTTATACACTATTGGTGGGAATGTAAATTAGTTCAACCATTGTGGAAAACAGTGTGGTGATTCCTCAAAGACCTAAAAACAGAAACACCATTTGACCCAGCAATCCCATTACTGGGTATATACCCAAAGGAATATCAATCATTCTATCATAAAGACACACCCACACGTATGTTCATCAGAGCACTATTCACAATAGTAAAGACCTAAGTCAACCTAAATGCTCATCAGTGGTAGACTGAATAGAGAGAATGTGGCACATATACACCATAGAATACTATCAGCCATACAGAAGAATGAGATCATGTCCTTTGCAGGAACATGGATGGAGCTAAAGGCCATTATCCTTAGCAAAGTAATGCAGGGAACAGAAAACCAAATACTGCATATTCTCACTTATAAATTGGTAGCTAAATGATGAGAACACATAAACAGATAGAGGGGAAAAATACACATTGGGGCGTTTCAGAGGGTGGAGAATGGAAGGAAGGAGAAGATCGGGAAAATAACTTATGGGTTCTAGGCTTAACACCTGGGCGATGAAATAATCTGTACAACAAACCCCCATGGCACAAGTTTACTTATGTAACCAACCTGCACATGTACCCCTGAACTTAAAAGTTAAATGTAAAAAAAGACATATTTAAAAAAAATCTATTACTAAGGCTTGCATGAAATTTTGAGATAGGAAGAGAATAGGCTACGAAGAGAGTACTGCAGGCAGAACCAGAACCTTTCACACAACCACCTCCCCATTACCCCTTCTGTTTTCCTTCCTTCCTTTTTTGCTCCCTCCCTCCCTCCCTCCCTCCCTTCCTTCCTTCCTTCCTTCCTTCGGTACATAGTTGCGTGGATGTCTCCCATAAATGGTGTCCATGAGTCCACACCTGTTTTAGTCTGCTCAAATTGCCATAACAAAATATCTTCGACTGGGTGGCTTAAACCAAAGGAAGTTATTTTCTTACAGTTTGGGAGGCTGGAAGTCCAAGGTCAAGGTGCCAGCATGGTTAGTTTCTGGGGAGAGCCCTCTTCCTGGCTTGGAGAAGGTACCAGCTCACTGTGTCCTCACATGGCATGGAGAGAGAGAGGGAGCTTTCTCTCTTCTTATAAAGCCACAGCCCTATTAGATTAGGGCCCTTCCCTTAACTCATTGAACCTCAATTACCTCCCGTGGCTTGAAGATTAGGACTTCAACATATTATTTTAGAGGGGGAACATAATTTAGTCCATAACAACATCCTTTGCCCTAAAACTTCGTGGCTTGATTTGGCCAGTGTCAGCAAATGCAAAGCAGAGGTGTAAATGGTACAAGCACATTCCCACTTGACCTCCTGCACACTTGGGCTTGCTCACTCCTGCACCTCTACCTTGCCATGAGAACACATCTCAGCCAGCCTCACTGAGTGATGCGAGAGACATGTGGAGAAGAGCCAAGACCATCTTAGAACAAGCTGACGGGCCAGCTGATCCCCTAAAATGTGAGTGAGCCCAGCCAAGGTCACCTGAGCTGGGGCTTCTTCAGCAGAACTGCCCAGCTGACCCATGGATTGGTGAGAATAAAAAATGGTTGTTTCAGGACACTGAATTTTGGAGTGGTTCGTTACACAGCAATAGCTAACGAATATGCTTTCTCTGTTCCTTCTTTTTCTTTTTCAAAAATATGTTTATGTGTATGTGTACCTTTTTCCTACATTTCTTCTGTTAGAGTTTAAGGACTGAATCATATCTCCAAATTTCCTTTAATTCCTGATCACCTGAACTAGAATGCTACCCTTAGTCCTCTCTAGCCTTTCACCTTTCTTTACTTTTCTTCATGGCATTTGTTGCCGCTTGACATACTATGTCATATGCTTATTTGTCCATTGTTTACCTCCTCCAGTAGAATGAAAGCCACATGAGGGCCTGGACCATGTCTGTCTTGTCAGTGTTGCATTCCCTGCATCTAGAATGTGTCTGGCACTTAGTAGGCACTTTATAGGTATCTGTGGAATGAATGAGTAAATGAGTGAATACATTTTTGGAAACACTAAAACGATATTTATTTGAGATGTGTTTGTATATGTTTATGTATATGTAAACTGAGTCCTTATGGCATGGATTAAATAGAGTAAAATAGAACCTAGGATTTAAGTTTTGGGGCTGGTGCTAGCATTTTGCTGAGGTACCAAGACGCATGCCAGTAAAAATGGACAAGGAAACAGCACAAACAGTTGGCTTTCACTAACCAGAATGAAGAGGATGAATGTTGCCAACGTGTGTATTGTAGGAGTAATAAGTCCTTCAAACGGGGCTGGGGAATTGTTTGCCAAGTGGGTTCAAGCTGTGGCCTTACCCACAACTATGTGCTTGTATTAGCAGAATCTGGAAGCTTCACTATTTATGAAAGGATTGGGCTTTTTAAGTATTATTTATAACAATTCATCTCTTTTCTGAGTTAGAGTGTCTTATCCAATTAATTCATTGGTAATTCAATTACTCCCTCTCCTCTTAAAAGGGAGTGGGTCAGGCTGGGCACAGAGGCTTATGCCTGTAATCCCAGCACTTTGGGAGGCAGATCACTTGAGGCCAGGAGTTCAAGACCAGCCTGGCCGACATGGTGAAACCTCGTCTCTACTAAACATACAAAAAATTAGGCTGGGCGTGGTGGCTTATGCCTGTAATCCCAGCACTTTAGGAGGCTGAGGCGGGCAGATCACGAGGTCAGAAGTTCAAGACCATACTGGCTAACGTGGTGAAACCCCATCTCTACTAAAAATACCAAAAATTAGCCGGGCCTGGTGGTGGGTGCCTGTAGTCCCAGCTACTCAGGAGGCTGAGGCAGGAGAACCTGGGAGGCGGAGCTTGCAGTGAGCCGAGATCGCGCCACTGCACTCCAGCCTGAGCGACAGAGCGAGACTCTGTCTCAAAAAGAAAAAAAGATACAAAAAATTAGCAAGGCATGGTAGCACATGCCTGTAGTCCCAGCTACCTGGGAGGATGAGTCGGGACAATGAGCTGTGATTGTGCCACTGCACTCCACCCTGGGCGATGAGACTTTGTCTCAATAAATAAATAAATAAATAAATAAATAAATAAATAAGGGAATGGGTCATTTAAGGGAAAATAAAGTCATGTTCAGAGTTCCAAGCCATCTGCAGTGCAGTGGGGCCAAGTGGTCAGCTGGCTTCCAAAGCAGAGGCTGCTGGTGGCAGGCTGGCCAATTGCCATATTAACGTTCTATGAGATCTGGATGTTACTGGCTGTCAGTAAGTAATTTGTGTGTGTCTTTGGGAGGTAGGGAATTGGCAGGGAGGAGTAGAAAGTAGGGGCATTCGACTCTGGTAGAATTGAATATGAAATGAGTGATATGGAGGACACCAAGTATTGAACGTTGCTGCATCAGCATCTGTTTCAGGAAGAATTCCACAGGGGAGAGGATGAGGTCTCTTTCATGCCCCCATTAATCCCCAAGTTTCATTCACAGCAACACCATGGTTGTTTTCCCTTTTCTGGACCTGCCTGTCCACCCTCCCCCAGCCCAATTCACTTGGTTAAACGAGTACTTATGACAGCCATGATTGCTGAACACAATTTTGCTCTTGGTTGGAGTTCATTTGTCCAACAGCGGCACCTGACCTGGGCTGAGACCATCGGAGTCCAGAAGTAAAACTGAAACTGAGAGAGAGAGAAAGAGAGAGCACACGTGCCCTTTCATAATTCTCCAAGGGGATAATTATCAGCTTTTTTTTTTTTTCCTGAGCTCAGTTGCACTCCAGCCTATTTCTTCAAGAATTATAATTAACTCCTCTCTGTTTTTTGCCTTAGCTAGCCTAAGTAGATTTCTCTTGTTTACAACCCAACACACCCGTATTATGCCCCTCCCTTGTTGCCATTCATGGTATACCAGTTCCATGCCCTGTGGGAGGTGCTGTCTCTGGCTTGAAAGCCAATGGGCCTCAAGTGTCAAAGAACAAAGGAGCCCAAAAGGCTGGAGCTATTCACCCAAGTCTCCAATTGGTAAGAAGGGCTACCTGCTTGGCTTTGCTGGACAGTGAGTCCAAGGGGAAGGGTCAGAGATCCCATGGAAAGAGTGATCAGAATCTCTCCAATTCTGTCCTCGAATTTCCAATCTCATTGGTGTTTCTAACTGTGCTTAGTAATCTTCATTTACCTGAGTACTCTTCTATTTACAAACTTTTAGTGACTTCCCACTGCTGGCTGAAGGCCACCCAGACACTGTGACCTGCTGTTTAAGGCTCTCAATGATTTGGCATGATTTTTCAGTTTTACTCCCTAGATGTCTCCACACAAATTTGTACCACTTTACCCCTAAGAGAACAAGTGCTTGCATACCTGGTCCCTTTGCCATTTTGGGCAAGAAGTCTGTACCTGTAAATTTTTCAGGATTTTGATTTATGTTGCCCTCTCAGAAAAATTTTACAAACATACCCCGCTACCATAGGATAAGAGAAGGCTGCCTTCCTGGTATACTTTAGAACATCAAGCACTATTCTTTGTAATCTTTGCCAGTGGAATGGGTATTCCTTTGGTTACTAATGAGGCTGAATAGTTATTCATGTATTTCAGGATAATTCTTTTATGTATTGTGTTTTAATGGTCTTGGCTAGTTTTTCTACTGTGAATTTACAACTGTCATTTTTCTTGTGAGAATTCTTTTTTTTTTTTTTTTTTTTCTTTGAGACAGAGTCTCTCTCTCTCACCAGGCTGGAGTGGAGTGGCATGATCTCAGCTCACTGCAAGCTCCGCCTCCCGGGTTCAAGCGATTCTCCTGACTCAGCCTCTGGAGTAGCTGGGATTACAGGCATGTGCCACCAAGCCCAGCTAATTGTATTTTTAGTAGAGGCGGGGTTTCACATGTTGGCCAGGATGATCTTGATCTCCTGACTTCGTGATCCACCTGCCTTGGCCTCCCAAAGTGCCGGGATTACAGATGTGAGCCACTGCGCCTGGCCGAGAATTCTTTATTAAAGATATCAACTCTTTGTCACATATGTTGCAGAAGCCATCCTTAACTGATTGTCTTATTTTACTATTGTGTATGGTTTTTGATGTATAGAACTTTATATTTTTAGGAGGTGTAATATATTGCTTTTTTCCTTTGATGGTTGCTATCTTGGGTTTTTGCTTAGAATGGCTGTTATTTCTCTTTTAATTTTGCTACAGCTTATCTTCCAGCTAGACTGAGGCTTTTTGAGGGAGGGGTTTATTTTGTTTCCAAAGTTGTATCCTTTGACTCTATTCTCTGCTCTATTTCAGTGTAAGTGATCCAGAAGGAACAACTAATTAACTTATTGGCTGCTGTGGCAGGTAGCTTTTTAAGATGCCCTGGATGATACATGACTCTTATTATTTACATCCTTGTGTGACCATTTCCCTCTGAATGTGTGCTAGACCAGTGACTTGCTTCTAATCAATGGAATATGGCAAAAATGATGGATGAGATTAAGCTATGAAGAACTGTGGTTTCTGTCTTATTCCCTCTTTTTTTTTTTTTTAACCATGCAACAAAACGCTTATTAACATTTTGAGCAGGTTCAGCTATTACCGAAACTGGTAATTTATAAACTTAAATTGGGGCAAATGGCTTTAGTGCAGAGTAGTGCCATCACTGGTCACTACGAATGCAAGACTGAAGAATTAATAGCCACCCCTCAGATGGAGGACCAGGTGCAGGGCTGACTCTTTCTGAATGTTGTAGTCACAAACAGTGCAGCCATCTTCTAACTGCTTGCCTACAAAGATGAGACTGTGCTGGTCAGGGGGGATGCCCTCTTTAACATGGATCTTGGCCTTCACATTTTGGAGGATGTCACTTGGCTCCACCTCCAGGGTGATGGTCTTGCTGGTCAGGGTTTTCAGGAAGATTTGCATTTTGACCTCTTGGAGGATGCGAGGATGCTGCAAATCACCAATCACATTCAGCCACTGGAATGCCTCCAGACGCTCGCTCAACAAGGCCATTCGCCACTCTGTTCCCTCTTTCTTACTTGTTCCTCATGATGCCTACAGCTGTGTGAGGCCCACATGATGAAGAATAGAGGGCAGCTTCTAGCCAACCCCCAGTGAGGAACTGAATTCTGCCAACAACCACATGAGTGACCTTGGAAGCACATCCTTCCCCTGCTGAGCTTTGAGACGACAGCAGACCTGGCGGCATGAGAGAGAACCTGAGCCCCAGGACCCAGAAACATGGTGCCCAGATTCCTGACCCGATATGAAATAACAAATGTTGTTTTAAGCTGCAAAGTGTTGGAGTAATTTGTTACATGGCAATAGATAATTAATACAAGTGTTTAGTTCTTCTAGTCTTTGGGTATTTTTCTTTCACTTCTGTTGAAGAAAACCCCATTCCATTTACTGCTTCAAAAAGTAAAGGGGAATCTCTACAGGGAACCCCATCAACTTTGGAAATCTCAAGTGTCTTTATGGAACATATTTACAAGCAACTGATTTGCTGAGGATGCGGCTGTGTATTGCCATTGTGGGTAATGGAAAACATGTTTCTATTCATTTTTCCTTCCCACAGTCTCTGAGGAGGATGGAGCTGGTGACTACAGGAGACCCTTTAGTTTTGCTGAACACAGTGATAGGTTTGGGGCTGCAAACTTGGACAGAGCTGAGATACATGGACTGGCTCTGTCTGCATCTGGGAGGAAGAGTCCAGGGGAAGTCAGGACATGGGAGAGAAGAGTGATGTGGGATGTCAGGAGAGAAAGGGACCTTCTGTGGCTGCATGATGGGGATGGGACTCTGGAGACTGTGGGGTGTGCGATAGAAATCCCTCATCTGTGTTTCCTGGTACATTTTAGTAAGTTTACTTGACTTCTTAATACATCCCTGCAAGTGGATGTTTAGAAGAGCTACCAATGTTGAATTCTTATCCAAATGGGGGCATGAATGAATTAGACACAGTTTCTGGAAGATGAGGGAATAGCTGACATGCAGGTCACGCAGGGTCAGCCCTGAGGCAGGCAGGGGGCTTCGAAGCCCCTTGCCTCCTGTATCTCAGCTCCTCACTGGGCCCAGTGCCTCGTGCCTGCATGCTGCCCTGAGATTGCCAATGCTCATTCACAGGTGCCCTCACCCTACCACCAGGACACAGAGCTTGGCTTTTCTCCCTCCTTAGACTCAATGTTTTGCCATCTTATTTTTCCAGAGCCCTGACTTTTTTTTTTTCCAGTAAGAATGACTACCAAACTGGAGGTTTAATCTAGCAACATGAATCTCAGTCAATGTGTCAGCTCTCCTGGAAGAGAAAGGGCTTTTTCTTTCTGATCAGCTAACGTCATACTAAAGGGATGTGATAATCTTTACTTCTTCCCCACTGAGGCTGGGTTATCTGGCTGTCTTGAACTGAGGTGACAACTTTTGAAAGACATCCAGATTTTCTACTCTATGGCAACAGATTATTTCTGCAAGTTTTAAAGGCATTTTTAAACATCTTTAAAAACATTTTTTATCTGCTCATTTGGTTTTTAATCTTCACTAGGGTCAGATATTTTTTGTACTTATGGGAATGGCGCTGGGCCCGGGCAATCAGAAATGATTAGACCCACATGGTAACCTGCAGACCCCAGGGTTTGAGTTAAATGGCTATCCCAGAGGCTGCCAAAGATGGGGAGCTGATGTGAAAATTGAAGCAATTACCCAGATCACTCAGGCAGAAGAATGTCTGAGGCTTTTTTTCCCTTGAACAATCCAGATAATTGCTTCAATTTACACTTCTTACTGGTGGTAGAGATGGGTACAGACATAGCTCTCCAGGAATGGGCTGAATAGAGGGAAACAGTGCTTGGAAAATGAGTCTGATAACTCAGGGGGAGAAAAAACTGGGAAAAATTCACATGCTTTGGCCTTGATTTCTACCAGCCTCAAGCAAGTCAAAGTGAGACTGTTCATTGTTGCCTGAGTGATCTAGGTAATTCTCTATTTTGTGTTTCATCTTCACAACGAAGCTTTTAGGGCCGTGCAAGTGTTGCTGGTGGAGACGGCTGAATAAATCATGGCTGGGAACTTCAGGTTTGAGACCCTTACCCTGTGCTGGCTGGTGAGTTTCCCAGTTCATTAACCACTCTTGAAGGACCTGCAAATCCTTGCTGTGAGGAGGCCTTGCAGGTCAGGAAGGAGAGGGGGCAGGTGGGCGCTCTCCTTGCAGAGCTACTACACCTGTTAATTTAACTATGAGTAAAAATCAAGGTAGCAGGACTTCATGATTCCCTGAAGCAGATGGTTCATTTACTGAGACCCTCAGGGATTCATTTCTGCAACTGAAAATCCACATTTGTTAAAACAATGGAATGACGAATGTATCAAAGATTTATTGAGTTGCTACTTTGTGCCTGGCATTATGCCAGACCTTGGAATAATCACGTAATTTCATATTGATACAGGATTTTTGTTTTCTTTTCTCGTGTTTTCTTGGTGGGGGTAGGGAAATGATTCATTTGATCTCTTTACAGCCTCTTCCAGACTTTATTTCCAATGCATTTTCTCAAATATTTCTCTCTTCATTCTCACTTATCAAGAGTAGATAATATTTTTAGCACCGTTTCAACAGATGGGATAAAAAAATAAACATTCAGAGAAGTTCAGTACATTTTCCAAAGTCACAAAATTTGTTAGCAGCTGACCTGGAATGAAAAATAAAGGATCCTGAACCAAAGGCTCCATCTGCAATGCAACATCATTTCTTTCAGGTTCGTTACTGATTCATTTCTCTTTGCCATTATCATGATTGTGATGGATATGGATTGATCATCCAGAAAGTATTTATCAAGCATGTAAATAAGATATGATACCCACAACATAAAGAAGCAAGACACACACACACACACACACACACACACACACACGCCAACAGCATGAAGAATACTGTGAGGTGAAAAGAACTAGAGAAGAGTATTGGACAATATGAAAGTGATTGCAGGGCAGGCAGAAATCAGATGCTGAGTCACAGGGACCGACGACTTGAGAAGAAAGAGAGCCCTGTGGGCTAGAGCTGTTCAGAAAGATTCCTTTAAATTCTATTTTTTTAAAAATTGTGGTAAAATACACACAACATAAAATTTACCGTTTAACCATCTTAAGGTGCACAATTCAGCGGCATTAAGTACATTCGCAACATCATGCAACCATCACCTCTATCTAGTTCCAGCACTTTCTCATTACCCCAGATGGAAACCTCTGTAATCGGGAAGATTTTGTAGAAAGTTTGGTAGAATCTTGAGGGATAGCTAAGATTTAGAGAGGCAGACAGGTGAGAGGAAATCCACAGGGCATATTAGAGTGTGAGCTGATAGCACATGTACAGTGTCTGGAGCATGGTGAGGACTGCAGGGCTTTGTGGAGGAGAGTGCTGTGCAGTAGGTTTGGGTGACTCCCACGGACTTTCCCGGTATAACAGCAGGTTTGCCTTTCCCTTTGTCTTTCAGGGTCACCTTCCTCTAACATGTTCGGAGGAAGAAGCGTTGGTCTCACATCCTCCCAAGGGAAGCCCACCTCTCCTCTGTGGTTGCATTCTAAACCCTCTTTCAGCTTTGCTGTGGAATGGCTACTCTGTGGAATCACTGCTGCATCTCTGGGATTCTGGTCCTCCTGCAACACGATGCTGCTGTTGCTGCTGGCGCCGCCGCCATGTCCATCTCAGCCAGGAGCTGGTGGGGCAGGAGACTGTTTTTGTCTTTGCCTTGGGCTGTAATTCCTTCAAGCACCACTGACAGACTGAGGGGTGCAGAGACTTCACTGGAGGAGACTTTATCATGGGGGAAAATCCTCAAAACTAGGTTCCATTTTTCACTTTTCCCAGAGTCCAAGGGTCCAGGATCATCCACAAGACACAATACTCCTCACCAGTACATTTTCTGGATGTTATTTATGGGCCAATAAATTTTGAATTGACAGTGGCATCTAGATCAGTGCTGTTCAATAAAAATATCTCATGAGCTACATATGTAATTCAAACATTTCTGGAAGTCAATTTAAAAAAGGAAAAAGAAACACAGGTGATGTTTTATTCAATTATTTAATATATTTTATTTAACCCAATATACCCAAAGCATTTCCATTTCAACATGTAACCAATAAAAATAATTATTAATGAAATATTTTACAGTCATTTTCACACTGTCTTCAAAGTCCTGTTGGTATTTTACACTGACTGCCCATTTTGTTATGGACATTAAATTTTTATTAGAAATACTTGATCTGTGTTTAGATTTTATAAAATTTACAGTTGAAAATGTGGATTTACCAAGTTGTTCTAAACACACTTAAAAGTTTCCAATAACTCAATCAGGTATCAGCTTCTAAATTTAAATTGTAATTAATTAAATGAAATAAAATGAAAAATTCAGTTTCTCAGTCATACTCAACCCATTTCAAGTGCTCAGTAGCTATTTGTGGCTAGTAGCTATTGTCTTGGACCATGCAGATCTAGAAAGTCTAAGACCAACAGCACCAACTAATTGCCACGATTATTTGATTTGCTTTGTGTCCAAAGATGATTCCAGGTTAGTCCAGTGATAAAAATCCTTGGCTTGACTGTCAAGTTTTTTGCATGATTGGATCCTAAATTGCCTTTTGACTGAATTGCTTATTAATTCCACTCTAGTCACTCAGGCTTCCTCACTGTTTTTGGGCACGTAAACTTAACCTGATCCCTGCACTGTGACTCTTGCTGTCCTCCACCTTCAAGATTTAAAGAACAGGCAAGTTTATTGGCTCATGAACAAGAAGTCTAGAGCACAGTGGGCTTTGGATTTGCTGGATCCCAGTGGCTTGATCATGTCACCAAGGACCCAGCCTCATGGTTTTTGTCATATGCATCTTTGGCTTCATCTCTGGTCTAGTTTTCCAAGAAGTCATAGAGTCTTTCCTATAGCAATTGGAGCTGGATGTTATCCTCTAGCTGGAAATGGAAAGGCAGAGTAACACAATTTCTTCCAAAAATTTGGCAAACTTTTTCTTTTGTCTCCTTGACATTTATCTTGCTCATCCCTGAACCAATCACTGGGAAAAAGAATGGGGTGGTCACGTTTGACTGAGGCTAATCAAGACCCATTCTTGTATTTGGGGATAATTCTCCAAACCACGTTCTTCCTACACAATAGGAGAAGGGGGAAACACATCATTTCAATAACCAAAACACCTCTTTTTGGTTTTTCACTTCTTCTTTTATCTTTTTTTATTGTGGTAAAATAGATACAACATAAAATGTACCATTTTAACCATTTTAAAGTGTACGGTTCAGTGGCATTAACTATGATTACACTGTTATGCAGTCATCACCATCATCTGTCTCTAGAATATTTTCCATCTTCCTGAACTGAAATTCCATACCCATTAAATAATAACTCCCCATTCCCTCTCCCTCCCGTATCCTGGCAACCACCATTCTACTTCCTGTGCCAGGAACTTGACTACTCTAGGTACCTCATGTAAGTGGACTCATATAGCATTTGCCCATTTGTGACTGGCTTATTTTCACTTAGCATAATGTCTTCAAGGTTCATCTATGTTGTAGCATACGTTAGTACTTCTTTTTAGGGCTGAATAATATTCCATTGCATATATACACCACATTTTGTTTACCTATTCATCAGTTGATGGACATTTGGGTTGCTTCCATCTTTTGGCTATTGTGAATACTGCTGCTATGAACACAAGTGCACAGATACCTGTTTGAGTACCTGATTTCAATCTTTTTGGGGGTATATACCTAGAAGTAGAATTGCTGGATCATATGGAAATTCTATTTTTAATTTTTCGATGAACCACCATACTGTTTTCCATAGCAGTTGTACCATTTTACATTCCATTAACCATGCACAAGAGTTTTTATTTCTTCATGTCTTGGTCAACACTTCTTTTCTTTTCTTTCTTTCTTTTTTTTTTTTTTTTTGGTAGTAGCCATTCTAATGGGTTCAGTGAAGTGGTATCTCACTGTGATTTTGATTTGCATTTTCCTGATGATTAGTGATATTGCATACTTTTTATGTGCTTATTGGCTATTTGTATATCTTTTTTGAAAAAATGTCTTTTCAAGTCCTTTGCCCATTTTTTTTTAACAACTGGCAATCAATTTATTAAAATAGTTGACTTAAGCATCTCCAATGATGACTTCCACCTCAACTCCTGGCTCCATACTGATGGAAGTAATCTGCTTAATCTCAGAAGGGCTGTGCAAGTCAATGAGTTGCTCGTGGATTCTCATCTGGAAATGATCCCATGTCTTAGAACCTTCACCAAAAGGAGTTTTTCTTGTAGCGATTCTCGAAGTCTTAGTAGGCATTTGAACTGGTCCTTTCACTTTGAGATTCCTTTCCTTTGCTCCTCTGATCAAGTCAGCACACACCTCCTCCAGGGATTTTAAGCTGTGGCTCATAAAGAGTGATTCGAATTCAGTGAATTGCCACCTCCGGCTCCACGGGTGTTTCTCCAGTATCTTTAAAAGCCACAGCTGCTGCGTGGCTTCCTGACCGACTGGTTCCTTGGCGAGAGCAACAGCAGTGAGTCAGGAGCAGAAGCGGGCAGACCACAGCTTGGCACCACTTTCGACGGCGTCTTCCTCAAAGAGCTCTAACTTTTTTTTTTTTTTTTTTTTTTTGAGACGGAGTCTCCCTCTGTAGCCCAGGCCGGAGTGCAGTGGCGTGATCTCAGCTCACTGTAACCTTTGCCTCCCAAGTTCAAGCGATTCTCCTGCCTCAGCCTCCCGAGTAGCTGGGATTATAGGCATGCACCACCACACCCGGCTGAAGTATTTTTAGTAAAGATGGGGTTTCACCATGTTGGCCAGGCTGGCCTGGAACTCCTGACCTCAAGTGATCCACCCACTTTGGTCTTTCAAAATGCTGGGATTACAGGTGTGAGCCACTGCACCCTGCCCAAGAGCTCTAATTTTTAAATAGCTTATTTACAAAGCACTCTATGCTTCAGGTCAAACATTTGTGAAGCATCTGCAATACGCCAAGAACTATACAGATTTCATTACCTAATTTTAAAATTAAATTAAGACCCAGAGAGGTAATAGGATCTATATAAGAATGCTCGAAATAGTGAAAATAGCCCTGTATCTGGAGGTTTAGCTCTGCCACTATCATGATTTCTACTGTACAACATACCCATGCAAGTCACTTTAAATTATTTCATAGGTTAAAGGCCTTTTTACCAAAAAAGAAAGAAAAAATTTTAAATTAAGTCCTTACTCGTGCCAGGACCTGTGCTAAAGTGTGTGTGTGTGTGTGTGTGTGTGTGTGTATATAACGTTTCTCATTTAAATCTCCTGAAACCTCTGTAAGATAGGTTCTGCTATTATCCCCATTTTACAGATGGAAACATGAGCTTAGAAATGCTAAGTCACTAGCTAGAAATAATGCAGCTAGTAGGTGACAATTATTTGAATAGAGTCTGACATCAGAGACTACTCTTTTAAGCACACACACAGTATTTGGATACTCTTGTATCACAGATAATATAGGGAATTTCAACATGTAAAACAATTCAATTAGTTCACAATTTTAGTCAATTTGGTACATATCATTCACATGCTTATAAACAGAAAATAATAGGAAAAATCAGTCAACAAACACCTGGGGAGAGAGGGAAAAGGCAACTTCATTTCTCCTTTGATAAGATTCTAAATACCACAAATAGGAGAAAACAGCCAAATCAAAAGTTAGGAAATCTGTAACTTCAACCTTCATAAAGCGTAAAGTGTGTCCTTAAGAAGCAAAGATTTAGGGAAGTCCCATTTGGGCACCCCTCACTCTCAAAAATGAGAGAGCTGTTCTCCTTTTTCTTTTTTCTTTTTCTTTTTTTTTTTTTTTGCGACAGAGTCTCATTCTGTCACCTAGCTGGAGTGCAGTGGTGTGATCTTGGCTCACTGCAACCTCCGCCTCCCGGGTTCAAGTGATTCTCCTGACTCAGCCTCCTGAGTAGCTGGGATTACAGGCGCATGCCACCATGCCCGGCTAATTTTTGCATTTTTAGTACAGACAGGGTTTCACCATTCTGATCAGGCTGGTCTCGAACTTCTGACCTTGTGACCCACCTGCCTCGGCCTCCCAAAGTGCTGGGATTACAGGTGTGAGACACCGAGCCCGGCCCTGTTCTCCTTTTTCTTTCTTTTGCCTATTAAACCTCTGCTCTTAAAACGCACCTCCCCTTCTGGCCCTGACCCCCACCCCCCAAAAGAGGCAAAGATTTAAAAGGTTAACAGGAAAAGACTACTTTATCACATTTAGCTTGAATGCTAAGTAGTAACATTTACTAAGGTCCACAGTTTACTGCTTACTACACAGTTTACCACTTTACTACACAATAACCCACCCTGGACTGATGGCTTCTTCAGGAACACTGAGAGAATGTAAAATACAGGAATCCTGATAATCCTGCATTCTTTGAGCAATCATTATAATCAAGCTGATGTTTTTATCCGTCATCATTGTGTATAGTTCCTTTGTTGTAATTGCTCCTTTCTCTTTGGTCTCACATTTTTTCACACTTTTCACCATTGCTCTTTTGGGTTTTGTCTTTGGAATACAATACATTCTCCAAAGAAACTTTAGCCAATGTGCCACCATCCTCTCTTCCTGTTTCCTGCCTTTTTTTGTTGTAGTTGCTGTGCTTCCTTCTGCCTGTCCTTTTCCTCAAATTATTTCCGGACTTCAGCTTCTTTATGTCTTAGTTTAAGGCTGTCAGAGAGTCTTTCAGCTTCTTCAATGGCTTTTTTGATGTTTGCAGTTCCAAGTATTGAATGGACGTAATCCTCTTTGTGCTTATTTTCTCTGGTTTAACTTCTGTCTTCTTATTGAGGTCTTTTAGTGAAGAACTCAGGTAGAGTTCTTTAGGAACTAAAGCCACAGCAGGCATGGTGAATTATCTTTACTTTTCCATGTTCACGATAGATGCTATATTTCCTTAAAAGTAGTTTTTTCCATGGCGTCGGGTGCGCTTCACTAACACCAGCCTTCTTGCCAAAGGCCCATCTCCCAAGAACTCGAGGGAGAATTAGCCTTGGCTACCAAGATAGAATCCAGCCCAGCTCATCATCCTTTGCCCATTTAAAAAATTTTTTTTTTGGTTGTGAGTTATAGGTATTCTTTATATATTCTGTATATTAACTCCTTATCAGATGTATTATTTGCAAATTTTTCCCCATTTCATGAGTTGCCTTCTCACTCTGTTGATAGCATCCTTTGATGTGCAAAAGTTTTAATTTTGATGTAGTTAAATTTATCTGTTTTTTCTTCTGTTACCTATCTTTTTTTTTTTTTTTTTCCCTGAGATGGAGACTCACTCTGTCGCCCAGGTTGGAGTGCAGAGGCACAATCCTGGCTCACTGCAATCTCTGCCTCCTGGGTTCAAGTGATTCTTCTGCCTCAGTCGCCAGATTAGCTGGAATTACAGGCACGTGCCACCATGCCTGGCTAATTTTTGTATTCTTAGTAGAGACCAGGTTTCACCAGGTTGGTCAGGCTGGTCTCAAACTCCTGACCTCAAGTGATCCACCCATCTCAGCCTCCCAAAGTGCTGGGATTAACATGCGTGAGCCATGGCGCCCGGCCTGTTACCTATCTTTTGGTGTCCCTTTTCAATTGTTTTGAATCCTACTTAGCCCGTTTCCTATATTAAGCCTTCTCAGACAACACTGAGAACTTCATCCTCTGTACTCCCACTAGTTTCTAAGCTGCCTGAGGGCGATGACTTATTTTGCAACCTCCCTTCAAATGAGAGGTCCTACGGTATCTCCCTTGAAAAGGGTTCACTTAATAAATCTAAGTTTACAGAGTGACAGCAAATGCCATTTGCTCAGTTAATAGCTGATGAATGAACAGATGAACGAATGAATGATGACTGAACACAGTGACACACAGATACGTCTCTGTCCACTTGAGATAATCCTGACCTCCTCAGATAAACCAGTGTATGCAAGGTTCTGGGCATCTTCTGGTGGGCTCAGGGAAACTGAGAATTGGATTGTCCTCTCTAGTATATTATGAAGTTGACCATTTAAGATGATGGGTCTCTGAGCCAGAGCCTGAGAATTGCTTAATTTAAAAACAGATGAGAAGGTGGCACCTGGGTCTTTTTAATCTACTTCCACTGCACATGAGGAGATGAAATAGAACTGGTACTACTTACAAGGGTTTATAAAAGTTGATTTTAGTAGGTCTGTCCTCTCAGCTAGGCAGAGAACACTTGTATTTTCAGGTATTACCCGAATTTAAGCAACAGATGTGTTCCTAAAATTAACTAACTTATTTGTTTTATGATCATTTGTTCAGCACCCAATAACATCTAACTTTCAAGAGCTTATCCTATATACATGTCAGGCACCGTGCTAGGTGCTTTAAAAGCATCTTTCTTTTAATTCCCCCAGAAATCACAAGATGATATTATTCCAATGACAGAGATGAGGAAACTGAGTCTTAAGGAAATTAAGACTTCTTAATTTCCTCCGCCCGTGGGTCATACATCTAGTAAGTGGCTGAGGTGGGATTCACACTCATGCATTGCTTCTTCCTAGGGTAGAATCCTTATTCAGTATGCTGCCCACTATGTGCTAGATGCTACAGACACAAAGATATCAAGCAGATATCACCACCCAAGTGCAGTGCTAGAGACAGGCACAGGAGATTAGGGGAACATCAAGGAGGGCCACCAACTCTTTATAGGTGTTTAGTGAGCTGGGAAAGTCTGAGGAAGGAGGGTTGAGCTAGGTCTTAGAGGAAAAGGAAGTTCTGGAAAAATAGAGTGGACACTCAGTTGTTCTGCCAGCCCGGCACCATGCCTGGGAATACCATCCCTCTTCTTTTGGGAACCTTCCCACCAAGGGATTCCTCCATAATCTTACAAAATCCCTGATTCTGGTTGATTGGTTTAGCACTAGATGCCAACCTAAACCAAGGCCAATCAAACCCAAACTCTGAACAGACATCCATCCTTATCTAGTGGTAGAAGTTGAAGGATGAAACCCAGGGGCTATTGGGAGCTGTTTCCCAAGTGATTTTCTTTTGGGATCAGGATGATCCAGACCTAGTTATCTAGAGATTTTAACCGGAAATATTGGATATGACCTCCATCCGGTTCCTGGCTTGGGCAGCCAGACCGGACTTGCAGGCTCTTGGAGGTCGCATCCTGTCCTTCCCCCGGCAGGTAGAGTGACTACAAGTCCCGGGATGCGCAGCGCTCGGAGTCGGGCGGGGGCCGGGCGGACCTCGACGGTGACGTCACCGTCCCGGGGCGGGCCAGAGGAGGGCGGGGCGGAGGGGCGGGTCGCAAGGCGGCAGAGCGCGCTGGTGCTGATGCAGGATGGCTGAGCGCGCAGGAGCCCGGGAGGTCTGAGCCGGGCGAGGCTCGCTCCCTGCGCATCGCCTCCTCCGCCCGCCGCGTGGTCGCGGGCAGGTGGGCCGGGGGGCGCTGGGCAGGGGCGGGGCAGGGCCAGGGCAGGCCGGTCTGCAGCCGGAGGGGCCGGAGCGGAGAAGCTGCCCACCTTCCCGGGCTCGGAGCGGCCGGGGCTGCTCAGCCGGCCGGGCTCGCGATGACCTGCTGAGAAGCGTCGTCGGAGGCTGCAGGAGGCGGCCTAGCTGTGGGCGGTGCAGCTCGCGGCCTCCTCCCTCGTCGTTCCCGGCCCCGGCCCCCCACCCATCCCCTTGCCCCCTCCCTACCGCCGGCCGAGATGGCGGATCCAGCCGAATGCAGCATCAAAGTGATGTGCCGGTTCCGGCCCCTCAACGAAGCGGAGATCCTCCGCGGGGACAAATTCATCCCCAAATTTAAAGGCGATGAGACCGTGGTGATCGGGGTAAGTGGCTGGGGCGTCTGCCTTCCCTGCTGCTCCGCGCCGCAGCTCGGCGCCCCGACGCCCCAGACGCAGCGGAGGTGTTTAGGCCGCCCCCTCGGACATTCCCGCGGGGCTGGCCTCTCGGGTGGACCTGACCAGAGACCCCTCGCCCCGCGCACTATGGTTCCCTCCCGGGCGGGTGGAGAGGCGGCCGGGAGCGGCGGGCCGGGCGGGGGTGGCGGGGGTGGGGGTGGGGGGCGAAGACGGGCTCGGCGCCGCCATTGTTCGCCGGGTGGGGGCCCGGGTGGGCCCATTGTTCCCCACGCTCGCCTCGCCGCGTGGGTAGTGTGTTCGGGTGACCCTCAAGCCGGGTGCCCAGGCCCCCTTTAAAGTGTGAGCTCTGCAACCCGCAAATGCTTCTGGGCATCAATCAATTCGATTTACCAAACGCCTTGCCTCTTCTTCTCACGACCTTAGCAAAAAAGAAAGAAAAAGGGGTACAGGAAAATTTCTAGCCGCGTCTCGGAGCTCCCGCGGCAGTGTAGACGCGGCTCCCCGCGGTGTTACACCTGGCTCCGCGCGCGGAAGGCGGAGGGTTGGGGGAGTACTGGTGGCCTCGGTGTCCCCTGGAGGCCTGGTGTGTCTCCCGCTTCCTCTCACGCCTGGCTGCCCTGGATGTGGAGTCCCGGCTTGATCCCTCCCCTCTGGGATGACCTCCCTCCCATGTCTGCAGACCCTCTGATGCGCCTCACGCTGGGTGGAGAGGAGGCTGTGTCCACATCTGTGGGGCGAGGGGGCTCAGAGCGCAGTAGCCCCCTGTGCCAAGAGCAGAAGTTACTTCCTGCGGCTCGGACCCCCCTCCCTCTCTATCTCCCTTCCCCACCTTTTCTCCCCCACCCCCTCCCCCTACTTAGCTCCCTCTCTGCAGCTGGGGCTGCTGGTAGGGGGAGGGAACACCAATGGATTTTAGTTCTTAAAGGAATCTGTCAGATGAAACAAACCAGCTCGGTCCCCCGCCCCTTCCCCGCCCGCTGTCCGTAGCGTGTGTGGCTGATGGTGCCCCCTTTGTATGCGAGCCGCGTGGGGAGGGACCGAGTTAATGGGAGCCTCCCGGTCCCCGCTGACACGTTCCTGGCAGCCTGCTCCAGGCTGCTGATGCAGCCTTCCCGTCCCCAGCATTGATTAAGTGATGTCATCCTGATCACTGAGCATGCTCCGACTAACCCCCTCCTCCCCTTCCTCCAGTGGCTGGTGTATTTAGGTCAAGTGATTGACAGGTGACAGTTTACCGAGGGTATTGCAGGAGTCCGCCTGGCCTTTCTCAAGCGCCAGAGGCCGACGTTTTCCAGCCCGGGCGGTCCCCAGCATCTTTGCCAAGGTTGTCTGCCGCAGTCGCAGCGAAGGGCCCTGGGGACCAGCAGGTGCCAGCTGTACCGTAAGGCGGGAGCTCTCCACGCTGGAGGAGCCTGGGCAAGGCTCTGGCCTCAGGGCTTTAACCTGTACCTGGCTTTAAAAGGCTGCTCCCTTTGACGACCTCTTCTCACCTCCCCATTTTCACAGTCATCAGGAACGTCTGACCTCCAAACGCTGTGTGGATGGGCGATCATTCTGCGAGCTGACCTATGAGGGCAGGAAAGCGGGGTTTTCTCTCTGTTTAGTGTTAAACTTGCAGAGAAGATATAAGCTACGATTATTGATGAGGAAGGAAATTCTGCAGTTAATGGCAGATAAGTGTTAGTGACATATACATAGGCAGTACCTGGGGCAGTTAGTGACTTATTTGGTTTACAGCTCTCAGCCAGTATCTGCCTACAGCCTGATCTGCTACTTTCTGAGCCAGGCTGTGGTTTAGATAGAGTGGGAGTTACTGGGGACATCTAGTCCCTGCCCCTTGGCTTGTAACAATTTTTAAACAAATAATTGTGCAGTACTGGAACATGTTCTGGCAACCCTATTTTTTTTCCCAGAGGTTTTGAAGAGCCTGAAGAAGTTTTTCTTCTCCCCTCCTCCCTCCTCCCCCATCCCCTTTCCCCTCTCCCCTCTCCCTTCTCCTCCTCTTCTTCTCCCAGAACCAATGAAGTGAAGTAATAAATCATCTTCCTTGACCTGTATGCAAGGCAGAGATCCTTAATTTTAGAATTATCCTTCTTTAATATGACATTGCTATGAGTATATATTTCCTTATCTAAATAAACATATTAGTGGCTAAACAAATTAAAACCAAGTCACCATATTAAATAAGAAGTTTAAATAAAAATCATAGATGTGAATATACACATTGCTTTTCAACTGTAAAGTAAGTTTTGCTCATCCTACTATAATCCTTTAATACAACAGTTTTCAGTTTTTCTAAGGTAAACTTTTTATTGAAATGAAGCATTCATATAGAAAACTGTTATCATAAGTATACAGTTGGATGACTTTTCATAAAGTAAATGCTCCCTGTAACCACCTCACAGACTAAGAAACAGACATTTTGGGACCCTAGAAATCCCCCTTGTGGCCCTTCCAGTCCCTAAATCCCCCTGCTT
Organism: Pan paniscus; assembly: GCF_029289425.2. NCBI lineage: Eukaryota > Metazoa > Chordata > Mammalia > Primates > Hominidae > Pan > Pan paniscus. The sequence goes on along the minus strand of NC_073262.2, from coordinate 26,050,849 downwards.
CAGGGTAACCACGATTCTCACTTCTGATGCTATTAGTTTGCTTGTTTCTTTTTAACTTTATATTACATAAAACCATAGAGTATGTTCTCTTTTGTGTGTGGTTTCTTGGGATTAAGTGTTATGCTTGTCAAATTCATCCTCATTGTTTTGTAGTATTCCATGATATGAATATACTACAATTTGTCTACTGACTGTTGATGGATATTTGGCTAGTTTCCGGTTTGGGGCTAATATGGCTAGTGCTGCTATGAACATTCGTTTATGTATCTTTTGGTGAGTGCATGTACAGAATAGAAGACTGCCAGATACTGAAGGGTTTGGGAGTTGGGTTGGCATGTGCCAGGATCCTTCCCATTCCTAATTGATAATGTGGCACTAAAGGAAATGAGGGTTCTGGTAGTCTGTATCATGCCCTATGCAACGAGTAGAATGGTCCCAAGTCAATTCAGTTGGAGCCGGCTGACCTGGCTCAGTTGCAAGTGAAAACTGTCTGACATGTACACAACCTTCCTTAGTTCTAGGGGCACAGACTGTGGATGACCAAAGAAGCCCAGATCATCCAGAAATATGTCACCTTCAAACAGAGACAAGTAAAGAATGAATTTTGGTGGAGTTATCTGTTAGTCCAAATTCAGAATCCCAGAAATTCTTTGTGTTTTTGAAACCGGGGTCATTCTTTCCCTTAAAGTTCTGTTTGTTATGGAGATATATTCCAAGAAAGAGATTTTACAGGTGGAGTTTCTAGATTTCTCTTTTATGAAAATGTCCTCTCTGGGAGAAATGTTCTCCATCACTCCTGCAGTTTTTCAGCTTTGTGCAAAGCTGTCTTTCCCTGACCACACCAGCCACAATCTTTCCCCACTTTGAACTCCTATAGCATTTGTTTTGTATATGATCTCCTAAGTTTTTTGCCTTGGATTATTATTAGCTTTGGTCATATGCCTAATGACATTGTAAGCCATGTTTAGAGACAAGAACTGTGCATATTTTGCTCCTTTATACGTCCCAGGGCTTTGTCTGTAGAAGGCACTTAGTAAATATTTATCGATCTCTTTGTGAATTCTGGAAACTTTACTTTGGTATATTTAACATAGTTTACAGAGTTTTTATTGGCTGTAGGCTGTGGGGAGTAGTTAAAAAATAATTTTAAAGATAAGTGCTGTTTCTCTGAGTGGGCCTGGTAAGATAGAATATATAATACTTAAAATGATATAAGAAAATTGGGAAAGAACTGCATTCAGCTTTGGCAAAAATTAGAAGAGCTAAAGATGCTGATGGTGAACTAGAAGTAGAGGGTGGGGGTGGGTAAGTGATTTGAAAAGAGGCTCCCTCCCATAACACATTAATTTTTCAGCAAAAATATTGGATTTACAGCATTTCTCAGAGTACTCCATTAGCTGCTAAAAGTCCTGGTGAGTCATCCATTACTTTGGGTTCTGCCTATTGGTTTTGAAGCAACTGTATTAATGGAAGCTCTCTGACATGGTGAGTTCTCAGTAAAGTTCTTTGAAATGGATTTTCACACTTCACATTCCTCTTATTGGGCTTTTCTCTTGTTTGCAGTCCTGAGAAAGCAGGTCTTGTTAAAGATGAGTGCTTCCTCCTGAGGGAACATAAGTTATGGCCTAAGAGCCAGAGCAAAACATCAGCCACAAACCCTGAGCTGGAAAGTGGCCCCAGTCTTCAGAAGCTTAGATTATTTCTTGGCAGTAGATGGATGGGGAAGGGGCCTGGAGACCAAATCCAAGCCTGAGTTAGGATTTTAGAGATTAAGTGAAGAAATACAGCTACACCTTAAAACTTTTCTTCTTTCCACAGTAGTGGTCTTCCAAAGCAATAACATTAAAACAATTTTTTCAAATTTACACGCAGTAATACCACTTTTTTTTTTTTCTTTGAGACTGAGTCTTGCTCTGTCACCCAGGCTGGAGTGCAGTGGTGTGACTCTGGCTTATCGCAACCTCTGCCTCCTGGGTTCAAGCAATTCTCCTGCCTCAGCCTCCCAGGTAGCTGGGACTACAGGCGTGTGCCACCACACTCAGCTAATTTTTGTATTTTTAGTAGAAATGGGGTTTCACCATGTTGGCCAGGCTGGTCTCGAACTCCTGACTTCAGGTGATCCACCTGCCTTGGCCTCCCAAAGTGCTGGGATTACAGGCATGAGCCACCATGCTCGGCTTGTTTCCAGTTTGGTATGATTATGAATAAAGCTGCTATAAACCTTTGCATATAGGTTCTGTGTGAGTATACATTTTTATTTCTCTTGGGTAAATACCCAGGAATGGGATTGCTGGGTTGTAAAGTAACCATACGGTTAACTCTGTAAGAAACTGCCAAACTGTTTTCTAAAGTGGTTGTACCAATTTGCATTTCCATCTAAAAGCAGTAACATTTTAAACCAAAGTAAGTTTATTTAGTCACTTTGTCTAAGTGCATTCTCGTCTAGTAGTGTCAGGATGTATCCGTTCTTCATTCCTCTGTGCCCTAAATTCAGAGATGTTTATATCACCTGAAATGGGTTAGTGGTTTCCTTCACATGTACCCTGTGAAATCATGGACTGAGGGAACATCATAGAGAGCTGTAATCTGGCGTGTGTCACTGAGGCCACTCACTATTCACAGTAGGCACACAGTCAGTGAATGGGGTGGGTAGAGGTAGCAGGAAGGGTGAGACAAAACCGAGTGTAGATTCACTAGCTAAAAAAAACCCTAGTTTTTTTTTTTTTTTTTTTTTTCCAAGTTGCTGAGCTTTCCTGGGCATGAGTTTTCTTGTATTGAAAGTGCAGATAATAATTACTTACCTCACAGGGTCATTTGGATGAAATGAAATGAAGTGGTGAGAGAGTGTCTGGCACAGAGAAAATGCTCAATAGGCGCTGATTACCTCCTATGTCTCCTGTTCCCTTGGTGACCTTCCTCATGTCAACATTAGCTTTGGCCCCACAAATTAGTGCCCTCTTCTGGCTATCCCCTGAAAACCCTTCTTGCATTACCATTTCTTAGGCATTTGTTCACCCCATTCTCCTGGTTGGAATACCCACTGTTTTCATCTATTTCTGGTATTTCTAACTATCCTTGAAGGCAAAACTCATATTTCATTTAGCTCTAGACTACGTTAGCTGTTCCTTTGTGATCATGCATGTTTGTGTGTGCGTGTGCGTGTGCGTGTGTATATCTTCCCATGTAGCTTTTTTTTCTTTTTTTAATTAAATTTTTGTCTCCTTTACTGTAGTTGTGTAGTTGCTTAGTAAATGTATCTTGACTGAAGGTTTTTTTCCCCCCTTTCCCTGCCTGAAATCAAGACTCCATAAATGCCAATTTCTGCATTTCTGTAAATAACTTGGGTATCACTGGAGACTTCCCTCTGCCTCACCTGTGCTTGTCTGGCCCGACTCCCCTATTTAATGATGTTTTCCATTCTCAGCTCTTCTTCCCATTCACAGTTGGAAACCTCCCCCTACCTTTGATTTCCCTTTAGTCCTTACCTCAGGTTTCCCACCTGTGTCTACTTATGTAAAACAAAGCAAAAACAAATTGCCTACTCCCTAATGGTTTCTCTTGAGTTCAAAAAAATAAAGCCCCTTGACAGATCCAGTCTCACCTTACTTTCTCCCAGGTTTTTTTTCATAAAGTTCTAATTTTGTGGCTGAGAAAGCTCTCCCCATAACCCATTTGCTGCACGTCAACCAAGTTCCTCTTAGTAGGAATTGAGTGGTTGAGTTTGAGGTTGTTTGTAAATATCATGGAGAACTCGGGAGAAAACTATTTTAGATTCACCGTAGCGTCTTCACAGCACCGAACCTGAGGGTGAGTCAGATAGCCAGGATGAACTCTGAGCTCTGCCACTTCTTATCTGTGAGAACTTGGGCAAATTCCTAAACCACGCTAAGTTCCAGTTTTCTCACCTGTAAAATAGAGATAACAACACTCTCCACTGTCTAGGGCCGTTGTGTGCTAAGCCCAGTGGCTAGTCCACGGCAGGCATCCAGATAAGGCCCAGTAGTGCTTAGTTCTCTACACTGTTGTCCGGCTGATTAATCTTGGGAAGGTGCAGACCCTTCAGAGGTTCCCCTGTGCCCTCAGGTTGGAAATCAGATGCTTCAGTAGGGGCATTCCAGGCCCTCCATACTGCGGGCCTGCCTACTCCCTAGCCTTACCCCTCACCCCATATTTCATCTGTGCTTCTGTTCCCCCTCAAGAAGACTAGGCTGCTCAGTGCCCATCCCTTTTCCCTCAGCTGCTCACATCAACCCAAATGCCTGGGGAGACTATCCTCAAAGCTCACCTGCATGGCCTGTGAGCTTTGGAAGGGCATCCATTCGCCTTTAGACTCTCAGCCCACAATACCTGCTCTGACACTTTTTCTGATCAGCCCCTCTCTCCCCATTCTGCCAGCCAGGTGGAATCAGCCCCTTCCCCCTAAGCATCACTGTACTTTGCCCTTCCCCAGTAGAGCATTTCATTTATTTGGTAAATCTGTCCTTTCCTCCAATTAGGCTGAAAACCTTGAGGGCAGGAAATTGTGTCCCATTTATTTCTGTCTCCAAGACCCGGAACAAGGCCTAGAACAGAGTAGTTGCTCAGTATAAGACGTCTTTTGAAAAAAGTGAAAGGGTGCTGACCCTCCTTGGCTGTCAGAGTTTGGGGTTATTTGCTTGGATTGTCACTTTGACCTCTGTCCAGCTCTGGCAATTTGTCTTTCCTCCTTTAGACATCTTTATGGTTTTGTTATTATTCTCTTAAAATAGCTTCTTTTTGTGTATGTGGGGGTCCCAATATGTTGCCTGCTCAGTGAAGAAAATTTAGACCATGCAAAAAATCATAAAGAAGGTAAAAATTACATTTTGGCCAGGCGCAGTGGCTCACACCTGTAATCCCAGCACTTTGGGAGGCTGAGGTGGGTGGATCATGAGGTCAGGAGATCGAGACCATCCTGGCTAACATGGTGAAACCCTGTCTCTACTAAAAATACAAAAAATTAGCCAGGCATGGTGGCGGGCACCTGTAGTCCCAGCTACTTGGGAGGCTGAGGCAGGAGAATGGCGTGAACCTGGGAGGTGGAGCTTGCAGTGAGCTGAGATGGTGCCACTGCACTCCAGCCTGGGCGAAAGAACGAGACTCTGTCTCAAAAAAAAAAAAAAATTACATTTAATTTTACTAACCAGAAAACACGATAATTAACATTTTATTGTATATTCTAGTTCTTTTCTATTCTTACAACACACTTTGTTTTAAAACAAAGATATTTTATAAAATCTACTTTAAAACTGTTTTACTTAATAGTATAGTATACTAAACTAAATGCTGATGTCTGAAGTCTAATGTACTATACTTTTTCAGCATTCTAAAAGTTGCATATAATTTCATTATATGCCTAATCAATACTTTATTTCCTACTGATGGACCTTTGTTTTTCTGTTGGTTTTTTTTCCTATTATAAACAAAGGCACGATATAAACAGTAGTCCACATACCTCCTTGTGGACTTGCCCAATTATTTTGTTAGAATACATTCCTAGAATTGAGATTACTGGGTAAAAGGATATACGAGATGATTTTAAGACACCCACCACAGTTTTTGAGAGGGAGCAATTTAGAAATAGCAAATTGTCTTCTGTTTTATAGTCTCACTTCTCTGCTCACCCCAGGGAACTGCTGCCAGTTTGTCTCATAAAGCATCCCTTCATATTTGAGCTAAATTAAATTCTTACCGAGGGTATGTGCTTCGTCAGGCACTGTTAACCCCCAGATCCGGAACATGGCAATGCCTTCAGACTTATAATGTAAACCATAGGATTTTGTAGGCTGTCTCTTGTCAGTTTCAATATCCTAAAGGATGTTGTTTGTTGGAGGTGATCAAAAGCTAAATCTCTCTCTGGAGGCAGACAGAGACAGAGGCCAAGATTGTAGTCTTAGAGAAAAATAGGATGGATATACCCTTTCTTCTTGGTGCTCACATTGAATGGCCTGTGATATCTTCTGGGCAATGGTAAGCTGAGAAAGGAAAAAAACAGCCCCCTCAGAGAAGCCTTAGACAGGACTGCTTTTTCTCTCCCCGCTTGATTCCTAGACTCTTTTAGAAAATTTATTATATAAAATTTCAAACATACACCAAAGTAGAAAGAATTAAAAAAGTACTTATCAACCAGTTTTAACCATGATCAGCAAATGGCCAATCTTATTTTTTGTATACTCTCCTAACCTTTCTCCCCAACCTCACTAGATTGCTTTAAAGCGAAATCTTAACATCTCATATCTTTTGATCCACAAACTTCAATATGTATCTCTTTATTTTTAACATAACCACAATAAGACTATCACACATAAAATATTAACAGTAATTCCTTACTATCAAATACCCAGGCAGTTCTACTTTTCTTCTTGCAGTTGGTTTGTTCAAATCAGAAGGCTAGGTACTGTTCATTTCCAGCGAGGAGAAAGAAATGCTCATACATGTTGACCTTGAAACAAGAGGAGCCTTTTGCCATGATAGACTTGTCTAGTGTAGAGTCAGGTATGGTGGTAGAAGCACACACGGGGCCATCAGGGCTAACCAAGATTCCCAGCCTATCCCCCCTCACAATGGCCATGTCCTAATTGTTTTTTTTTTTTTTTTTTTTTTTTTTTGAGACGGATTCTCGCTCTGTCTCCCAGGCTGGAGTGCAATGGCACGATCTTGGCTCACTGCAACCTCCGCCTCCACTCACTGCAACCTCCGCCTCCCAGGTTCAAGCAATTCTCAGCCTCCCTAGTAGCTGGGATTACAGGCGCGTGCCATCATGCTTGACTAATTTTTTGTATTTTAGTAGAGACGGGGTTTCACCATGTTGCCCAGGCTGGATTCAAACTCCTGAGCTCGAGCAATCCACCTGCCTTGTCCTCCCAAAGTGCTAGGATTATAGGCGTGAGCCACCGTGCCCGGCCCGGTCATATCCCAATTATCCTTTGTAATCCACCAGTGCCAGTGTGTCAGGGTCACCTGGAAAGCTATTTAAAGAGCTTCCTGCTCTGTGGCCTTCTCCCTGCTGCTGCTTCACCTTGCCTTAGCTTGTGTAAGCGTCAGGGAAACAGGCAAATGCGTCTCATTTGTCTTCAGAACCCTGTCTTATTAGATCGCCATCAACTACATTTGGAGCAATCCTCTTAAGTGTGTCTAGGTGTATTGCATATTACCTTTTCCGCCAGTGCATACCCATCCTTGATGTGAACTGAACGCTGGAAAATACGTCCACAGAGCTGAAGAGAAAGCATATATGTGAGAGCAGAATTCAGCACAACACAGTATTTTAACGAAAAAGGTTTGTAGTTCTCTTTTTATGTTTCATATTCCTCTTCTCATTAAAGAAAAACTTTTGAAGGGAGATGGAGTTGGAGGAAAAGTGCAAATAAAAAACAAACCCCGGTGATTTATGCCTTTAGCATCTTTGGCTGCAGGGTATGTTCTTAAGAGCTGCAGATCACTAATAGTATTTTAGAAGCATTTTATTTGAAGATGTTCGTTACACAATTCTGTATTGACACATGGTGGGACTCTTCCTTTGTCAGGCTTTCTCTTTTACTGGTCTCTCCCATTTCCAGGTCTTATTTTGCCAAGCAGTCGGCTTCAATTCTCTGAGGAGATTATATCATAGTTTTTCTCTGAACAACCTGTCTGGCACCTCACTCCTAAGAGATTATTGATTTTCACCTGGGAATCTGGGCACATAACAACTCCATCGATATTAGAAACTTTGGATAGTCATGGGGGAAGGGACTTTTGTTCCCCTTTTACAGCCACCTCTTGTCCCATAGACAGGGACAAATGCCAATCTGGTCAGTATCCAAACCTCTCCCAGTCCTGGTTCCTGGTGGGCAGGATCCCGAGTGAGGCTGTCAGTTCCTTCCTGCATCTGCCCTCTGTGACAGGCTGACCTCTGTAGGGTCTGGTTTCCTGGGATGGCTTCCAGGGCCGACTTTTTTCTCTCCCCTCTGAGTGCTGCTGAGGGGATAAGTTCAGCTGGCTCCACAGATTCAGGCCCAACTGGGCTGGTCTTAAGATTTAGAATAGGTTAGGCTGTAGGATATTGGGTGGGAAGGTAAGGAAATGGGAAGATTCCACATAAGCCTCCTCACCTGGGTCTTTGGCCAGGTTCCGTATTGGGATGACAGGTTTGGGTGACCTACCTAGGTGGTGCTTGGATACCTGGAGTATCACTATTCTTGTGTAGATCAGACTTGCCCACCCAGCATGGAAGAGGCTGTTAGGGGAGGCTTCTGGCACTGGGTCCCTGGTACTAATGTCATCATGATAGCATCAAATCCCTCTAACTACTAATTGTTTGTTTATATGATATTTGTTGTAAAGTAGACTTTAGAAGGGAAGGAAGTAGTTAGCTGTTCCAGAATAATTAATTACTTCACTGAAAAACACAACCTGCTAATTATCTGTTCAAACAAGCGGGAGAAAAAACACCCAGACTCCCCTAGGATATATCCTAGAGTAACAGCACTTGCTTGCTCATGTGTTTGTTAAAATTTTCTTAATAAATATGGCTCTTGGTAAAGACTGGCTTGAGGATCTATTTGAAACAATGTTTTCTGGTCTAGACATTTATCCAAAAGAGTTTGAAAGGTGGAAAATATACACCTCTTTGATAGCTACTTCCTTAGTAACATTGCGCTGTCCAAATGGTAGCTGCACGTGACTACTGGGCACCGGTAATGTAGGTAGTCAAATTGGGATAAGCAGTAGGTATAAAATAGGCATCAAATTTCAAAGACTTAGTACACAAAAAGTAAAATATTTTACTAATATTTAAAAATATTCATTACATGTTGAAATGATAGTATTTTGGATATGTTAGGTTAAGTAAGTCATTAATAAAATGAATTTCACCTCTTTCTTTGTACTTCTTTTAATGAGGCTGCTACAAAATTTAAAATTACATGTGTGGCTCACATTTGTGGTTGGCATTGTATTTTTCTTGGACAGCACGGCTCTAACATTTAGATGTGATATTCTGATTTTTTTTTTGCCTTTATTTCAGTTTCACTTTGATATATGGAGAGTCTATTGTGTGCTAAGCTCAGTACTAAGCATCATGGATTTACTATGATAAGACAAGATCCCCGCTATCAATAACCTAAGTCCAATTGGGGGAAAGCAAATTTTAAAAAATCGCTTCGTATCAGTGCCCAAAGACAAGTGGAAAGAAGACATGGGTGGAGCCAAACAGAGAAAGCACATTCGATTCTATTCAGGGAAACCTCAGGCAGAGGGACAATTTGATTCTTACTTTGAAGCTGGGGTAGGAATCTGCTTAGAAAATGTAAAATTTGCTTTTTTTTTTTTTTTAATTCAACTTCCATTTTCGATGGAGGGGGTACATGTGCAGGTTTGTTACTTGGGTATCTTGCACCCAGGCAGGGACCATAGTACCCAGTAGGTAGTTTTTCACCCTACGCCCCCTTCCCGCCCTCCCCACGCTAGTAGTCCGCTTCGGTTACTTTGCACTTCTCCGTAGCTGCTTTACATGTTTGCGTTTTGAATGTTGTTGAGGAAAGATGCGAAAAAGAATGTGTGCTGGAGGCTGGACCCTCCCCGCCCCTATCACTACCCCTTACCCCCGCAGCAAGGGCTGCGACCCTGCGGGTCCCCGCTGAGCACCGCAGCAATTAAGTACGTGCAAGCCATTTGCGGCAGCGGGTTTGAGATGCATTCGTAGTGGGTGACATTGAGAACCCCCAGAGGCGACACGGGCGCCTGGTCTCTGAGAGGTGGCATGCTGCCTGCCGCCCTGGTGCCTGGCTGCCCCGGAAGGGGCCCCCAGTCGCCGGCCCCGGGAAGGTGCTCCAGGCTCGCGGCTCCTCGGGGGTCGCCTCTGCAGGCGGCCTGTTTCCAATTTCCAGGCGAGGAGCGACGCCGTGATGCAAATCTGCCACTTACCTTCTGTCACCATTCTGTCGCTAACGCTAGGAATGATGAAACCTCCTGTTCTGGAAATGCATTTCCCTTTAGCACCAGCGCCTTCTAATGAGGTCCCTCTGCCCCGCAGGACAAAAGCGCCCATTAGGGGGCCCTGTGGTGGGAGGCGGCCACTCCGCTTGGCGCCGTGAGGGAAACCAAGGAAACCGCCTTTGTCGCTCACAGGTGCCTCTTTTTGTCCTGGCCTCTGCTTGTGGAAGAGGTCGCCTTGCAGGTGAAGGCCACACAGCTCTTTGGAGAAGGAGTCTGATTCTGTGCTGAAAAATCTCTCTTCCCAACCCCCACTCAGGTCTCTGTTGTCTGGGTTGGCACAGAATTGATTTTTTTCCTCCTTTGTAAGTGGCAAAAACGCTATGATGCTAACATGAAAGCAAGCAACAAACGCAGCCCTAATCTGCCCACCCTACATCTTCCATTTTATTTTTTCTATCCTCCTTTCTTCTTTTGGTTGGTGCTTAATATTAAAAAAAAAGTATATCCAACCATAGATATACAGTTCTGCCTTTTTTTCCTTTTTACCTAAATATACTCCATAAACAGTTTCCATGTTGTGTAATATCTTCATGTTTCTACTTTTCAGTGATTGCTTAAATGTCCATTGGGCTGATAGGTCACTGTTTGCTAACCCATCTCATTGTTGTTCATTGGGATCTCCACTTTCCCTTACTCTAGGTGATGGGCTAATGAGCATCTGCATGCACAGAGCTGTGTTCTTTTGTTGAATTGTTTCTGGAGTATAAATTCTCCAGAAGCCGATTTCCTGGAAGCAATGCTGTGAACATTTTAATTTGATCCTATGAAATATTATCCTATTGCTTTCCATACAGGGTCTACTGATTCCTACAACCATCAGGAATGTATGAGTGTCCCATCTGGTGGTTAATTCATTTTTGAAGTAAAGGAGATGAATCACTTGAAAATATTTGGAGAGCAATGGTCTGGGATTCATGTATCTTAGAATTTTTTTCCCTGTCTTTTCCTCTGATATATTTGAATTGTAAACTAATTGTATAACTATGTAGCAAACTATTTTAACTTGGAATATTGTTGCCAGTCAGCACTCTGGGGGCCAGGCTGGTGGGAGGGGAGTCTCCTGGGCTATATAGAGGGAGGAAGGACTTGGAGGGGTTGCTGTACCCCACTCCCCAACATCCATCAATTGGTGGGGAATTGGTTGGAGATGGTGATTTCCACTTGGGACTAACTCAGGGTTCTTCTCACATGCTCACAGATGTAATTATTTCTGCTATTGCATTGGATGAGCTTCAGACCTTTGGTATCCCAATAGCAGCACCCATGGGGATCCGTTTCACTTAGATGATCTGGCACTATGTTTGACTGCTTCTGGTAGGAATCCATCCTTCTTCTAGGAGGTGTGGTGACACACTTACAAGGCATTACTTCATGCTTTGATGGTTATGGATACTCAGGGATCCACATGTCTTTAGTTCTGGAAGAGCTCAGCCACCAGGCACATCATCCTCTGGGCATCACTGGCAAGCCCAGGGGCTGGGACAGGAGAACCTGAGTAAGGTAAACAAAAGGAAAAGCAATATGAGGAGGAAATTAGGGTGGAAAAAGAGAGGAAAGGAATGCTGTGGGCCCCCTTTCTGGGTGCGTTTGTTGTCTTACTTTGGAAGACATGGCATGTTTCCTTTTCTACAAAATTTATTTTGAGTACAAAATGCTGCTCTTTATTGCGTAGGTTTAGTCACTCAAATACAGAGGTCCTTTTTGGTGCCTTAACTATCATGTTGAGTACCATTTACTTAAGAAACTAACTGGTTTGTGAAAAATTTACCTATACTGCTGTTATACCTATTTGTAAGCTATAAATAATAACTTTTAAAAATGTTTAAATAGAGACACTTTTTGCATACAACTTAAAGAACACACAAGGCATAAAGAGAAAAGGAAAGATGGGATAACAGTTTCTACAGGGGAGAAAATGTATTCAAGATGATCACTGTTCCAGCCTGGGAAACATAGCAAGACCCTGTCTCTACAGAATATTTTTAAAAATTAGCCAGGTATGGTCGTGTGTACCTGTAGTGCCATCTGCTTGGGAGGCTGAAGCAGGAAGATCACTTGAGCCCAGGAATTGGAGGCTGCAGGTAGCTATGATTGCACCACTGCACTCCAGCCTGGGCAACAGAGCAAGACCCTGACTCTAAACAAAAAAAAGAGCAGTGATCACTTTGTGTGAAAGGACAAGGAAGCATGTGAGCCACTTTTGAGAGGCCTGAGTATAGAGGAGAGAGCAAGGTGGCTAGAAAGGAGGGGATTGGATGTGGAGGGGCTTGAAAGAGGGCTAGAGGAATTGAAATTTGATTTAGTTGAGTTGGTATTCCACTCTATCCTATAGCTGGATCAGAAATACTCCCATGAGACATTTCTCCTTAAATGTTGTATCTTTTGACCTCAAATAACCCTTTTCAGGTTCCCATGAGGCGGGTACTGTTGAAGTTTGCATTTCACAGTTTTATGGCTGGTAGCCCAAATGAGTTTCAACTGTTACGTGTTCTTGACTTAGCATCCAAAAGGATAAATATATGAATATCTTATTTAATTAATAGTTGGAGGATGACATTGTTCTGGCTACTGGTTATCATATATATTATATATATAGATCACCAGATTTCAAGGAATTGATATATAATGAAGTATGCATAAATTAAGCCACATTTTAAAAGTAAAGTATAATAAAGTAATTGAAGGCATTTTTCTGTTGGTATAGATGTTCCCTGGAAGAATTTTGCATTGTGGGTCCCATTTGGAATATTGCATATTTCAAAGTCTCCTGAGTGTACAGTAGTAGTTTCATGTCTGTTGAACTTGCTTATCATTTTGAGGGAAGAGGTGGTAGAAAACAATCCTATAAATGGCTTAATATGGGCAAAATTCCTTTAGCACTAAATTTCCTTCCAGAAGATGTAATTTATTCAGGAAAGTGAATATGGAAGGTTGGAGAAAAGGTGCTTTTCAACCTGGATACTTAGGAGGACCATATTTAGAGAAAATCCTCCAACCTTTTTAAGGCTAAGGATTGCTTCTTCTTTTTTTATTATTATTATTTTTTTCCTATTCACGTCACCTCAAACCAGACACAAATCTAGGCATTAATGTGTGCAGTATAAATATCAATTAATCGAATGTCTTGATTAGCAGAACTGCAGACAATGTATGTATTACTGCTCTTCTCACAGACCTTTATGGGACTATTTCATGCAGAGCAATTTTCTTCTTACACCAACAAAGTCATATTCTTCCTCGCTTGTGAAATATTGTAATTCTAACAGTGTAGTGACAACACTCTAAATAAGTGCTTTACATATATGAAATCATTCATTTTATTTTTATTTTTTATTTATTTTTTGTTTTTTTGAGACAGAGTCTCACTCTTGTTGCCCAGGCTGGAGTGCAATGGTGTAATCTCTGCTCACTGCAACCTCCACCTCCCAGGTTCAAGCGATTTTCCTGCCTCAGCCTCCGAAGTAGCTGGGATTACAGGCATGCACCACCATGCCTGGCTAATTTTTGTATTTTTAGTAGAGGTGGGTTTCACCAGGTTGGTCAGACTGGTCTCAAACTCCTGATCTCAGGTGATCCATCCCCGTTGGCCTCCCAAAGTGCTGGGATTATAGGCATGAGCCACTGCATCATTCATTTTAATCTTCAGTATGACCCTATGAGGTAACTGCTCTTGTCATTTTCCCTCTTGCCATTCTGCAAATGAGGAAACTTGGGCATAGAGAGGTTAAGCAAGTTGCTGAAGATCACAGAAGAGTAAGTTGTGGATCCAGCATAGTAGGCTCCAGCATCCTTGCTTTTAACCATTTGCTATGTTGCACCTAAATTTTGGTTCATACCAGGAATTGAGAATGTTTGAGTGCACAGCATTTTCTAAACTAGAATTTCTCCGAGGCACTAGTTCTTTGAGATATTACCTGATAAAAGGATTTGATGTCAATCAAATGTGATAAGTGTTGCTCTCATTCTCTGCCTCTTGGAGGCTGCCTCTTTGAATCAGCAATCCTGCAGTAAATGGAATAAGCATACCTAGCTTTGTTGTTCCCATTAGCAACCGATTAGACTGAGACGTAAGTTTGGGAACGACTATAGGAGAAGAGAGCTGTAAACCTGGGCTATACTTAAAAGTGGAAGAATTTTTTCCGTCTCTGTTGCTTGCCCTTGCATTCATCTCAAATTATGTATGAAGTCCCAATTGGCTTCTCTGTCATGCTGTGATTTCCATCTGAAAGGCTGTTTAGGACCTTCCATAGAATGCAGTGCCATTCCTCTCAGGGTGTGGTGCATTTACTTGGAAACCTCTTAGGCTACACTTATGAATGTTTAGATGTACTATTAATCCACATGGACTTGTCCACAGAGAAAGGATTATGATGCCTTTCTTGTAAAAACCTTTATTTAATCTCTATTCTTCTCTGTCTTAAAAATGGAGAGATTTATGTCTGCGTCTTAGATTTCTAAGTCCATCTGCTCATTCAGCCACACTGCTAAACTGTCTTCTAAAAAATTTTCAGTAGATTTTGAAAGATATATCATGAAGATAATTTTTTCTTCTTCAAATAATGACAGTTTTGTTTCCTTCTTTCCAGATGTAGACTTTTACTTTCTTTTTTCTTATCTTATTGCATTGGATTGGACCTGCAGGACAGTTTAAAATAAAATCAGTGATACTTAGAACCCTTGTCTTGTTCTTGATCTTAAAACAAGGTTTGCTTTACGTTTTTAGTAGATATTTATTGTCAAGGTAAGAAAGTACAGTCTATACCTAGCTTGTTTTGTTTTTAATCACAAATGGATCCTGAAGACCTTGACTGGCTCTTGCTTGAATTGCAGTAGTCTTGGAATACAATTCCCTGTTTCCTTTCTACTCTTTGGTCTCTTTTGAACACTGTTGCTAAACTCTTCTTTCCGAAGTGCCACTAAGATTATGCCAATTCTCTGCTCAAAAACATGTAAGGCTTTTCTTTTGCTCACTAAAATAAGTTTGAACTCCCCAACTTGGTTTCTGTGATTCAGCAAACCCCTCCACACTATGTTCCCTTTAGCCTTTTGCCTTGATGACTGTACTTCGCTTCAGGACTCTGCCTTTCTCAAACCTAACTATCCATTGTGTCCTAAACTCAGTCTGCATGTTCACTCGTCCAAGCCTTTATTGATGAGTTTCCCTCTTCTTCGAGTGCCATTCCCATCTATCTGTGGCTCTAAATTTGTTCTCACCCTAGAAACTCACAGTGAGGTATTTCCATTTCTCTTTAGTCGCTTCCTTCTTGGAATTATCCCACTTGGAGTGTGAGCTCCTCTCAGGTCAGGGTTTGCTTGATTTATTTTCATATTCTCAACACATGATTCCAAATGGGTACACATAATACATGATAAAATGAATGAATGAATGAATATTTCTTGTGGCACTTACATTCTCATTTTCATGATTATTTTTAGTCTCATTACCTCCCTACATCCCATTATCACTTCCACCTGAGGACTAAAGAAGCTGCCTACATATTGCTTTTGTGCAATTCACCGTCTTTGGACCAAACTGCAAATGCAGGCATTTCTTAGGGGAGCACAATTCATTTATCTTACCTTCAAGCAACTCACTGTTTAGTAGAGGAGACAGATGGATAGAAGTGCACACACACACACCCCACCACACACACACCCCACCACACACATACCCCACCACACACACATACACACACTGGGAATACAGTACCACTGACAAGTGATTGAATAGTACTAAAGGATTATGGAGCATGAAACACCTTTAAGGGTGGGGCAAAGTGGTTTTGCAGTGGTTTCATAGTAGTTTGCAAAGTGGTTTCATTTTCCACAGAATGAAAATAGTTTTGTATTGAATATCCAAACTCCATTATCTTCTATTTAGTTATCCAGTTGACAGTGCCAAAAGGAAAGAAATTAGAGATTCACTAAGTACAGAAAATGATTGCCTTGAAATGATTTCTCCTTCTACCAAAATGTAGAAGCCACATGTACAAAACACCTTTCTCTTTTTGCAACTTGCTAGTCATAAAATTATTTTAATGTGAACTAAAAGCTGGCATCATAAAGAAAGAAAGGTCCCAGAAGTTCTAAATTGAAGACATTAGTATAAATGGACCACACTTAAAATTCTATTGATAGTCCTCAGCTCTGAAAGGGAAATGTCTGTAATTTACCTAAATTGCCTTGAAATGAAAAGAAATAAGAGACTTCCTTCCTTGGATGTCTGTTTCCTGGTGTTTTCCTTATAACCAGGCTATAACCAGTGATTGAATTATTATTACAACCCTGTAGCGATTATTTTCATTTCAAAAGAGGGCAAGTTATTTTCAGCCAAAGCTTACATTTCAAATAAGTTTAGTACAATATATATATAGGGTGGGAGGGAAGATTAAAGGAAGTATAAAAGTAATCACAAGTGTTCAGTAGTTTCTTTTTACTTTTTTTCTTTAATTTTCTTTCATTTTTATTCCAAATATTATATAAACATTTTAGGTTGATTTACAAAAATTCAGGAAGTTAAGATTTGGAAAGTAGAAATGCTCCTTACCCCCTCTCCTCTCCCCAAGAATAAGTATGAACTGATGGGCATTAGGTTATTCTAACACCTTACTTTTATAAATTCTATTCTAAAATACTTACTATATATAAAATAATATATATAAAACAAAAAATTATGAGATGTTCTAAAGAAATTAACACCCATGAGGCCACCTTCTGCTTAACATCACTTTACCAATATGCAACCCTCCCTTCATCTCAGCTGTTATCCCCCTCACTCTGAACAGCAAGCACTCCCTGGAATTTTGCTTTTTTTGAGACGGAGTCTCTTCCCAGGCTGGAGTGCAATGGAGTAATCTCAGCTCACTTGCAACCTCCGCCTCCCGGGTTCAAGCGATTCTCCTGCCTCAGCCCCGAGTAGCTGGGATTACAGGTGTGCACCACCACGCCCGGCTAATTTTTGTATTTTTAGTAGAAATGGGGTTTCACCATGTTGGCCAGGCTGGTCTCAAACTCCTAACCTCAAGTGATCCGCCTGCCTCAGCCTTCCAAAGTCCTGGGATTACAGGTGTGAGCCACCGCGCTTGGCCCTACTTTTATCATTCTCTATGGTTTTATGGCAAACATTTTTTTGGCCCTAAATGATAGATTGCTTACTTTTTTTTGATCTTGAATCTCCAAAATATTTATAAAAATACGGTATATATTTGTCTGTGACTTTTTTCTCTTAACATTTATGTTTCAAATGGTCAAAAAACATAGCTTATGCAAATTCTATTTAATATAACTAGCGTATTAGTTTGCTTGAACTGTCAAAACAAAATACTACAGACTCAGTGGCTTAAGCAACAGAAATTCATTTTCTCAAAGTTCTGGAAATTGAAAGCCCAAGATCGAGGTGCCAAGGTTGGTTTCTGGTGAGGGCTATCTTCCTGGCATGTAGATAGCCACCTTCTCACCGTGCATGTCCTCACATGCCTGCTTTTCTGTGTGACACACACACACACACACACACACACACACACACACACACACACACAGAGATCTGGTGTCTCTTCCTCTTCTTATAAGGACATATGAATCCTATTGAGTCAGAGTCCCACCGTTATCACCTCATTTATCCTTAATTACCCCCCTGAAGGCCCTATCCCCAAATACAGTCACATTGGGTGTTAGGAATTTTGCTAACCTCCAATGTGGGGCTTCAACAGTTACATTTTGGGGTGGACCCAGTTGTGTCTATAACAAGTAGCATATACTAAAGCCATTATATGCTGCAAGGGGGTTGAGAGATGTGAGAACTCAGACCCATCCTCTGAAGCCAGGAAACCCATCCTCAGCCCGTGAAGGGTTTCCTGGCTTTTTCCAAATAACAAAGTTTAGATTCCCTAGAAGAGAGCTCTCAGCGAGCCCTCCTAGAGAGTGGCTTGTGTGAGCAGTGAACAACACATACGTGAGCTAAGCCTGCAAACAAAGGAGTAGAGAGGCCATGTCAGCAGCATGCCAGCTTTTCCTGGGGAGGAGTGGACATTATTGGACCTTGAAGCCTGAGTATTGGAAGATGCTTGGATATCCAGCTGCTTCTTTCACAATGGGGTGGATGGCTACATAAAAAGAATTCTACAGCAATCAGACCATTTCATGGATTGCCTCCCCTCTGGAGCATCACGATGCTGATGTGTATCCTGTTTTATTCAGTGAGAAAAGAGAATCCCAGGCAAATGTTTTGGTAAGGGATTGAGAGTGTGCTGGAACAGAGAATGAAAGGGAGGTAATTCTCTTAGCATCATTATGCCTTGCTGGAACTGTCTGGGACAAAAGACAATAGAAACCTAAGAAGTTAAAAATTAGGCATTTGGAACTGAGTTTTTGGTAACTATCATCCTGTGAAAAGCTAGCCTATTCCAGAATTCTGTGATGAGAACGTTTTTAGTAGAGCAGCAGTTTTCCATTTGTTTTTGACTATGAGATCATGATCCTTCCTCTCTCTCTCTCTCTCTTTCTTTCTGATGGAGTCTCTGTCACCCAGGCTGGAGTGCAGTGGTGTGATCTCAGGGCTCACTGCAGCCTCCAGCTCCCAGGTTCAGGCAATTCTCCTGCCTCAGCCTCCTGAATAGCTGGGATTACAGGCACTCACCACTACATCCGGCTAATTTTTGTATCTTTAGTAGAGATGGGGTTTCACCATGTTGGCCAGGCTGGTCTCAAACTCCTGACCTCAGGTGATCTGCCCGTCTTGGCCTCCCAAAGTGCTAGGATTATAGGCATGAGCCACTGCGCCCGGCCAAGATCATGATTCATTTTAACAAGAAATACAAATATATTGCAACTTAGCACACAGACACACATCTGAAATAATAGTTTTATGAAGTGACACTGTTAATATATGTGATGTCCTCTAATATTTTCTATTCTACTCTGTCCCATTTTATTTTTTAAAATGCTGCTTATGATCTACTAAGTTTAATTCATGAACCAGCACATAGTAGACTAGGGTTTCTTGAACTTTTGGGAGTTATTATAGCTTCCTTTCAAAAATTGAATTTTCCCTAGCTCATTTGAAGGGCTGAAGGACATCAAAATCTTATTTTTCAGCATTCTCTAGTCCTGCTCAGCTCAATGCTCCACCTCACAGACATTATAAAAGTATGCGATATTTATTAATGCAATAAATATTTTTGAGTCCCAGCTCTGGTCCAGACACTATGCTAGGTACCAGTGAAATAAATTTTCCAGATTAGTGGCATGTTTGTTAAGTGTGTATAGAATGCATTTAAAAATCATCCTGTGAGCCAGGTGATGTGGCTCACACCTGTAACTCCAGTACTTTGGGAGGCCAAGGCAGGTGGATCACTTGCAGTCAGGAGTTTGAGACCTGCCTGGCTGACATGGTAAAACCCTGTCTTTACTAAAAATACAAAAATTAGCTGGTTGTGGTGGTGTACACCTGTGGTCCCAGTTACTCAGGAGGCTGAGGCATGAGAATCACTTGAACCTGGAAGGCGGAGGTTATAGTGAACCGAGATCATGCCACTGTACTCCAGCCTGGCTGACAGAGTAAGACTCAGTCTCAAAAAAAACAAACAACAACAACAAAAATCATCCTGTGTGTTCCAGGGAGAGGTGGTGCTGGCTAGCAGAGAAAGCTCAGGGTTTGAGGGAGTGGAGAGGAGTTGAGCCCTAATTTGCACCCTGTGCCTTCCTCCCATCAAAGACTGGCTCTGAGGCCTCTGCATGTAGATCACTGTGGGAAGTCCTGTCTTTTCCTAGCCCTCCCTTCCTGCCAAATGTCCTGTCTAGTCCACGTAGGAATGGAGACCTTCAGGCACCTAGGGAGTGGAAAGTCCTAGATTGAGAGGCTCTCTCCAGTCTGAAAAAGCCAAAGTTGCCAGTTTCCTGCAGTAGAATAAGCAGGCTCATGTTGAATGTTACCACCAAACCGATCATTAAATGCAGAGGCCACAGAGCCCTGAACTGAGTATCTCATGAGACAATTCTCATTTCCTCTGTAGTAGGCAGAATAATGGCCCTGAAAGATGTCCACTTCTTAATCCCGGAACCCGAATATGTTATGTTGCATGACCAGTGGGAATTAAGGTTGCAGATGGAGTTATGGTTGTTAACCATTTGACCTTCAAATAAAGATTGCCCAATGCAATCACAGGGATTCTTAAATGGGGAAGAAGGAAGCAGAAAAGTTGAAACCAAACTGATGGCCTCATGAGACTTGATGGGCCATTACTGCTTTAAGGATACAGAGGGGTCATGCGAGCCAAGGAATACAGGCGGCCGCTGGAAGCTGGCAAAGGCAGGAAAACGGAATCTCTCCTAGAGCCTCCAGGAAGAAAGCAGCTCTGCAGGCTTCTTGACATCAGCCCAGTGAGACTCAAGTTGGACCTCTGACATCCAGAACTGAAAAATAATAAAATTTTGTTGTCTTAAACCACTAAATTTCTGTTAATTTTTTATAGCAGCAAAAGGAAACGCCACCCTACTACATAGTATTATTTAATTTTTTTTACAAAGCAAACACAAGTTTTTACCAGAAGATATCTGTTCCTGTTAGAGAGCAGCAACGAATGTTCATGAGCTATTCTCTATGAAGAAAAACAGTAACATTTTGAAGGGTTTATGTTCACATTAATAACCAAACATCTAGCATTCAGAGAAAATTTTATATGAAATGGAGACATTATGTATATAATCTCTGCTAAAATAAGAATTGTATTAGGTGCTTGCTATATAGAATATTAATTAAATAGTATTTTTTTCAGAATTCAGATTAGCCTATATAGTTCTTTCATCATCGAACACCTTTTAATCTTATTAAGAGTCAGTGACAAAGCATAGAAAGCCATATCTTACTGTTTCCTTTTAATGTTATTTTTGTTTCAAGACTACTTGCTGCTTTATTGTTAAATACCATTGGCAATGTCAGCTTTTGGATTAACGAAAATGGAACAGGTGAAGTAAAGCAAATTAAAGAGATTTATTTTATTCTCTTAAATGAGAACATCTAGATGTGCTTATGCTTGGCATAAGAAAACAGCTGGGTCCAGGCGTGGTGGCTCATGCCTATAATCCCAGCACTTTGGGAGGCCGAGGAGGGTGAATCAGCTAAGGTCAGGATTTCGAGACCAGCCTGGCCAACATGGCAAAACCCCATCTCTACTAAAAATACAAAAAATCAGCCGGGCGTGGTGGTGGGCGCCTGTAATCCCAGCCTCTTGGGAGGCTGAGGCAGGAGAATCGCTTGATTCCAGAAGGCAGAGGTTGCGGTAAGCCGAGGTCGCGCCACTGCACTCCGCCTGGGCAACAAGAGCAGAACTCCATCTCAAAAAAAAAAAAAAAAAAAGAAAACAATTGGATAATTACTACTCCCCACTTACCAACAGACTCCTTAAAAATGGTTGCAATAGATTTCCTCAGCCAAGTCATGGGTATTTCTTTCTCCTGAATTCCATGAGGTTGGGCTTTCCCTTCTCATATTTCTGTGTATGTCTCCTGTGTTCACAGCTGAATGTAGGGTATGCCTGGGCATTAAGGCAACAGAATGATTTCAGATCTCATGGAAAACAAGTGTTTGGCCACTTCATTCTGCCTAACTTTAAGCTCAGCTCAAACCGATGCAGAGACAATTAAGGTTGGTAGCTGCCCCAGAGTCGGGCTGCTTGGTCAGCTTTATTGAACTGTTTTTCTACTCTTCAGGTACCTTGTTTGATTGTTCTTGGAAAGCTATTTTGCTGATTTTGTGATTTTTTTCCCCCATTTGACTTCTATGCGGCTTAGTTTTCAGTATTCCCCAAAGATGTCTCTATTTTGCCAGTGCCTTCTATTTCTCAGACCTTGGAGCAGATGGTTTTCCTGATAATTTATCTCCCCCTTCATCCTTAAACACATATCATTGTGGACACTCTTTTCCAGTAACCCACATTGCCTCACCATTTTCTATTTAAAGCTTACAGTCCAGTGATCTAGTCATGTAGGGAATGCCTATCTGTGATGGTTTTATGCTAAGCCCAAGAAAGGCCTCTGATTTGTTTTCAAAATCTTGGAAATCAAGTCTTAAAATGTTCCTCATTTTTTCCTTCCATGAGCGCAGACAGTCAGCTGACATAGGGGCCTCTCCCTCCCTGCCAACAGAACCCTGGGAATGGCTCTTTCTCATCCCACGCTACCCTTGTTTGCCTCTTTACAAGCTTCCTGCCTCCTCTCTGACAGTTACTTTAATTGTAAAATGAAGTTTGCATTCAGTCATTCCCATAGCAACATTGGTCAGAGATCGACACCTTTACTCTCTAATTACAAACTGCCTTTGGGAAAGGGTTTGGCAAATATTTAATTGGTGCTTTGTACTGGAGATGCATTGGGGACAAAGAAATGGAGCTTGGGCTTACAGACCAGAGGGAGAAAGAGAAAATTTCAGAAGTGATTATGGTTCAGTGTTGGAAAGCAAGTGTAGGAGTGGGGCCACAAGGAGGGTACCTGGTCTAGAAGGGGGCAGGTAGGGTGGGGCAGGGACTTGTGTTGGAGGATTCTTCATAGAGAATAGCTCATGAACATTCGTTGCTGCTCTCTGACAGGAACAGAAATCTTAATATCATTATAAAATACAAAAAACCCCAACAAACCCACATTGCATTACAGTTACAGAAATAAAAATGGTGGTTGCTGAGATGCGGTTGACCAGAAAGGGACACGATACAAGTGCCCTGTTTAGTCTTAGGTGGTTGTTGCGAGATGTTGCGAGGATATCTAATTGTCAAAATCATCTAGTGGAATACTTCACATCTATACATCATTGTACGTAAATAAAAAATAAAGCAATATGAGAAAGCTTTCCATGTACTGATATATGGAAAAGTCTTCAAGATATATTAAGTGGAAGAAGCAAGGTGGAGGCAGGCATATATAACCTGCCACCTTTTATAGCACAAAGGGGAACAATTAGGGATGTATGGTTGACTGCTTCTGTGTGCACAAAGAAAGAACTCTGGAGAGAGTGGTGAGGCACCAGCAGAAGTGTTGGGGCTGGGAGGTGGTGAGCAGCTGGCAGCTGCAGGAATAGAGGGCAGGGATGTGAGGGAGACATTTCACTTTTATACTTTATACCTTTAAAAAATCCTTTATACTTTTTGGTATTTGAACTATATGAACATATTTCTCATTCAAGGAAAATAAAAAAAGAAAGCAATATGGAAACCGAACTAAGGAGGTTTTAAACTGAGATATAAGATGCTTTCAATTATTCCCAATGACAGGCTATTTATCAATTTAATATTTTTAAGCAACTTCCTCCCATCAGTGCTCTGGGGACCAGCTGGGCAGATGTGGTGCACCCATGTCAGATACCCCAGTGGCAGGCTCCTGTCACTGTAGCACTTGGTCCCTCCATCCCTCCCAGCCTTCCTAGCTCCTTGCTCCTGGAAACCTCCCCCCATCAATCTCTGACATTTCAGAGGAAATACTGTTTGTCACCTCTTAAGGAATCTGGAGGATGGCCTGTGAGATATGGCATCAGTTACAGCCTCTCCTTAAAGAGTCAGTGGCCCCTGCAGAGGCCAGAACACGGGAACAAATATAAGGAAGGTATAGTTTTTAAAGATTTTTGACTTGAATTAAATAGGATTGGTTACTTCTTGCCCCTCTCGAGGGTGGACTGTGCACAGAAGAGACCTCTTCACCGGGTTTGCTGCTCTTTTTCGCACTGTGAGTTGGGGTTCTAACAGTCAGCTTTGGTCCATAACAAAACGGAAATCCTTTCTTTCCCCTCCTGTTAATGCCTCCTTTCTGTGCAGCGACTGTGCAACCAGCACCTTTTGTGGTCGAATCAGCCAGCAGAAGTGCCCCTCGTGTTCCTGGATTCTCTCTTCTGTGGTTCCATTTCTTTGAGTCCTGGGTTCTCGCCCTGAATGGCTCAATAGGGGGAAAGGCAGACAGCTTCTTCGTGCCAGAAACATTTTTTTTTTTTTGAAATAGTGTCTTGCTCTGTTGCCCAGGCTGGAGTGCAGTGGTGCGATCTTGACTCACTGCAATCTCTGCCTCCCAGGTTCAAGTGATTCTCCTGCCTCAGCCCCCCAAGTAGCTGGGATTACAGGCACACGCCACCACGCCCAGATAATTTTTGTATTTTTAGGAGAGTCGGGGTTTCACCATGTTGGCCAGTCTGATCTCAAACTCCTGACCTCAAGTGATCCACCCGCCTCGACCTCCCAAAGTGCTGGGATTACAGGCATGAGCCACTGCCCTCGGCCCAGGAACATCTGTAGTAAGTACTTTGCCATCTCTGTTCCTTCACATCTCTTCTTTCAAATGAGGATGCTGCTAGTTTTTCTTATGGGAGCCCAAGGAAAATTAGAATATTTTGTAGTGCTCGTGTATTCCTGCAAAGAGCATTTCACATTGGTTATGTTTTATAGCTTGGACCCTTTAAACCTTTTCCCTGCAACACACACAGGATGTATTATGTATTATATTCCTAGCTGTTTTAAATTCAAATGCCTAATCAAGAGAAGCTAAGTAAAATAATTCTTGGCCCCTGCTGAGTTTTAGTCCTGTGCCTCATTCTCTGCTTGCCTGCTTATTCCTCTAATTCCTAAATTCAACATTTATGCACAGGGAGTGGCTTCATGGAGCATTGGGTTGAGAGGGATTGTAAGGCTGCCCTTGAGCTGTACTTGGGCTCTGCAGGCAAGTGTGCTGTGGCTGAAGAGTGATGTCTGCTTGGGGTTCAAGAAAGATGGGGAGCCTTGGTCTAGGTATTTGCCAAGGCTGCTTTGATAGTCCTACCCTAGATTTCATTGTATTCCATACACCTAGTGCTATTTACTAAGTGTATGCTCCATAAATAATGCTCATATTGCCTTTAAAAACTTTGTCCTTCTGGAAGCACGATTATCTGTCATGTTAAATAAACAGGTCTGCCCACAAGAGCATGGCTACTGGCACTGAAGCTCATTCCAGCAGAATTTAAGTGTCATGATGCAAGGCACTCAGGTCTGTTTCCCGTGCCCTTCTCCCTCCTTGAAAGAACCTCAGCTAAACGCCTTTGCTTTATAGTTTTAGCTCCATGTGGCAGACATTGGAGACACCCTTTAACTGCTCCTTAGTGGATGCGAACACACACTTACTGCTGTTTTTAGCGGCCCTGATGAGAACCTGGAAGTATTTCCAAGGCCCGTCATGCAAGTGTGGCTCACTGTCTGAAGCAGTAGTATCTGTGGCTAGATGCAGTGATCGAATGCCATGTGTCCAGGTAGTGTTCCAAGTGTTTTACATATATTGTTATTTCGTCCTCACAAAATCTTATGAGAGAGCTGCTGCAGTATTATTATCATCCTCACCTGAGCTCAGAGAGCTTCAATAACTTGCCCAAGGTCACATAGCTACTAAATTGTGAAGGCTGGTTTTTAGCTTAGGCAGTCTGAATTTAACCTGTTTAACCAGTGAAGTGCCTTGAGCGCTTAACTAGAAGGCAGAGCCCTGTATGTTCTTGGGAAGTTTTTTTTTCCCCCTTTTTTCCCATCTATAAAATGAAGATTTGGGCAGGATGGTTTAGATTCCTCTGAGCCCTATCTTATTTGATTCTAAGTTACATGTTGAAGGTATCTTTGAGCCACTCTACTGCTACTCGCCATAAAATGTGATGAATAATGTATGTATGTGCTAGAGGTATACAGACTGAAGTGAAGACTTGAACCTTCTTAGCACACACCAGAATTATAGCTTGTCAAGGGCAAGAGATTTATTTTCCCAAACAATTAGAGGACACCAGTAATTATGTTTAATTACATGTTGAATGGTTTTCCTGTTGTGTCAACCCCATTGTCTTAATTGTGCTTAAGAGCAGCAGGCTATTATTTTGAGGTTTGTGAGGTTTAAAATTGCTGTGTCTCAGCATCGGGGGAGCACAAGCGTTAAGAGCACAGGCTCTGGCATCAGATTATCTTGGTGCAAATCCTGGATCTGCCACTTACAATAGATCCTTGGCAAGTTCCTTAACTTCTCTAATGGTTCCTCGTACTGGGAATAATAACGGCATCGATCTCACGAGTGTATTGTGAAGATTGAACAGCACATATATGAGGAGTGTCGTGCTGCGTTTGGCATGTAAACCTTTCAGATGTTGGCTATCGTATTATTTATTATTATGGATTAGGCGTTGATGGTGGGCAGTCTCTGACATGTTCCAGGATCCAACCCTGATGGATAGAGCCATCTGGGGTAGATCTGGGCTCCAGCTTGGATGGATTGCTGCTGTTTGGTACTAGTTTTGACATTTAGGGTGTTTGTTGTCTATCTTGTTTCTAGTTTATGTCTGTAATCTCATTTTCTAAAAGCATGTGGAATGGAGCTAAGAAATACGGCAACCATTGAAAAAGTTACAATTGTTAAGTCCTCTGAAGAGAGTCACAGAGGAAGGAGAACTAACTCTAGTATTTAGTAGGAAAATTATCTTTGTAGTTGATAATTTTAGGCAGTACACAGCAGACATGGGCTTAGATAACATTGAATCAGGTAGTGGAAAGTTATTTTCATTTTATTCCTCTTTCAGTCCTTCTGAATCTACCAAAGACAAAGCTTCAGTTTGATGCTAGTGTTTAATCTCTAATACTTTGGAATTTCCCTCTTAATAAAAGGAAAGAACAGGTCCTAGGCTTGGAGTCCTTGACATGCAATGTTTCTAGCTAGAGCTCATTAGTATTGCTTTGTTTTCATTGTATCTCTTTTTATTGCCTTCTGTTTATAGCATGTAATACTGATTTTTCACTTACAACAGTAATATAAAAGTTTCATTGAAAGTATATTTAAGGAAAAATAAGTTAATTAAAAAATATTAAATTAAAGGTACAGTGGATGGTACATGGTTATGACAAAAATTGTGATGGTGCCACCCAAATCCCTGAGTTAGGACACATTGGTTTAGAGAGGAAAAAAAGCACAAAAACTTAATGCTAGGGAAGGCCAGTATTTAAAAAGAGAAATTAAAGAAGTTGGAGAAATTAAAGAAGGGGAGAAATCATTGCAGAAGTGGGAGGGGCAGATGCTTGGAGAGGGTGATAAAGGGATGGCAGAGGAGAGGCATTGGTTTGCTAAGGGGACAGCTGTGGGTGCCTTTGCTGCTTCCCATTTAGCAAAAAGACTGGCATAATGAGAAGTGAGAGGAAGGATGCTGGGAGTGTGTGCTACTTATTTCCAAAAAGCTTAGTGTGTGGTGATAGCACAGTGAGTTGAGGTAGAAGCAAGGACGATGGCAGGTTTTTTGTTTTTAAGGATAGCACACATGTAGTCATGCTTTTAGCTAATGGAGGAAGCCTACGAGAAGGGAGAGATGGAGCCAGGGTCAAGGAGTGGGAGGATGGTAAATTAGTCCATTTTCACACTGCTGAAAAAGACATACCCGAGACTGGGTAATTTATAAAGAAAAAGAGGTTTAATGGACTCACAGTTCTGCATGGCTGGGGAGGCCTCGCAATCATGGTGGAAGGTGAAAGGCATGTCTTACACGATGGCAGGCCAAAAAAGAGAGCTTGTGCAGGGAAACTCCTCTCTGTAAACCCATCAGATCTTGTGAGACTTATTCACTGTCACGAGAACAGCACAGGAAAGACCCACCCCATGATTCAATTACCTCCCACAGGGTACCCCCCATGACATGTGGGAATTATTGGAGCTACAATTCAAGATGAGATTTGGGTGGGGACACAGCCAAACCATATCAGATGGGTTTACCTAGGAGGGAGGGGAGAGAGAGTGAGACTCCCTTGGGGCCAGAGGGAAAAAGGGGAGGCAGAGGAAAGGGAAGGGAAGCTGCGTCTTCTCTTGCCAGTAAATTCAGCAAGTACATTTTAGCCAATTCGTGATGTCTAAATAATTCAGCAGAAAAAGAGGGTGAGGTGCAAGTATGAGTGCCTGGAGGGAACCAGGCTGTGAAAGTGGAGACTGAGGAATCTCAGGAAATACTGACTCATTGATCATAAGGAAGTCCCATGGGAGGGAGATGCCACGGTTGGCATCTAAGTAACTGATGTGCTTTACCGGAGGAAAGGCTTGGAGCTCAGGGCCTGACAGTGCTAGAAAACTGAGCAGGAGGACACAGTAGCTCATGCCTGTAATCGCAGCTAAGGTGGGAGTATTGCTTGAGCCCAGGACTTTGAGACCAGCCTGGGCAACATAGTGAGAACCCCATCTCTAAAAATAAAATAAAATAAAAATAATTAAGTCAGGCATGCTGGTGCATGTCTGTAATCCCAGCACTTTGGGAGGCCGAGGTGGGAGGATCGCTTGAGCTCAGGGGTTCGAGACCAGCCTGGGCAATGTGGTGAAACCCTGTGTCTACAAAAAATACAAAAATTACCTGGGTGTGGTGGTGCATGCCTGTAGTCCCAGCTCCTCAGTGGGGCTGAGGTGAGAGGATTGCTTGAGCCCAGGGGGTTGAGGCTATAGTGAGCTGAGATCATACCACTGCACTCCAGCCTGGGCGACAGAGCAAGACCCTGCCTCAAAATAAATAGATAAATTAATTAATTAAATTAAAATTAAAAGAATTAGCTGGGTGTGGTGGCATGTGTTTTGTAGTCCTAGCTACTCAGGATGCTGAGGTGGAAGGATCACTTGAGTCCAGAAGTTTGAGACTACAGTGAACTATGATCATTCAACTGCACTCCATCCTGGGCAACAGAGCAAGAATCCTGTCTCTAAAAACAGAAAAGAAAGAAAAAGAAAAAACTGAGAAGGACAATGAAGGTGGCAGCTGCTTTTCAGACCCAATCCAAGGGATTGGTCCAATGCTACCTGTTTTGGTCCCTCTTTGCTGCTGTCCTGTGAAGCTTCTTTAATTAAGAAAACACTGTAGAGAGAGCAGTCCCCTGACAGTGGCTGACTGGCCATGTGGGGGGAAGTGACGTCACCTCCACCCGTGTCACAAGGTCCGCCTCCTTGAGGATATGGCCTGTGAAGGACAGCCTGCAGTTACTTCAACTCTCCATTGTGAAGCACGTGGGCTCCAGACGCAGTGGCATTAATGCACCCAGGTGTGGATTTATGGCCATGGAAAGGGCCCAGCACACTGCATGACCAGCTGCAAGCTTTGTGCATTAACCCAGGAGGCTGAAGTCTCTTCTGATCTTGCTCCCTGTAACCATATGTCCCTTAGATTTTATTCCTGGGTATATTGGATCATGGAGCTTGTGGGAGCAGAGCCATTTGCAGCAAATCTAATCTAGGAAGAAAAGGGAAGTCATTTTCAGCATATGGCTCCAAGCCTAGTGCTTCCTGACCTGAAATCCAGCCTGTGGGCATCAGGGGAAGAGTGGGAAGGAGGAGGTGAGGCGAGAGCATGTCTGAGTAGCTGACTGATGTGGAGCCAGCCTTTGTGGCCGAGGTGGCCCTGAAGGAAGGTGAGGGGCAGGGAGAAGAGAGTACCTACGTGTCCCTGACTCCTGCCTGACTCTGTGGCTCAGGGGCAGTCAAAGTGGTTAGCGACCCGGGACATACCCGGGACAGTCAACTGGGGCCGCCCAGCAGGCTGTCCAGAGTAAAAGCAATTCCCAGTCATTGGGGTCATCTGGAGATCTATGTTAGAGTCTCCAGACTGGGAGCCCCTGCTGTAGTCCTCTGGCTGTTCCTGTCTCAAATCTGTCCAGCCACTCGGTTGCTTTTGTCACTATTTATGTGAAAAGTTTTGGCTAGCCTGGATTTTCTTTTGTTTCAGCATTGCCCACAAACACCGATGTGGAATTAATCTGGAAAAGGCATCCTAATCTTTACCAGAGTTGAAAGTTGACCTTTTCAGGCAGCTCATATGATTACTTTTAGAAGCACTGTCAACATGCATTTTCCAAAGAAATGCATCAGAGACAGACTAGGTAGGTGAGTCCTGCCTCCCTCCCAGCAAGATCCCACAGTCTGCACATTCTTTATCTCTGTCTTCACCTGCCAGGCTGAGGGTGAAGGCCTTTTCTTCTACCATTAGGGATGATGGAGAACAGCTGTCTCCGTTTATTTAAAAAATATCCTGAATATGCTTTAATTAATCACTCTCAAAGATTTCTCTCCTCCAGACAAAATAAACCTAGGTTCATCCACTCTTGTTTGTTATTTCTAACCCTTTGGTCACCTTAAAGGGCCACCCTGACCTTAGCGTAGTAGGAGAGGGGTTATGGACATGGGCTCTTGTTCTATCCCATTCTTACTGGGTGGCCTTGTGCAAGTCATGTGGCCACTGCAGCCTCAGTTTCTCCAGTATTACCTACACCACGGGGTCATCCGAGGATTCAGTGAGACAGTTTCTCTAGCATGCTCCCCATCGTACCTGCTTTTAGCAGCCAGTAAATACTCTCTGTTACTCTCATTCCCCACTTTGCACTTAGAATCAGTCCTAACTGTTTAGTGAGGTACTGATTAGCACTGCTAATATTCTGAATGCTTGCTTAAAATAGAAAAGAGTTACTTTCTATGAGACTTTGCATTTTTTAAAGCTGATTCTTTTTTAAAAAAATTAGACATCACTCTTACAGAATAATAAGATGGAATGAATCCGTGATGTTATCTATATGATGAGGCCAGTATGGCACAAAAGCAGTGAAGTCCCTGAAAATACCAGCCAAATTTCACCTGAGCATATATTATAGAGCTTTAAAGTACCTAGAAGAGAAAAACCGCTTCTTTCCCAGCTTCTTTGCCTCCCAGGCACCACATCGCCACAGAGCAGCCAAAACAGAAACCAGATCAGGCCATTCATTTGCTTCAAGGTACGTTACACATGTATGTGCTACCGGGCTTTGCAGCACTGGGCTCTGCCTGGCTCTTCCCCCATCACCCCATTGTACCATTCTGCTCCTTGCTCTCTTCAAATACATCAGCCCACTTTCCAGCAGACCACGTGCTTCCCAGCTCAAGGTTTCACGCTTTTGGTCACCTCTGCCTGCAGTGCCGTGCCGCTGCTCTTCCCGCTGCTGGCAAGCCTCCAGGCTTCTGCTCTGAGGTCACATCCTGGGAACCATCCTCCTTGACCCGCATATCACAACACTCAGAGGAGTCATCTTTGTTTTGATTGGTTGTTTATTGCTTGTCTCTCTCCACTCCCTCAGAATGAAAGCTTCGTAAAGACAAGGAAACTTGTGGCTCATCCCTGCTGGGTTCCCAGTGTTTTTGAACAGTACTTGGCACATGGAGGATTCTCAGTCAATATCTGTTGAATAAAGCAGTAAGACGAGAAACCCTAAATCTGTAAAACTGTAAGAAAGATGTTTAGTTGTGTGGGGCAGAGGGCTGATTATGCCAGTGTTCATGAGGATGTGGTAATTAATGCTGAGCAGAGTCTGAAAGAGAGCTCTCAGCACTATGGCTATAAGAAGGAAAATAACGTTTCTCTGCTCACAAGAGATGGGAATCACCTCAGTTGCAGAAATTTTAGATTTTGGTGGTTCTAGGTGAATTGGATATCTGTGATCGAGAGTCTTTAATGGTGGGAAATCATGAGCTCTGAAATCAGACCCTCCTGCCTCTCCTACTTATAGCTGTGCGACTATTATGTGTTGTCTCTGAACTCTGATTTCTCCATCTGTAAAATGAATATTATAATGCTAACCTTGGAGCACTGCTGTGGAGATTCACGGTAGTCTCTGCCTGGCACTTGGACCTGTTCAATAAGTGGCAGCTTTAATTTTGGAGTAAAATTTTAAAAATTCTATTAATTCAAAATGTGACATGAAAAATCCAATTTAATTAAACAGCTATTAATGTAAGCACTTTTAATACTTATCATAAATGCTGCAGGGAATCCAAAGATGGGTAAGATAGAAAACATGTCCTTAAATAACTAAAAATCTATAAAAGGGTAAGATAAGTTATAATGTTAATAACATATGTGCAATTTGTAATTTGCAATTTGTAAAGTAATTTTATATGCCTTTTATTATTTGTTCTCACAACTACCATGTGAAGCCAATGTAATACGTGCTTTGTGACCCTGTGCAAGCCATGGACATCTCTGAACCTGACCTTGTCACTTGTAAAATGAAGAGTGGCAATTACATTAAAGAATAGTTGTCAGCAATCTATGTTATGCCCCAGGTAAAACATAGGGTCTAGCATACAAGAGTCAGTCAAATATATTAGCCCTCTCTCACCCCAGTCTCTAACTCTGGATCCTGCATTTTTTCCATGACATGGTGCTTCCAGAGGAATGGGTAGTGTTTTGACAGATAACATGGTCAAATCATTGAGATGGCATTCTAGTTAGAGGGAATCGTCAGAGCAGTGAGGTCCAGTAGAGAAGGACATTCCTGTGGGGATTGGTAGGTCTGCTGTTGCACTAGGGGGATCATATACCATAGAGCATCCTAGCAAGCTCTTTTAGTTGCTGGGCCAGAGGCAGATGGATTTGGCAAAGGATGTGGAGCACATTGGAGAAAAGACAGACAAGTGGATCACTTAGAAGGCCCTTGTATAAGTCTAGGCAAAAAGTAGTAAGAATAGTTGAGACACAAAATGAGATAGATCAAAGAAATGAATGACCACTCTGTGGCAACTGATTGCATGATGGTGGTGAGGGACAACTGTGGGAGAGATAGCTCTGAGCTTTTTATCCTGGATGACTGGGGATAGTGAAAGAAAGAGGTGGAGGAGAAGGAGGCAGAGAAGACAGGCAGTAAGCTCTCTTTTCAACATATATTGTTTAGGGTACTTGGGGACATCTAATTGGAGGTTTTAATTAGATAGTTAACAATGTGGGTTTGGGACTCAGAGTTCAGGATGGACTTTGTTCGTCTTCTGCCTACAGCATGTGGCTAAAACTACAGGAATGTTTGTGCCTTTCCATGTGAGAGAGTATGGAAACGGAAGGTGCAAAAGAGAAGAGAAGAGGCCCAGTGAGAGATCTGGAGACATTCTTAAATTTGGAATTGGCAGGAAGGAGAAAAAGAAAAATTGGCAGTGACAGAGGAAAAGAAGGGGTCAAAGAGGAAGGAAGCTGAGCCAGAGAACGCAGCATCCAGGGGGGCTGCTGAGCAGAGTTTCCACAAGGCCGGGCTGGTGCACAATTCTACCCTTGTGAATATTGAGGATATTGCAGACCATCAAAGTGTCTTAGAATTGAAGATTAAGAGGCCATGAAGCCCTTTAAGAAGGCAGATGAATGAGAGCAAAAATTAGGTGGCAGGATGTGATGGGAGGGGTAAGGAAGTAGAGGCATGAGAAGACCAACCTTCTAAATAGTTTGATAGAGAAAGGGGTTAGAGCTGGGGCAGTAGTTTGAGGGAGGACAAAGAAAAAACTTAAGAGAATAAGAAAACATAAGCATGCTTTACATTGAAAGAAAGGAGCCTGTGAAGAGGTAGATATTGGAAGGAAATCTTGGATGAACCCAGGGCTCCCGTCTTAAGGGAGAGGGTGCCAGTAAGTGGCCCTTCAGTACCTGAGCCTTGGTGTATATTAAACAATTATTACCCTAGATTGCTGGGCAAAAGCTGCTTTGGATAGTAGGTTTAAACTATTATCTGCTGGCCCATCCTAGGCTAGTTGTGAAGGAAATGACATTTGCCTCTGGTGCCATCTCCCTCATCACACTGATTTTTCCTGCTTGGCTTGGGAAACCTTTCCCTTCCTCCTGCCCCTCCCTCTTTTCTCCCCATCCCAACTTCACTGCTTAGAAATGAACAATTGGTTTATCTTGGTTCTATTAACTAACGAATCTGATAAGCTAATTGCTGCTCCTGGCAGAAGATTAGAGGGCTATTTTTGATAAATTAGCCTTCTGGAATCATAGTCTTCTTTTAAAAGTTATTGAATCCATTAGTGGTTCAAATGGTGGAACTTCAAGTCAGGAAGCAGGGGCAGGGGCTGGCAGAAGGAAGTGTTGGGAGAGTTTGTTCTTCAAATTCCACATGTGTGTGGCCACCCAGCTCTTCCAATACCTAAGCGTTGAAAAATATGGTACCCCGTCCTCCAACTAAAATTAGAAATCTTTTAAAAGATGCAATGCTTGTGTGTCAACTACACTCAAAATCACTTTTTAAAGATTTTTGGCTTATAAAATTGTGGCTGAATTCAGCAACAAAAAGTTTTTAAAGAAAAAATTCTATGTGTGTATATATGTTGGAGTCAGGGTCTTGCTCTGTGGCCCAGGCCTTAGTGCAGTGGCATGATCGTAGTTCACTGAAGCCTCAAATTATTGGGCTCACATGATCCTGTCACCACAGCCTCCTGACTAGCTAGGACTAACAGGTGTGCACCACCACAACTGGCTAATTTTTAAAAAATGTTTTATAGAGATGGGGTCTTTCTGTGTTGCCTAGGCTGGTCTCAAACTCCTGGCCTCAAGTGATCTTCCCACTACGGGCTCCCAAAGTACTGGGATTACAGGTATGAGCTGTTGCACCTGGCCTGTATATATATTTTAGTGCTTCAAGTACTTCATCTGCCAGTTGGGCAACCCACCATTGCTACTGTGGGTCAAATGTCCCTTCTCCTGCATGACAACTGAGATGATGTACCCCGGGATGCATGAGCCTTGTGTAGCCCAAGTTCCAGATGGTCCATCTAGATGTAGTTGACTATTAAAGACCTATTTGGAGTTTGCATCCAGCAGCTCTCATTTATAGTGCTAGTGCACTATGTTTGAATGGGAGTGGCATGTTAAATACCCATTGTGATACAGACATCCTGAACTTAATGACTATTGCTAGTTTTGGTTAATGTAATTATACTCATTTGTGGAACATTTTCCTTGTAATTTATGGGAGTTATTTTATCCATAATATGTAGAAGCAAGCCATTGCACTCTAGGTTATATGGCATCATGTTCTAAACCCAAATGTGTGGAATTCTTAGAAAATCTATAGTTGAGGGAACAGTTACAAGATGCAATATGGTGTTACGGGTAGAAGGCTTGGCTGGGAACCAGAAATTCTGGATCCCAGTCTCAGCTCAAAGTTTTGCCTTCCACATGGCCATGGGAAGTTATTCTCCATTCCCAGAAAGTGAAGTTGATATTCTTGTCTGACCCCCAAAATCATAAGGAACAAATGGAACTGAGGGGCCTTAACTTATTATAAAAGTAAAATTGCTGCTCAATACTTGGGATAATTATAATTATGTAAGCTGTTTCTGAAGAGTGAAAAAAAGTTAACAAATGTTAATTCTATTGGCAGTAAATATTTGCAGTGTTTTTCAGAAGCCTCTCTATGCACCATACTTAGCCAAGTGAAGGTCTGGGAAAAGCTTTTGTTTTTGATTTTTTAACTAAACGGAAGAGAACTTTACATGTGTCACCACGTGTTCCCATGTTGGCAGCGCCATCATGAGACTCAGCGTAACTGGGAGAGGTTTGTCGAGCGGCAGTTTGACCGGATGGTACTGCACTGTGCCAGGAAGCCCCACCAGGGCGGTGTACCCCAGAGAGAAGGCTCAGTGCTATCCTTGTTATCTTCCATTTGGCACAAGATATCCTCCATTCTACCTTCTGTGAAATGGCTTTTTCACCTCCCATCCAGTGAAGAAGGTTTGATTTTTTTTTTTTTCTTCAGACTTGACTTGGCAGAAAACTTGATCTGCTGAAATAACCATGGCAGCAATTTCTGCTCCTTCCTCTGAGTGCAGAGAACACGGAGCTCTCTCCTGTTTACAGCTTACCTTCTCTCATGCTATAGGTCAAGGCAGAAGCCATTCTGATGGGAAAATCACAGCATTCCTTACCGCTCATTATTGTGATAGCTTGTTAGAGCCAGAACTATTCAACCTTTGACTTTACAGAGAGGAAGAGGCTTAGAAAATATAGGTAAATTGATCAAGGTCTCAAAGCAGGTGAGGGGCTAGTTTCTGGACTAGAACCAGTTGCCTGACTTTTCCTCCTACCCCCTGTAGGTAAGGGTACACAGCAATCAAAGGCGAAAGAGCTTGGGGATGGGAGAGAAAGGAGTTCATTGTATTTTGATCTGAAATGAAAATCACATACACATAAGAACCTTATTTTTGAGGCACAGGTTCCATTATTCTCTTTAACAGAAGTAACACTTCTGTCTTCTTTATGCCTGTTAGCCAGGCAATGATTCTGAATTTCTTCATTATCACTCGGGCAGTTTGCCTTCTCAGAATGTTCTTTTGTAGCTGTCTGTGATCTTGACAGTGCCTGTGTGTCCACACAGTGGGAATTTTGGCAGAAAGGAAAGAATTCTAGCCTGGTTTCCCGCAGGAAGGCTTACAAGATTCATTCTTGTGTGTTGCCTTTGTTCATTCTCAATACGTGAAGTGGTTGGCATTGCCTTGGCAACTCCATTAGAAGCCAGTGGCTGCTTTGTGGACATTTGTTTCATTGCAGATTCTCCTGGGAGCAGCCTTGGCTTTGGCCGGAACTGGCACCAGCTGCTTTCCTTGGGGCACGGAGCCAGTGTGGGGAGGGGGAGGGCAATGTCCAGGGGCAGCTCTGGCTTAGCACTTATACTTCCAGTTACAGCATCATCCCATGTAGACTGGGCAGGCAGTGGAGTGGAGAGGAGAATGGGGAGCTGGAGTAGAGGCTTCTGCTGACTGGAGACATCAGCATGGCCTTCGGGTCTCCCTGTGAGGCTGCCATTGCAAATGAGTAGACCCTGGAGAGGGTATAATGGTGATGGAAAAGAGCTGGTGGTCACTGCCAGGTATGGGATGTTTTGCCCCAATGTGCAAAGTGGGGTTTTTCCTGCCTTGGCAATTTGCAGGCCAGCTTCAGATAAATGGGAATGTAGGTAATGGGGTAAAGAGGTAAAGGGGTGTAGAAAGACATAGTGACTTCAGGACTGCTAAAATCTTGGTGGGGAGTAAGAATGGTGGGAAATACGTGAAGTTTCTGACACACTGGAGAAATACAGTGTGCGTCTCCTGTATCGTACACCATTTGAGAGTGGCACCCTCCTCTAGCATCCCTGGGGCCCATCCGGCAGGTATTAGTCATCATTATGATCAACAGACATCTATTGAGCACCTGCCCTGCACCATTAAGGTGCTCTGCTAGGCCAGGGCCTTCAAGAGCCTTTGATGCTTCTAGAATTGTGTCAGTTAGAAACTGATAATTCCCTGGGTGGATGTGGCCCCGTGGGACCATTGCTTGGCAAGTGACCAGCAAGCATCCTTTTATGAAGGAAAAGGTGTACCCCCTTTCCAGGATAGTGTCCCAAAGCCCCAGCTTGTTGAATTTTAGCAAGGATTTCAATTTCCACTCAATTTGTTGGCTGAGCACCAACCAAATGTGATGGCTTCATATTTGACAGTGAAACCACCAGTCCAGATCTTTTAGGACCTACTGAATGAAAGAACTTTGGGAGCAAAATGTCTTGAATTTTGCCTTACTTTGGGCTCCCCCAGAAGCAGACCCTGAGGCAAGGATGGAAGTGCAGGTTTCTTTGGGAGATGATCCTAGGAAACACTGATGAAGAGTGAAGCGAGGCAGGGAAGTGAAGGACCCATATAGAGTGCGCCATCACGTGAGTTCCCACTAGGGGTAATGGGAGCCTCATCCCACTGGGGAGGTCTGGGTGCCAGTTTGGAATACATGCCTCAGGGTCACCCCTGCACTACCACCCCTGGGCATGGGAGCTAAAGTATTGACCCCCCAACTCTTAATAGCCATTGACTAAGAACTGCTGGGGTTGGTACCTACAACATCCCTTTGGCCTGTTGCGGGTGACCAAGAGGGCTCCAGCAGCCAGAAAAGCCTTCAGGCAGAGAGATGCAGGAGCTGACCATGGGAAGTTAGACTAGCCAGGCAGAGAGATGCAGGAGCTGACTGTGGGAGGTTAGACTAGCTTACATGGAAGTGGTGGAGAGTGAGAGGATAGTCAGGCCCCTGACAGCATCTGCTGCAGGTCTGCCATTTGTATTTTCACAGAAGTTTCCAGAGTCTCCAAAGCTGTAACAGTAAAGCTGGCGAGTGTACAAGTGCCTGTACCAGACATGGCTCCTCGCCTTTCGTGAATAGACTTTATGAATGAACATTGAAATTTTGTTTATTTTTAAAGAGTGCGGAGGATGGCCTTGAAACAGGGTAAATTTTTCTGGGGCTCTTGGAAATTAAATGGCCCCTGTGCTCTGTGGAGCTGAGCTCAGGAGTCACAGGCCTGGGGACCTGGAGGGGCCCAAGATGTGATTCAGCACTTAGGTGTCATGAGGATAATAGGATGTCAAGTTCCTGAGCTGGTACATTGTGAATGATCGTCACTTTTTCATTTCACTTCATTTAGGGGATAACTGCTTGGTAAGTTTAGTGTAATGCAAATGCCTGATGTAGGTTGGTCACCAACTTTTTTTTTTTTTAAAAAACAGAATGACACTGACCACATCTTGAGCAAAACTCTTTGTTCATTGGACTAATTAATTTTGTATTTGAAAATAATTTGGAATTGATTGGGAGGAAAGCAGGGGGAAAAAAGGACCAGAAATTCAGGCTTATTGTTTCCTTGATGTTTGGAGAGAGCAAGTGATTTTAAAGTGGAACTTCTACAGCACTGGATAGGGAGGCAGGAGGTCTGGATGCGAGGCACACATCTGCTGCCTACCTAGCTGGCTGCACGCATGCCATCTACCCTCTCCTGATCTTTCTTTATTTATAAAACATGCTGATGGGTTGAAATGACCTGGAAGGACCTTTTGGCTCTGAAAAATTATACAATTTTAAAAATAACTTCAACTTTCCATAGCAAGCCTTGCATCTGTCTTTCCCTAGCCTCTGATTGGCCTTTGCCCATTTTTAATTCCTTCTGTTGAAAGGAATGCTCGCCATTGCATGCCCTCTGCTTTTTAAAATTTTTTATTTTTTTCCCCAATCTTGCCTTCTTCCCATATCTTCAGTTTTTCTTTCCTCAACGGTTT
Organism: Pan paniscus; assembly: GCF_029289425.2. Classification (NCBI taxonomy): domain Eukaryota; kingdom Metazoa; phylum Chordata; class Mammalia; order Primates; family Hominidae; genus Pan; species Pan paniscus. Next base: position 26,012,011 of record NC_073262.2, on the reverse strand, counting down.
CATGTCAGCACTACCTTCATGGTTAACACTTTCTTGACTGCCACAGGCTACAGTAGGGATCTCTGTCTTTTGTTACCTCATAATCACTTTGCTTCAGTCTTTCATATTAGTCTTAGCATGTGTTATTGCGGATGTCTCCTGCTTTTCTGGCAAATCATAAGCTTTTTAGGAAAACAGTACTCTGTAAAGGAAGAACCCTTGAAGTAAGGGCCTGGCAGTTATTTCCCCTAAGTAATAGAGCAGATAATATGGCTTGGCCTTAGTTTTCCAGTTTGTAAAATGGGGATAATAATACCTAGCTCATAGAGTTCTTATGAGAATTAAATGGGCTAGAGTATAAAAGGGCATGGGTCATCGTGGTTGGTGATGGTGTTGGTGACAGTGTTAAGGTGACAGCACAGGCTGAAAGAACTTGTCATTTCTGTACGTTCAGGAATGAAATCATATAAGTGCCTGGAACACAGAGTTACTTATTGTTCTCCATAGTCAGTTCCTCTTCTGAATACAGTACTCCTCAGTGTCAGAAGGTAATTCCACAGAGTGAGTTTAAATCTCTCTGTGAAAATTTTAGCCTTTGTTTGTTTCTTTCTTGATAAAGAGAGCAGAAAAATCATTCAAATCATTGGCAGCCTTATGCTACAATTCGTCGTCAGTCTTAGAGCTTGTTATTGGATTACTTCTTAATGATCTCTTCTTGGGGATAATTAATTTCATTTTCCTTAACATCCCTCCTGGTGCCCATCTTCAAAACGTTTATGTGAATCTTTTGCTTTCTATTGTCTCCCAGAGTAATATTCCTTCCAGGCTGGGAAACAGTTATTGGGTAATGGGTCAAATGTATTAATAGGCAGGCCATATGGTTCCCAGACACCTTGCATTCAACATTTGATAGAGTTCTGGTGGTATGATTTTTTAAAAATTTAACTATAAAAGTGTAAGAACCATCTGCTGTTATTTTTTGTATGTGATCCTGGTAAATTATTAATTTTAGTTATACTGCTCCTATGTAATTAGCACTGTTCCACATGCAGGCTTCAAGGCAAAGCTTGTATACTTTATTTTCAGTAGTAATGTGTGTGGAATGTGTGTGTCTCATCCAGATTCCCTTCATAAATTGAAGCAGGTTTGCCTACATGGGGTTAGGACTTGGGATTTATATGGCTTCTGTTTTAGCTGGTAAAATGCTATAATTGTAGTGGTTAATTAGATTGATTGATAATTAGTCACATACTAACTACTATGGAGCAAACTAATTCGGGTAATGTAATAGAGAGTGATACCTGGGTGGGGTTGGGGCTCCTAGGATCATGAAAACTTTCAGGGAAGGAGAAATTTGAATTGAGTTCTAAAGAGTAGTGATAAGGAGACAGGTAAATGAATATCTGCAGTGAGATAATTCTAAGGGAAAGGAAGAGTTAAGAGCAAAGGCTGTGAACTAGGGAATAAGCATCATACAGAGAAAAGTCCGTGGGGCCACACTGTAGTGAGATGGAGGATGATGCAGGCAGCTGAGGGCAAAGAGGGTCTAATCTAAGAATAATAGGAGCCTTTGGAAGGAATTAGGCAAGGAATTGGTATCTGATTTACAGTTTTAGGAAGCTCATTTTAGCTGCTAAGTGGAAATTTGATAGTTAGGAGCGAGAATTAAGGAAGGGAGACCAGTCAGGAGGTGATAGCTGTTGTGTAGAAGAGACTAATGGAGAAATGATGGACTAAGTTTGCATGGTATAGATGGTGAGAAGTGATAGGGTTTGGGATATAGTTTGGATATGGAATCTATGGGACATATTGAGTGGTTCTTAGTTTTCAGTCTGAGTGACTAGGTGATTGGTGGTATAGTTCTTACTCAGATACGGAGGGCTTGATGGCTCTTTTTTGGTCAGTTAAATTTGAGATGGCTCATGGACACCTAAATGGAAATGTCTAGAGGACATGTGAATCTGGATGTTAGAAGAGAGATGAAGGCTGAAATATTCATTTAAATTACATGTAACTCAAGAGTGTAGACAGAAAGGAGGCACAGGTCTGGGTCTTGAATACACCACCATTTAGAAGTTTGAAAGAAACGCCAGCAAAGGACATTGATGGAGGTAGCCAGAGAGGTTGGAGAGAGCCATGTGCTGCATAGACACCTGGAAGGGACTCGTGTCTCCAGAAGGAGTGACTGGTGACCTCATCATTAGGTTTCAAGTGTTAGTACCCAGAACCTGCATTAAATGTCATTTGAAAAGTGTATTCTGTAGCTGTAAACTCAGTGATGACTAGAGCAAGTTGGGCCCAGTGCATGCCTGGAGAAACTTTTAGCCATGGTGGAATAAAAAATGGACAATCTTGCCTCCTTGGGGGCTACTGGGGAAGGGTCTTTGTTCAAGTCTCAATCAGGATTTGTGAGATTTTCATACCATTACTAAAGCAGCAAAGAGTAATTAGTGATTTTTTAAAATGGCAATTATATATACAGCTGGTACAGCTATGCCCCAAGTCAGTTCTTTGAAAATATTCAATAACTAAATTCTGATCAATCTCTTCTGAGACTTTAAGGTTGACCTAAAATAAAAGCCTATAACTAACTCAGTGCAAGACAGGACACATAAAAATATTTACATTTTTAACTACATAACGTGTTAATCCTGACAAGATAGGTCTCATAACAAATCACTTTCTAAATTTTATCTTTTCTTAGTATCAATCATAATGACTTGAAGGCAACTTCTGTTTGGGAGTTAACTTTAGGTTATGAAGAATCGCTGTATTGTCTGTTTGTCATTTGATAAATTATGTTATTTAAATGAGGAATAGAGATTTCTTGCTCTCTACTTCTCTTAAAGTGAAGGCATAATGCATTCTAATAAACATTTTAAACAGAAGGGCAAAACTGAGGAGTCCCTTTTTTTTGTACCATGTGCTATAATTTAACAGGTCATTTTGTCTGCTGTATTAAGTGTATTTTCTCTAAAACCCAAAGCAGGATCAAGCTGTAAACAAGACGCTTTACTTTGGTGATTCTCATTGTTTGTATAAATAGGGGATTTGTTTTAAATTAAGCAAAGCTACATTTTTGTTCCAGAAAGTTCAATTGATAACAAATACCCAGACAAACTCTGCAAATATTTACTCTTACCTTTTACCTTACTGACATTTAGTTGAATTTTACAAATAGATAAAGCTTAATAAGCATGTAGTAGGCTGATAGTTGGCAATAGACTGTGGTGAGGAATAGTCTATTGGTTATTCAACCAAATCCTTGATTCACTAACTGAAGGAAACTTACTGCAAACAAAACATCAGAAAATGTTCTATTTCTATAATTTTAGCAGAATGACTCTGGTTCTGCTGCTTTGCATCAAAACAAAATTTTATAGTAACTGAAAATTCCCTATTTCTCTAAGACCAAATGGAAGTAGCTCCTTTACCTGGCTGGTGCTATCCAGTTTTCAAAGAGTAAAGCTTAAGGGCTAGGATTTTATCTCCAGTTCAGCTCTACCCAAGTAATAAATAAGTAGAACATTAAGCCATTCTGACAGCTGTGTACTTACTTTGTGTGAAGGTTATAGGATGTAACAAGCCTTGCTCTTGGATCCCTCATGAGCAATTATCTTTTCGAGGAGTCCCACTGTCCTTGGGTGGTTCCTGGTGTCCAGAGCCACACATAGGAGGGGCACAGCAGGAGAAAAGGAGGCTCTTGGCTCTGCTCTCTCCTCCCTCTCATCTTCTGCCCTCCCCTCTGCTATGTGGGGAACATGAAGATGAAGGGCCTCCTGAGTGAGTCCGGCTGTGGAAGAGGGTGAGCATGATTGCCCCCTGCCTGGGCGGTGGTGGTAGAGAAGAGGTGCCCTCAGGATGGGTTCTCCTAGGGAAAGGGCTGTGTCTGTCCCACCCACCACTTCCCCAGCACTCAGCACTGTGCCTGGCACCTAAATGCCCAGTAACTCCTTATTAAGCGTAGAGTGATTGGGCGTCAGGGCCCATATAATGCACGGTGGAGTTTCTTCCCTTACCTCTACTAGTTATTTCCTTGAAACACACACATTTGAGCATCAAACCAAATCCCAAGACCACACACCTGGGGAAATCTCTTGATTTACTCTACAGAAGGGCTCTCTTTGTCTTGGAAGCCTCAACCCAGTTAAAACATCACTTGTGCATGAGAAAGAAAACACAGGAATTCTTTTGGACACAAAGCAATAATATCTTTCTAATAAGAGCAGCTACTTAAATCTGTTTGTCCCATCTTCCCATTGGCTAACATTTAAGCACATCACCTTGGCTAACTGTGCCCTGCATGAATTGGCTCCTGATTTTCTTGCCCTCCAGTTCCTTGAACAAACCAGGCCCTTTGCTGTCTGCTGGGCTTCTGCCTAGGATGCGCTTCTACAGCTCTTCAGGAGCCTCCATCTTCCCGATCCTGTAAAGATACACTTAAGTGGTCCTTCCTCACCAGGCTTTCCTTGCCCTCTCTAGCATTCCCTCTGTCCCACTGTTTTAAACCTAGGCATTTTGCGTTTTCCTATGTGTTTGCTTTCTTGCTTATTAGCTATCTGCTCAACTTAATTGAATGATTCACAAGAGCAAGACTGTTTTGTGATTTTTTTTTCAGCATCTAGCCCAGTGCCAGGCTCTGTGTAAGTGCTCAGTAAATATTTGTTTGAATGAATGAATGAGTCTCAACCTACCCTTCATTTAAAAAGTGGTTCAATTTAAATTTTTTTAAAATCTCAGATTCTGAACATACAGTGCACATATACACAATGCATGTGTGGTTTATGCTGTAAAAATTCCCTGCTCTTAGTAATGAACTGCCTTAAAGAACAGGGTTGGTGACTTAGTGCCTATGGCCTAGCTACTAATGTTTGCGATTTTTTATTCCTAAACATCTAATGTGTTTTTTCCACCTTTTTCTTTCCTTTGTCTTTCTTTTTTAGCAAGGGAAGCCATATGTCTTCGACAGAGTGCTACCTCCCAACACGACCCAAGAGCAAGTTTACAATGCATGTGCGAAGCAAATTGTCAAAGGTAAGTGCTATTTCTTTATTTCCTCCTGGGCCATTCAGAGTAATTGAAAGCATTAAGTGATATTTGCAGCCTAGGAATCAATGTGCCTTGACTGTAAGCAGAGGCCTGCTAATTGGAAACACTGAATTCTATAGCCTCGGTTCTAGCCCTGATTTGCTATGATGTCAGGCAAATTATTTAATCTCTCTATTCTCCCTTTTCAAGGACATGTCTTTATTTCTTTTGCCACCTTTTTTATTTTGTCACCCAAAAGCTTAAAAGCAAGGTAAGCTGTGTTCACACTATTTCTGTAATAATTTTAAAACACTGGCTGCAGGTATGGAACCTCCTTTTTCCTTTGAAGGAGAAAATATATATTCCTGATGCTCCAGTTGTACCTCTTTGGTTGATTTATTCTGTGTGTCTGTCTCCCTTTTACTAATATCTCTCAGCAAGAAGCCTTAAATATGGAAAATTTTTGCCATTTAGAAATTTTCTACAGTGTCATAAAATCACATTACCGTGTTGGTTATTGAGCTGGTCTTGCCATTCAGCATTCCTTAATTATGCTTTCTCCTAACCCATTTTCAACCATCCCACCCAGATCCTGACATTTGTTCCTCCAAACAGGTAGCCTCAAGCCTACATTTACATCTTAGAGATCAGTCCTTTTCTCTAGGACTGGCGTTGGCCCTGGAGGATTCATGTCAAAATAGCAGCAGGGAGATGAAGCAATTTGCACATTGCTCTACCTTGTCCTTTCAAATCAGGGGCAGGTTGAAGCTTGCATTGGCAGGCTTGCCATCTGGACAGAGCTGGGGGGCATCTCCTGCTACTTTGCTTTTCATCATCAAATCATTTCCTCCAAATGTGAATGCTGTGGCAATTGTGCTTTCAAATGTCTTGATGCTGCCCCCTGTATAGGCAGCTCTGGATTTAATAAGCAAGAAGTAAAAACAAAACTAAAAAAACCTACCATGTCACTTTGGATCTGCTTGTTTTTAGAAGCTGACTAACCTAAGTATTTGAAATTCATGAAAATCAGCTCTGGGTACATCTGTTCGTTTAATTCTGACCCTGGACACCTGTGTGGGAGATGCATGTCAGCATGTAATGTTCCTTGCTGAGGTGGATGGTTATTCACATTCTTGCTGCAGACATCAATTAATTTTGAAGGTCTTCACAGTGAGATTTTTATAGAAACCCAATGAGAAAAAAAATATGACTGAATTCGAACTCTTTCTGAATTAATAGTATGGACCTATATCGGGTGGTAATTTTTATCTTCTCTCTGCTTTTACTCTTCTGCTTCTCTTTCTATCTAAACATGTTTTCTCTGTTTTTGCAGTATATCTTTCTTGGTTTGCTCCTACTCAGCCCTGCTCCCTATTATTGGACTCATTCATATATTTTTTATTAAAGTAAGATTAATCACATATGTACCAAAATTTCTTTTTCTCTCCCCCTTCATTATCACAAACAAATAGTATTTACCACATGCTGTGCTAAACATGAGGGCCATTTAAATACATCCTGTCCTCTCTAAGCTGACATAATTAGAAATGAATGGATGCACTCTGTTAAAAAAAAAATCCTGTGATTAACAACCTGTAGTAATACTCTTTGAGTCTTTATTCACTAAAGAAGTTTGGGCCTCTTTCAATGTTCGGATTTCTCTACAGTATGAAATGTCAGAAATGGGCAGGTCTTGTGAAGATATGGCCTAACTCTGGATAACTTGAGACCCAATATGTAGTGAGCTATACAGAAAACCATCTAGCAGAATAAAATCAGGCCCTGACATGATATGACTAACAGACATTTCTAGGGTACCATAAATATGTATGATCATACATACATGCCTTATTCTCCCTTAAAAAGGAATTGATGAAGGTCTGATTGGATTTCACAAATATCCACTGAGGCTAGTGTGAGAAGTGGCCATGTATTTCAGAATCAGTAAGCTAAAACATAGAGGTACAAGAAAGAACTCCTTGGAACAGATGATCAAGTATAGCTGAGGTATCTCTTGCCACGAGTAACCCTATTTAAATCAAGATTGGGAGGCGGTGCTGTGGAGCCCTTTTTTTCTAGAGGCTAATAATTAAATCAGATGACTTCCGAAGAGCACCATAGTCCCCATGATTCCTGATAATGGGTGGACCAAGGAGCATTCCTTTCAAGTCCATCTAAACTCTTAATGATTTGGAGCATCTGGGAGGCTCCATTTAACTCGATGGCTTTATTCTCTCTCTGGTTTTTCATTCCCTACCACTTCACTGGGTTAAAAAATATATATTTTAAATGTTTGTTTGTGGAGTCCTGGCATCTCTCATGCTCCCATCTTTGTCTGGTGTTTGTTTTTCAAAATTTTGCTTGAAAAAGCATGTAGAATTCTCCTCCATTTCTTCTCAAAGAGGTTGTAGGGTTTGTGACTACCAGCACAGTAAATGGGAAGGCTCCTTTGGACGCCTAGGAATTAAACACCATGGTAACTGGATGCTATTATTGAAGTACTGTAACTATGTCCCAGCCTACAGAAGCCACACCAATCATTTGCCTTCCAAATTAACTAGATACAGATGATCCAGATGCTAGAGAAGGGGATTTCTTGTTTTCCAGTTCTGATTCCTTTAAAATTCATTCATTCAGTTGTTTCTTTTAATCATTCATTTCTGTAAGTAGTATTAAGTACTTACCGTAGGGTAAGCAGTGCTGGGACTGGAGTCGCCATGCTATGTAAGACTGTCTGCAAGGAGCTTTGAGTACAGGGAAAGAGACAGATGTGTACATAATCATCACACACATAGGCATTATGTACTTTAGAAAGGGTGTATGCAAAATGCCACGGGAACACAGAAGAATGTCACTTGTATTGATTTTGATTGGGAGAGGGAGTGGAGAATTAAAGAAGGTTTCTCTGAAAGGTTGGGTCCTGAGGACTATAGAATATAGGAGGGTTGTACAAGCAGAGGGGATTTCAAAAGTAAAAGCATAAACACACAAATTCTGCTTGGGCAACTTGGAGCGGCACAGGGTGCAGAGTGGCATTATGGGAGATGAGGCTGGGACATTTAGGCTGGAGCAATTTGATGGCAATGGATGGACTTTATCCTGCAGACAATGTGGACCCAGTGAAGAGTGTTAAGCTTAGGATGACATTATCAGATCTGTTTTGTTATTATCTTATATATGACTCTGAAGAAGAAAAATATTTTTAGCTGTGACTTATCAGGCACTGTCTATATACTTGACATATGTTGTTGCATTTTAAATCATAACAACTTTCTGAAGGGTGAGCATTATTTTCCTCATTGTACAGAAGAGGAATTTGAGGTTCAGAGAAGTGAAGTAACTTGGCCAGGTTGGTTCGGGGGCCATGGACTGGGACTCAAGCCTGGGCTTGTCAGACTGACTGACTGATATTCTTCTGTACTCCCCTGCCCCCCTTTCCTGGTGGGCACACAGCTAGCATTTGATGACAATTATTTTATGAGTGGTCCCTGTTCTGTCAGGCCATATGGACTATTATCTAAGCATTGCAAAAGACAGGGCTAGGAATGGTGTGGGAGGAGGGTAGAGAAGAGGGGACAGGGATGGTGGCTCCTACACCTTGTGATGGCCCTGGTGGCCTGCCAGTGATGAGGTGCGTTTCCATTCTGAAGACGCAGCATGCCCTTGCCTGGGCACAGGGACTGCCCTTTAGGCTGGCCAGCCGGCATGCGGGCTGGCCTCAGGTAGTCAGCAGGACCGCCTCATCATCCTCTGATTATGGCCTACCTGAGTGGTTTGGTGACTGGTGAGGATGGCCTGTCAGCCACCATCACCAGAAACCCTACAGGCCCCCATTTCCCCTGGAGAGTCGGTAGGAAGCCCCATGCCTCCTTAGGACTACTGATGGGTAGGTATGATCACATCCTTCCCCAATTCTAATCTGAAGATGGCACTAACTCTTTTGCTTTAGCAAGACCTGGATTCAGAACTGAGCAAATGGGAGGCAAGGAGCATTTTAAGTATCTACTGCTATCCTTCCTCCTCCCCTGGGAGATGAGAAGGCTCTGGGCACCTGCAGTGGAAGCTCCTTCTGGGGTTCATGCGGCTGCGGGATGGAAGAGTGCTGTGGCCCCGGGGTGCGGCGGGCTATGCTGTACCAGTGGAGGTCACATCACACCAGGCACTAACACAAAGAAACTTTCTGTCTGCGGAGCGTGGCTGGCATGTGGAAACATTGTTTCTGCAGAGACTCTAAAACAAATGCATTCCGTGGGCCCAGGAGCGGGCACTGGACGTGATGAAAGTGCCTTTTGTGGGCGCTTCTGTGGGAGTCGGATGGAGGTTGGCGTGGCCCCCGCAGTGCGGGGCGTGGCCCCCGCAGTGCGGAGCGCGGCCTGGCCTTTCCCGCTACGGCTCCCCCTCTGCCTGTGGTCGCGGTGGCCATAGAAACGCGCTGGGCTCCTGCTCCACTTCCTCTCTCTGCCTTCCCTCACCAGCAAATCAAAACATAGACTGAGCAAACAAACAACAAACAGAAAAGAAGCCCCCAAAACCTGGAGTTTCGAAGAAAATAGAGAACACTGGCTTCAAAGGGCCTTTTCGTTTAAATTACCTTCTAGTGCAGCAGGGAGCCGATAGAGGGCGACGTCGACTCCCTTCGACCTTGATCGCTGGAGAGAGGTTCTGCAGCAGTGAATGAACTGTAACGTGATTGTAAATACTTTCAGGGCCGTGATTGTAAATACTTTCAGGGCCGAGTGGAGTTTGTTCTGGTGGGGTTTTATGTGTTCTCCTTTTCGTACAAAAAAAGAAGGAGAAAAAAAATAGTGCTCAGTGACGAAATGGCAGCAAGAAACAGATTCTCCAAGTACAGTCTCGCACGCTCCTCAGCTCCTTAGTCCAAAACAAGTGAAGCCACGGACGAGCTCTGGTTTTCAGGTGCTTGACCCAGTCCTTACTGGCAGGAGTTTCATGAGCAGCGATGGAGTAAGAGTTAGTGGGATTGTGCCTTCTGTTTAGTGATGGACCCAGAGGCGTGGATGAGACCCGGGAGGCCTCGGGTGTGGCCTAATTCAGGAGGAAGTTGAGCTCTGAGCTGTTTCCTTGGGTGTGGCTGGTTGCTCAGTACCACCTCCCTGGGGCCTCCTGCGTGGGAACATCGGCCCTTGCAGGGTGGCTAGCAGGGGTCAGGATGGCTGGACCCCTGGCCCTGGCAACTTCGGTGCTGTTCTAACACCTAGGCCGGTGGGTTCCAGAGTGTTTCATACACAGAGGCTTAAGACAAGGAAAGCCCTTTCAGGGTGTGTGTGTGTGTGTGTGTGTGTGTGTGTGTGTGTGTATAGGGGGGATGGTTAATTTCTAATAAATGGTAATTTCGAATAAATGGAAACTGTGATATTGTGATGTAGCCAGCATTCCAATAGGCTGGAGTTTTTTGTGTTATGAATATGGCATTTTTAAAGTTTGACCTAAGGGTGGGACCTTTTTTCTTTGGGTCCCTCAAAGCATATCATATTCATGTTAGTGTAGAGGTGCCCTGTCTGCTCTGGCCTGAGGAATCTTTTCTTTGAGTAAGTTGGCATTTTTGTGAAAACTGAAGCTTGAACCTCCAAACCTTACACTGACTACTTCAAGTTTTTGCTTCCCACTGTTACCAGGGGAGCCATTAGCCGAAATCTGATATGTAGGAACATTCTCTCTCCCTCCTCTTGCTCCCCCTCCTCTCTCTCCCTGTCCCTCCTCTCCCACCAACCCCTAATATAGCTTGATACAAACTCTTGAGGGCTGCTAGAATTAAAAAAAAATCCTGCCACTTAATTTTTCTTTTCTTAGCTTCCTAAAATAACATATTGCTTTTTTGTTCTTATCCCAGTTCACACTTCAACAACCTCAGATCAGTCAAATGTTTATTAAAATTTTTTTTAAAAACATAACAAATCAGAATTGATATAGAAAAAATTCAAAAAAGCAAACCTATCAAAGCAAAACAAAAACAAACCAGCATCATAAAATTCAGAGAACCCCCTCTACCATGCTCCCAAAAGAAAAACTCTATTTAGAGCCTGAAGTAGATGGAGCTGATTGCCTGGCTTGGTTTTTTACATGACTCTGAATAGGACACCTCAGTGTGGGGTCCTTCTCCCTGCCTCTACAGCTTGTGCAAATGAAGACTTCCTCCCCTTATTCGGAATGGAGGATCAAGGATATTAATGATGCATTGTTCCTCTTCCAGTGATATTTGTGAGGATGAAGGAGGAAAGCAGGAGAGAAATGAGTGCTAAATATATTTTAATCACCTCTGCTGCTTTGAAAGAATTCCCACAGATAATCTTCAGCTCTTCAGCAAAAAGCAGCCTCCACCCTCGAGCCTCCCCTTGTCCCTGTGTGATGTGGCACCGACCTGCAGTGTGGAGGGGTTTGTACAGTGCTCTCATTGTGTAATTAAAAGAAATTTCCTGATGCTGATGGGCCTGGGCTGGCTTGTTAGCACTATCAGTGCAAACACAGAGACATTAAATTTAAGTGAGGGCCCGGCTAGTTTCTGGGCTGATTGGATTGTCATCCTGAGGCTCTGTTTATAGAGTGGGGCCCTTTTCCTGCCCCACCTCTGGACTCAAGGAGCTCTTGTGGGGCTTTCAGGAGAAACCTCCCCAAGGAGCTAGCCTGGGCCAGCGTTTAAACTGACCCAAATTAAATCTTCAGGAAAGAAATTCTGTTCTTCATCTCACTCCAGAAACAGGGCATAAGAATAATGTTTTCTTTTTCCCCCAACTGATCTCAAGAGATCAACTTATAGAAGAAAACTCAAATATCCTTCTACTAAAAAAAAGTTTTCTGCTCGATGTCTCTATCTTCCTTTTGATGTCATTGGGAGAAAGTGTGTCTGCCTCCTTCTTCATTAATATATTCTGTGAAATGTGAGTCCATTTCTTTCTATTTGTAGAACAACAGAATTTTCTACTTAAAATTCACATGGAGTTGAAATATATCATTTGTATGAAAAATGAGATGGGCCATTTGGAAAATGTAATTTTAAAATATGCAACCTACACCAGCATATGATCAAAGTAATGAGTTAATTTTAATTTCTTTTTCTTGTTCACAGATGTCCTTGAAGGTTATAACGGGACGATTTTTGCGTATGGGCAGACTTCATCAGGAAAAACCCACACCATGGAGGTAAGATTACAATGTGCTGTAATGCGAATCTCTGAGATGACTGAATGGAACTGACGTTTCCAGCAAAACTTGAGGTGCATGTGGCTTTCTTTACTGGGAAATAGAGACGGTTATGTTTGGCCAATTAATTATGTCTTTGAGAAGTTTTAAAATAGCAGCAAAAAATAAAGTCTCAGGAATTCAGTATTTTAAAAAGTACTTTATTGATAACTTTGTGACAGTAACAATACATTCTATTCAGAAACAATCATTGATTAGCTAAGCAGTAGTGTGAACATCATTCTGGACTTCAGCCTCATTCTAACTGGGAAAGCCTGTTGGGAAAATCATTTACCCTGATGAAGGCCCCCGGGGAGGTTCGTCTCTTAGAATAAATAAAAAACTGTAGGTCAGAGATTTTTAAAAGTTGGCTTGTGGGCCACGTTCAGCCCACAGACATATTTTTGTTTGGACTGCACGATATTTTTTTTTTAATAGTAAGCAATGTTAAAAATTGGATGATTTCACACAATTCAAATTTTCCATCTTAGGTTGAATATTCTGAAGATCTGGTAGCACTGGGTGAATTTCACCATAATATAAAATTCAAGCTTCACTGTTCACTTCATTGTCCTGTTCACCTTTTTGTTAACATTTCTAGTGCAGGGAACAGCTGCTGTCACCTAGGAGAAGTTTGGTAAAATATTTGTTAGTATTTGTGAAAATGGTACCTGTGGTACTGGCTCTGGCCACCCCACGTACATGGGGCTGAACTCTCCATTGTACTCACACCCAGCCCACTTCATGCACACTGGGGTGAAGACGAACTTATATTTGGCATCCTTCCTTATTGACTTACATACCTGCTCCCTGAAGGCACTTCAGGGTATGACCCCAGCTCCAGTTGTTGGCTGTGGAATTTTGTGGCTTCAGTCTGTTTTCCAAACAAGGCAGGTCTGCAGACAAAATTGAACCTCTTTGCCTCCTCTTTTCCTTTTTTTTTTTTTCTTTAAATCACCAAATCCTATAGGGCCTTCAGAGCCTGATAATTCTTCTAAAGGTGAGGCCCACTTGATAGGTAAGGAGAGGTGGTAAGCGTGGTTATTATAAGAAACTGCACAGAGGAAGTTTGGGGAATTCAGCAGCAGGGTAAGATGAATCCTTAATCCTTCCAGCTTAGTGTTTTTCATTTACGATGCCCTCCTGGGAATAGCACTGAGACGGCTGCTGCAGAATCGGTTTAGCTTATGAATCATTCCTATTGAAGAGGAGATTTCAAAGGCACGAGGCTAAAATCCTCAGGGCTCTGATGTTCTGCTCATACTGATTTCAAGTGTGGGGTACAGTGCCGGGGATCTCATTTCTGCGGTGTTGACTCTCTTTCACCTGTTTTGCTGAAGACAAAGTGGTTCAGAGACTGCACAGATTAAAGGAAGCATGAGGTTTATTTATCACTTCTTTCTGACTAAGCAGGTCTTACCCCTGACACCTGAGTGGCATCAGCCCATCTTCTCCTCCTCTCACACTCTACTGCAGAACGTCTTGGAAACGCCACCCTGCTATCCTCACGCACCTGTCCCGGCCCCTCGCCTTTCCCTCTCTTACTAGGCCCCCGACTCTTGACCTTGAGACTATAGAAAAGTTGCAGTTCTACATTTCCTGTGTCCCACCTAGTCCAGTACCTGTAGACAAAAACTCCCTCGTAGGTCAGATGACACTTGAAAGAGAGATACGGTGTCTAGTGAGGAATTCAATCAGTCTAGAGGTTTTTTTGTTTGTTTGTTTGTTTTGTTTTATTACCAAACTATATATAATGCCAAACAAAACAAACAAACAAAAGCAACCTGCATTATTTAAAATCCCCCAAAATCTCTTGGAATGCTTACAATAGTGACCTTTTAAGCTTTGGGATTAGAAAATATAAGGTACTTGCTAAATGCCAGAAATTTAAGCTGTAAGACATCAAGAGAGAGAATGCTCCCCAGTGTAAAATCTTATTTCCGGAGAAGAGATGGATGTAGGGTGATGGCAAAGAGCTATGCCCGCCCTTTAAAACTAATATGGGAGGCCAGGCGTGGTGGCTTACACCTGTAATCCCAGCACATAGGTCAGGAGTTTGAGACCAGCCTGGCTAACATGGCGAAACCCCATCTCTACTAAAAATACAAAAAAATTAGCCAGGCGTGGTGGCGCACGTTTGTAGTCCCAGCTACCCAGGAGGCTGATGCAGGAGAATTGTTTGAACTGTGGAGGCGAAGGTTGCAGTGAGCCAAGATTACACCACTGCACTCCAGCCTGGGTGACAGAACAAGACTCCGTCTCAAAAAAAATAGTAATAATAAATAATAAAATTAAAAACCAAAAAACAAAAACAAAAACTAATAGAAGAGATATTTTGCTAGAGGCTCTCAAGCCCTCTGTGTCTTACAGTGTAAACTTCACAATGCCTGACCAGTGAGGACTCATGGGGGACCTGAAAGGAACTGGGTTCTGGACAGGTTTCACCTCCGGTTGCCTCTTCATCTTTGTCAGTTTTAAAAGGTCAGTTGTAATGAGTTGCTTTCCTTTATTGTGACTTTTGCAGATCACATACTTGTGCCTACAGTTAGAAATAGTTGATGTGGATGGGAGTTTTTTCCTAGTGCCACCCACCCCCTCACTTAATCGAGTTCTTTCTGTAGGGTAATTATAGATTGGAGAAAAGGTAGGGGATATTTTCAGAGGAAGACAGAGGGAAGGAGGAGCCCTAAGCTGAAGTCATAGATACTGCGAGAGACCAAGAAATCCAGGATCCTGGAATGCAATTAAGTCAAAAAAGCCCTACAGGGTCTGCATTCTCTGAAAGGAGGATTTTGTGTATTCAAATTACACATTGTGATCTTCCAAAGGCTTTCGGAAGGGGATGTTAACTCCCTGAGTGTCCCTGAGTGGAAAGAGCAGTCACATTTTAAAGCTGTTTTTCACTTTAATCCCCCTATTTTTGGTCTGACATCCAGTGGTGATTCCATTACCTTGTATTGAGGGGAACAAACAGATAAGCCTACATAACATTGGAAATATTGGCTTCTCAAGATGGAGCATTTAAGGTAGGTTTTCAGTAAATATATGACTCACTGGACAGTGTTAATGCTAAGCTTGGTGGACACCAACACACAGAAGGTCCTGGGCTTGTGCAGCCCATACCCAGGGTTGGCGCTGGGGAGGACACAGAGGGTTCCAGCTCCAGCTGAGGAAAAAGAGACTGTTCTTTTGTTCCGTGTGTGATGCTGGGAAGGGCCTCTCCTGGCCCCGTGCCCTACTTTGTGATCCTCTTCTGCACACTGATATAGATGGATGGAGACATCTTGTGTTTTTTCTTTCTG
Source organism: Pan paniscus (assembly GCF_029289425.2). Lineage (NCBI taxonomy): Eukaryota > Metazoa > Chordata > Mammalia > Primates > Hominidae > Pan > Pan paniscus. The sequence continues at coordinate 25,996,505 of NC_073262.2, read as the reverse complement.
CCCCAAGAGACGCTTGGAGGTCATCTGAATGGTACAGGCTTCCCAGCCGTCCCGCCAAGCCTGCCAAGTGATTTTGAACTAATCTGTCTGAACGCACGGTGCTCATGTGCTGACGGGCTGATGTCTTAAGTGTTTCAGGAAACTTTGCCCTGCTTGGGAGGTCAAGGAGGCAACTGGGGCTGGAACAAAGAGAGTCTTGTTTGGTGGCTGGTGGCCTGGGTCTTGTTTCTTCTTTCATATGTGCTCCTAAAAGATCACATTCCGTGGGAAAAGTTTGCGGATAGAATTATACAGGATGCAGTTATAAAGATCTTTCTCCTATTTGCTTTCCGGGAGAAACAAGGTGATGAGGCAGTGGATTTCTTTGCTCCCCAAGTTCATCTTTGATCCTTTGGCTAAAATACACTCTCACTGTTCTTCCTCAGTTCCTGTACTTTGTTCTCCCACTCGCCTTCTCTGCCCACATCCTCTCTGCCCATCCCTAAACTTACCCATTCTTCAAGAGTTGGTGTCCCTCAAGCAAGCCATCCCATATTACCCATTTTATTACTGGAAATCTGGGACATTTCTAGTCTCTGAATTTCTATAGCTCTCGGCTGTTATCCCACTTCTTACTGCCCGAGGCAACTGTGCATTGTGTGTCTGGGCTGCGCATCTCATCTGCAAGGGTCAGTGTAGAAGCAGTGAAGACCTCTAAGGAGCACCTCTCTCTCATTCACACACAGACACACCACACACCACATTCCACCCCCCCACATACATCGTAAACACACACACAGACATTTGCACACCACACACATATACACACAGACACACCACACACCACATACCATACACCCCCACATACATTGTACATGCACACAGACATATGCACACCACACACATATACACACACAGACACGTCACACACAGACATACCATACACCACTACCACACCCCACATACATTGTACACACACACAGACATATGCACACCACATATATATACACACAGACACATCACACACAGATGCACCACACACCACGCCTCCCACATACATCATACACACGCACACACATACATTCACAGACACACCATATACCACATACCCCCCACATACATGATACACACACAGACATATGCACACCAAACACATGTACACACACAGACACACCACACACAATATATCACACTCCTTAAATACATCATACACACACAAACTTGTACACACCACACATATACCCACACAGACACTACACACCACATACCACACACCCTTCCACATACATCAGACACATACAGACATATACATACCACAGACATACCTCACACCACACATGGCCCTCACATACATCATAAACACACACAGACATATATATCACACACACAGACACACCACATAACATACTGCACACGCATACATCATACACACACAGACATATACACATCACACACATATGCACACACAGACACACCACACATCACATACCACCCCTCCACATACATCATACATATACACACAGATATATGCACACCACATACAAACACACCACACACCACACACTATATACCACACATGACCCCTACATAACATCATAAACATACAGAGATGTACACATCACACACATCCATATAGACACGCATACCACACACTATATACCACACCCCCACATACATCATACACACACAGACATACCATATACCAGATACCACACATTGTATAGCATACCCCCTACATACACACACACAGACACACCACACACACAGAGACACCCCCCACATATACATGCACACATACAGGCAGAGCCCACGTATATCACACATACAACACACACACATACACACACACTGCATACATCATACAGGCACAGACACCACATATCACACATATACAATACACACACGCCACAGAATGCCACACGGCCGCACACATCACAAGCACCCCCACACTCGCCACACTTCCTACATTCACGCTATAGCACATACCTGCACACATTCCCTACGTCCATCTCACACACATATAACCCCCACATCACACATACATGTAATACTCCACATATATCACACGCCCCCACACACGCAGACATAACCCTCACACCCCACACGTATATCACACACAGACATATACTACACACATCACACATCCATATGCTCCCCTAACACTACACACACACACACACACGTGCACACTCCACATGCCCCTACATCCTCCCCTGCGTACACACACCTGCAGATTGTTTCGGCAGGCCCAGTTTGCTGCACATAAAGCCCTTACCACTCTTGGGCATCTGAGCTGGATCAAGCAGCCCAGCTCCTAGGCCTGTGGTAGATGTGGGTATGCTTCTGTTCCTGTGGGGATGGGAGGCATTATTATGAGAACACTCACTTTTCTCACATTGATTTTAGGGTGAGGACTTCAGAGAGACACAAAGTAGAGAGTGTCCTAGATTCATCTCTCGTTCTGCCTTGGTTCTTGCCCTGACAAAGGCAAACAAAGAGATGTCAGCACTTGTATAAGCCAGGAATCAATGGGGAGATAAATCCATTGAAAGGGAAAGCATCTAGGAAAATAGATTTGAGTCAATTATAAATGATTTTTGGATTATCAATCGTTCTTCTCTGGCTGTGGGCTACTGAGGAGAAGCTAAAGGATTATCATGAATTATTAAAAAGCTCTGGAGGGCTTTGGTAGGGGAGGTCTTTTGATTGGCTGAGTGGAGTCATGACATTTGGCCAGATGGAAATGATGTTCTCACCATAGGTATTGTTTCTGCCAATGATCTCCATGGTTCAGAGCATGTGGAGGTCCATTGTCTAATTTGTTACACATTTATGATGGAATGTACAGTTTAAAAGTTATCAAGATTTGAGATTGTCAGTCTGTCATTTGGCACTGTTTTCTTTCCTAAGATATATATTAATTGTCAGGGATAGAAATGTGTTTCAGTCTCTTCAGGTGAAATAAACTGCAACAACTTCTTCGTGAAAACCTGCTATGAGCTGAGTGATATAATACTAACATTTATTTTAGCCCTTCTCATGTCACTAAGCACTTTATATATCCTATTTAACTCGAATTCTACAATAATTCTATGTAATAAATACTAAATCTTGTAAGCAATGGAGAGAAATATACATGCACTGGCCATCCCTATCTTTAGGAAGTATGCAGTCAAACTAAAAAACAATAGCAATACATCAAACTATTTAGATTCTTAATAGATAAGGGCATTCCAGAGGAGTATCCGTTTTTCCGGATGAGAGAGCTTTGCTGGAAGCCAGACTGCCGGACGTGGTGGCTCATGCCTCTAATCCCAGCACTCTGGGAAGCCAAGGTGGGTGGATCACTTTGAGCTCAGGAGTTGGAGACCAGCCTTGGCAACACTGCGAAACCTCATCTCTACAAAAAATACAAAAAATTAGCCAGCTGCGGTGGTGCACACCTGTAGTTCCAGCTACTAGGGAAGCTGAGGATCACTTGAGCCTGGGAAGTGGAGGTTGCAGTCAGCTAAGACTGCACCACTGCACTGCAGCCTGGGCAACAGAGTGAGACCTTGTCTCAAAAAACAAAAACAAACAAACAAAAAATCTGGAAAATCTCTGGATGTGTTGTTGGCACTCATCACTTTAAACCTGCAGACTGTGTGTTTGTTCACTGATGGATTGTTGAACACATATGAGAACTTAAGTGCTTATTTGACGGTGGGCTTAGGCAAAGGCTCTCTGGAGCTTGTGTGTTGCTTTCAATACTTCTGGAAGTCTTCATTAGGAGTTGCTGTCAGATCCTAAGGCATCTTTTCTAAAATCTTCAGGGGTGGCAAATTCTGGACCTTAAAAATGGATTTGGTAATATCAAAATAGCAGAAGAATTTACCTATCCCTATCCCCACCCACTTAGGTGAAATGAGTAAAGTAGAAAAGCGGGGTAAGAAGAATATAAGACGATCTTAAACATGGATTTAGGTGTTAGAAACAGCTAAAAATTATTTGGAACAATTTGGCCTGGGAACCACAGATTTTTAAAAGAAGTTGATGAAATGTATTTTCTTGATTGATCTGTTAAATGATACTGAAAGTGTTGCCAGAATAAGGTTCTTAGAAATTTTGGAGAATTTTGGAAATCAGTCTTAGAGGTGATTTCATTAAACAAGATTGCCTTACTTGGAACTCCAGGCTCAGGTCAGTTTGTAAATACTCAAAACCCAAACCTATATATTCTCATTCCTTCTCCTGCTCCCTTTTCCTCCTCCTCCTCACCCCACACTAGCCACATAGACTCTGATTTTGTTTCCTTGAGTGGCAGCTGGAGGCAATACTGTGGGGCCTCAGAACTTGGCAGAACAAGTGCTCCCCTGCTGGATAAACAGACCAACACACTGAGTTTTTCCACCAACTTCTGGTCTGTTGGCAAGTCAGGTAGATGCCCAAGGGAGCTGGCAGGCACACGTGGGTGCTTCCTGCTCCACCGGGTTCTGTCTGAGGAACCCAGAGATGGTTCTCCCTCTCTCTCATGTGTCTCCCAGCATGCTTTAACTGCCCGTGTTTGTATTTTCACCCACTAGGGGAAGCTGCACGACCCCCAGCTCATGGGGATCATCCCACGAATTGCCCATGATATCTTTGACCATATCTACTCCATGGATGAGAACCTGGAGTTTCACATAAAGGTACGTATTACTGATTGGTCCCCAGAGAAGACACTGGGCCCCAGATAACGTTTCTTATACCTCCTCCTTTCAAGAAGATATAAAAGATGATCCTACTAATTTAAATGACATTCTTGTGGTAAGCAGAGCCCTCTTTATTAGTGACCTAGGCTAACAGGTGTCTGGAGGGTTTGCTTGAAATATCCACATAATGAAAGCAAAAGCCTTCTTTAGGTGGAAATCATCTTGATTGTTGCCCAAATTCTACCCTTTATCCTCTGGATTTCTGTGGGTATGACTGAAATGTGTTTGTGTTTGGGTTAGGGCAGCATTTTCCAAAGTGTGTTCTGTGGAACACAGTCCCTTGTGTTATTAATGGTGGGCTAGCAGGGAAAAGGGCTGTAAGGCCAAATGAGCTGGGAAAATGCTTTCTTGAACAGTGTTAAGTTTATCACAGGTTTCAGTATGCTCTGCAAAGGGGACATGCATTAGATTACATTTCCCAGCTTATTTGAATGTAGACACATTTCTCCTCCTAAGAGTATGACAGACTTGTGTTTTGAGCAGAGTGTCACAGAGCAGAACTCTGAGAAATGTTGGGAAGAGGAATTCTCTTCCTTTTTATCTTCCCCCTTGTATTTTGTTTTTGTTTTAAACCAAAACTTGTTGTATGACTTAAATTTGCATTAAAAGAGAGATTTCTACTCTCTTACTGTAGCTGTTAAATAATCAAATTTGGTATTAGGGTATATTCATTGGAACACCTCTTTTGCAAGTGGCTGAAAGGCACTTGTTTAAGCAAATAGAGGATATTGTTATAAGATACAGAATCTGACAGTGGGCATTTTGTGGAGGAGGAAGTGTGGAGGGCAGGAAATCTAAGCCCTGTTTTTCTTTTTAAACTTTTTAAACAATTGAGATATTGTTCACATACCGCAAAATTCATCCTTTTAAAGTGTATAGTTTGATGGTTTTTAATATATTCCCAAAAGTGTACAATGATGATCCTTATCTAATTCTTGAGCATATCATCACCTCCAAACCTGTTATAGTCCCTGCTTTTCTGCCCCCTTGCTTGACTTCTTTCTCTTGTTCTGGAGCATCTTTCTCTCTTTTTGGTGGGAGAAGGGGTTGGCAACATGGCAGCTGCTGCTCCACCATTCCCTTATTTCCAACTCTAAATTCCCTTGGGCAGGGACTCATTGGCCCAGCCTACATAGGTGCCCCCCTTGCCCGATGAGCTGTGTCCAGGATGCACATGCTGTCTGGGGGCCCCCACTGTGGCTGGGGAGGGTGAAGGGGCAGTTCTAAGAAGCCTCGCTAAGCAGATCTGCTAAGAGATTTCCCTTCAGGCTGGGATCTTAGTGCACCAGGCCCATCTGTTCAGAGATGAGGAAACGGAAGTTTAAAGATGCAGGGTTAGGCTGGGCACAGTGGCTCAGACCTGTAATCCCAGCACTTTGGGAGGTTGAGGCGGGCAGATTGCCTGAGGTCAGGAGTTCACGACCAGCCTGGCCAACATGGTGAAATCCTGTCTCAACTAAAAAAAAAAAATACCAAAAAAGTAGCCAGGCATGGTGGTGTGTGCCTATAATCCCAGCTACTCAGGAGGCTGAGGCACGAGAATCACTTGAACCTGGGAGGCGGAGGTTGCAGTGAGCTGAGATCGCTCCACCACACTCTAGCCTGGGCGACAAGAGAGATTCTGTCTTAAAAAAAAAAAAAAAAGACGCAGAGTTACAAGGCCCAACTTAAACACCAAGTTATTGATAAAACTAAGAATAGACCCTAGGTCTGACCAACCGCACATGCAATACCTTTTCAATTATATTAAACTTCTCCCCTTACTACTGTATACCTTTCGTAAATGACATAAAAAGAAGGCACCAACTGTTTGCCCAACTATAAATTACATCTAGCAAATCACTTTTCCTTAGGATTCCTTTTGTTGGCTAAAGCCTGCTTCTCCTTCTTGCCAAGGTTCTTTATATCTAAGGATACAGAAGCTTGTTGCTTTGATGGGATCAAGATTTAGAAGCTTAGTGCTTCTTTAGGGCTGTTTGCATTTAAATAGCTTAAACTACTGCAGGGTTCTTATGTGATAATCCTGGAATAAGATGTTAAACCAATTACTGCCCTCAAAATAGGGTCTTGTGTTAGAATCTTATTAAGATAAAAACAGCCCTAGCATGAAGTTAGAGGAGGAGAGGAACAACACTCTTAAGTCTCTAGGGCTGAATTTTACAGTCTGGATTTCTGTGTTGCATTTGTACTTATGCTTACTTGTTTTATAAATAATAATTATAAGTGGGCAAATTAGTTGCTGACTACTTTGTATTTTGAACCGGATAGTGAGAGGCTAAATCAAGAAAAAGAGGACTGACTAAGGCAATATCGAAAATCTGCTCCTTAAATGAGTCCCACAGAGGTTTTAAACTTTATTTCTGAACATCCTATTTCTTAATGCCAAACAATGCCTATTTATTTTTCTTCCGCCTGGTCTCACAAAGTATTTTAAATGACAAAACAACAAAATCACCACCCTCGCACATACACCAAAAGCAGAAATTAATGAAATCAGAATCCTGTTTCTACTTACATTAAATGTGAATATGATTCTAATTGCCAGATTTGCCAGTATCTAGTTTGTGACTTTTTTTTAGATGTAATTAATTTTCTCTGTAATCTACGGAAATAAGGCCATATGTTTAAGATCTCAAAAATAATAGACAAGTCTTAATGAAAATCAGACAATTCTGAAATAAATAGAATGCGCTGAACCAGGGTAGAGTTGGCTGCAGGAAGGACTGGGTTAGAGATGTCCAGGATTGGAGGTCAAACAGACCCATAAGGATGTGGGGAGTGTGGCAGCATGAAAGATTAGAGAAAGCTGTAGGCGTGAGTCTTTCAAATGTCACATAGGTGTGTCCATGAGAGATGGGCCTCAGGGACAGGGAAGTCTGACAGGTGTTCAAGTAGGCAGATGTTGCTAGGGATACAGGCAGCCAGGAGAGATGCCCAGCAGTGGATTCCAGGGCTCAAGCTAGGACCCCACATCTCAGAGTAGCTGGGATGGTTCCAGTCAGGTAGTTCCAGACCGAGGCACATTAAAGATAATGGATCGGGGCTGAGTCAGAGCTGGGACCAGTGCTGGGTTAGAGTCTTTGCTTCCCCTTGACTGGTTCAGAGCTGGGATGTAGGGATGAGGTTTTACCTGAGTAGTCACATCCCAGCTTTACAACTTTACAACTGTTTTCCTTTCTGCCCACTCCCTTGTTTAGATTTCAAAAGCACTTATGAACATAGGGCAGATAAGTTTATTGGATAGGCAGACAGCAGACGTAAACAGAGTACAGAATCCTAGAGGGGGATTTTTGACATCGTAAAGCCCTATGGCTTCATGTGACAGATGGGACAATTGAAGCCTAGGGTCTTGGTTATGTGTGAATTGAGTCCCTAAGACCACATATTTAGTTAAAGCAGGTCTCAGACATCAGCCAGCTTAAGAATCGCCTAGGGAACTGAGAACCAGATTCCTAGTTCCTTTTCTCTGGGATTCGGATTCAGCAGGACTGTAGTAGGGTTCAGGGTTCTGCAGTTCAAACAGGTTCTTAGGTGATGCTGATGAAGGTGGTGCTGTGGCTGAGCCTTGAGACTAATGGGAAGGCCTCCTTTTCTTCTCACAGTCTAACCATCTTTTATCAAGTCCCATTTTGTTCAGATCTTTCCTGGATGCACCAGAGCTGGCCACCATTACCAGCTCTTGCGCAGTTACCTTTCTGAGCTCTTGTAGTTCTAAACACACTGCCCTTGCCCTCTCCTGGCTTCTTGCATGTGAACATTTGGGCTACGTCTCCTTCATGATACTGTCAGTATCATGCAATAAGGTGAGGCCTACTGAGTGTTTTCTAAGCGTGCTTGGTGCTCATCTAACGTAAAGCCTAGAGTCCTCCTGTAAGTGTCTAGCACATGATGTTAAGAACACTTGAATGACAACCAAAGGGAGCTGTGATGTGTGTGGGTGGAGAGTGGTCCACACTTAGGGAAGCGTAGAGCAAGCGGGAAGCAGGGGAATCCCAGTAGAGCTGGCCAGATTATAAGTCTTCACTTTGAACCCCTCTTCTTACTCTTCTTAGCCATGCATGATGAAAGCTTTCATAAGTACTAATAATGGCATTTTTGAAATACACTGTGGCATGTCTATTCCAAGCTCAATTTGTTTTTAACTAGGTTTCCTATTTTGAGATCTACTTGGACAAAATAAGGGACTTACTTGATGGTAAGTAACCTCAGTGCTTGTCCTTTATTTGTTCTGTAACAAAAGTCCGGGGAGGTTGAAATGGTTTATCACACTTCTGCTTAAGGAATTAATGAAAATTTATAGAGATACTCTGTTGCCTTCAGGGTATATGTTTATTCTCAGCCAAGGCTTAAACTTGCATGTTGCAAAGAGATTAGATCTGACTGTCCTTTGTAACAAACTTCCATTTTTCCTCCAATATAGAGTCTTTAACTTTTATTTTCTTCTTTGCATGCTGTCATTCTCATCTTTTTAGTATCCAAGACCAACTTGGCTGTTCATGAAGATAAAAACAGAGTCCCGTATGTAAAGGTATGAGGAAGATTTGATTGGTGATGCAATTAATTTCTCTCCAGTCTCTGTCATAATAATTATTACGTAAGATGTGCAGAATATTATCTGTAAAGAGCATATAGGCATTTATTCAGGCTCCTTAAATTTAATATTCATCTGGTTTTAAAAATTGACATTTACTTTCTTCAATTGTATCTTTCCTTTATGACATTATTATTTAATATTATTCACATTTAAAGAGATTTTGATATTGAGTGCAATTGTTTTTACTTTGCAGTAACGCCTATTATAGCATTATCTGTGGAACATCAAAGTAATATTGGTGGCCATGATCATGAATAAATAAAGATAGAAGGCAAAGCAAAACTTCATCCATTTCTTCTTCTCTCATTGATTTTCTTCTTTGATTTTCTGTCTTCTTAAAGTGTTGCTGTTCAGTATGAATATGTACTCAAAAACCTAGGAAAATTTGACAGTTCTTTTTTTGGTTTACTTCTATATTTCCTAGGGCTTGCTCAGACTTCTCTTTAATGTAGAATTCAAGCCCTGGGCAAGGAGGAAAAGTTGTTGGATCGATATTTCAGCCTTTCTATTTATCTGCACCTCTAGAAGATAAACAGGAAAATGTTTCAGCCTTTCAAAATATTGTTGCTTTTCAACTCTTTCAGTGGTGAACCTGAACTGATTCTCTTCCAGGGATGCACTGAGCGGTTTGTGTCAAGCCCCGAGGAAGTCATGGATGTAATAGATGAAGGCAAAGCAAACCGACACGTGGCTGTGACAAGTAAGCATGGTGGGGGTGTTTCCTCCCCTGCAGCTTGGGAGACAGATGTCTGCCCACCAACCGAGGGGGGTGGGGAATTAGGTACAAATGAAAGAATGCATGGGAAGGTGATTAAAGAGCAGTGCTCGGACACAGACGCCAGGGTATGTGTGCTATGAGTATGTCTAGGCAGTCATGGGAAAGGGTGCCTTCTGCTGTCCACAGGACTCTGAGGTCTTGGAGATATTGGGTGAGACTTACTGGATCCTGATAACAGCCTAAGCCTGAACATTAGGAAAAATAAACAACCAGCCAACCAAAGGGAGGGAAAGAGTAAGCTCATCAGTTTATTTATTTTGATCATGTTATTGTTCAGGTTAAAAAAAAGTTCCAAACCAACAAATTCTATAATATGTTGTAGTCACACACATGGAAATAAACCATGTTGGATTTCTGCCTTCTGTAAAAAAGAAAAAGAAAGGGAAGAAGGAAGTCAGAAAGCAGAGCCAGGAGCTTTAGGGAAAGCCTTCCGATATGTTACTAGCAGACACATTCAGATTGGCTCATTAGCTCTGCAGTTCCTTCCTCAGTATGTTCATTGCATCTCAGGGAAGCAGTGCATATGGGATTTGGGCAGCAGAGGGTCCGTGAAAAAAGACAGTTGTCTATCTTATTAAGAGGGATGTGGACAAATGACAGTGAGTTCATATGAACAGAAGCTGAGAGAACTAAGGGTTTATAGCTTGCGTGAGGGAAAAAAATCTGGAGGAGGGTGTGTGGACAATGTAATGTATCTTACCGTGTTGAAGGTGCTGACACTAAGAAAGAGGGTCAGCTTGTTCTGTTCCATCTCAATGCTTAGAATACCCATGATTGTTGGAGCTCTAGGGAGGCAGATTTCGACCCCTGTGAGGAGAACTCTCCAACCCTTATAGCTGCCCCAAGTGCTGCCTGCTACCTAGAGAGGTAGTGAGTTCACTGTTATGTTGTAAAAGAGATTCAGGTATTGGTTTCCTGACTGGTCTAGGCTCTTTAAGTCTCTTCTACCCAAGATTCTCTGATTCTGTGGTCCAGAACTGTAATTCTCAACATTTTCTCTATCTGAGCAATGTATCAGATGATATTCATGTATATAGCAACTTTCATAGGTGAGCCTATTTCTGGATGCAGTGTTGGTCAAGCTCCACTTCTTTTTCTCTTGCTTAAAACATGCACACATACCTGAAAGAATGGAAGACAGATATTCTTATAGTAGTAGCATCTCTCATTTACGTTATTCACTCTGTTTCTGTAGCTGTTTTTAATCACAAATTATTTATGGCATACCTGGTAATCCATTTTGATGCCTTGGTTTGGAACTGCTAATCTAAAAAAAAATTGCTATTATTCTTATCATTCTGGTAAGGTTTTTCTTTATTATTGCAATAAAATATACTTAATATGAAATTTGCCATCTTAACCATTTTAAAGTATGCATTTATGTGACGTTAAGTACCTTCACATTGTGTGCAATGTCACCACCTTCCATCTCTAGAACTTTATCTTCTCCAACCAAAACTCTGTACCCATTAAACACCAATTCTTTATTCTCCTCTTGCTCAACCTACTTTATCTCTATGAATTTGACTGCTCTAGGTACCTCATGTAAGTGGAATCATAAAGTGTTTGTCCTTTTGTGACTTATTTCACTTAGCATAATGTCTTCAAGTTTCATCCATGTGGTAGCAAGTGTCCTTCCTTTTTAAGGCTGAATAATATTCCATTGTATGTATATACAACATTTAAAAAATTCATTTAACCATTAATGGACGCTTGGGTGGCTTCCACATTTTGGCAGTTGTGAATAATGCTCTTATGAACATAGGTGTGCAAACATCTATTTGAGTCCTTGATTTCAATTCTTTTGAGTATATATGCAGAAGTGGAATTTTCGGATCTCATGGTAATTCTACTTTCAATTTCTTGAGGAACCGCTACTATTTGCTATTATTACTATTTTCTATAGCAGCTGTACCATTTTCTATTCCTAACAGCAGTACATCAGAGTTTCCATTTCTCTATATCCTTGCCACTTGTTATTGTTATTATTTTTATAATAGCCATCCAAATGGTGTGAAGTGCTGTTTCATTGTGGTTTTGATTTGCATTTCCCTAATGATTAGTGATGTTCAGCATCTTTTCATGTGCTTATAGGCCATTTGTATATCTTCTTTGAGGAATGTCTATTCAAGGTCTGTATTTATTTTTTAATCAGGTTAATTTGTTGTTGTTGACTTGGAGTTCTCTATGTATTCTGGACATCAATCCCTTATTAGATATATGATTTATAAAATTTTCTTCTATTCCATGGATTGCTTTTTTACACTATTGATAGTGTCTTTTGATATAAAAGTTTTTCACTTTGATGAAGTATCTATTTTTATTTTGTTGCTTGTGCTTTGGGTGTCATATCCAAGAAATTATTGCCAAGTCCAATGTCATGAAGCTTTTCTCCTGTGTTTTCTTCTAAGAGTTTTATAGTTTTAGTTTTTATATGTAGGTATTTGATCCTTTTGGAGTAAATTTTTGCATGTACTCTAAGGTAAGGGCCCAACATTAATGTATTTTTTGCATGTAGCTATCCAGTTTTTCCAACACTATTTGTTGAAAAGACTGTTCTTTCCACATTAAATGGTCTTGACACTCTTGTTGAAAATTATTCAACCATATATGTGAGGATTTATTTCTGGGCCCTTTATTCTCTTCTGTTGATTTATATGTCTGTCTTTATGTCAATACCACACTGTTTTGATTACTGTAGCTTTGTAGTAACTTTTATTTTTTGTTTTTCCATAGGCTATTGGGGTACAGGTGGTATTTGGTTACATGAGTAAGTTCTTTAGTGCTAATTTGTGAGGTTTTGGTGCACCTATCACCCGAACTGTATGCACTGCACCCTATTTGTAGTCTCTTATCCCTCACCCTACTCCCACCCTTCCCCTCAAGTCCCCAAAGTTCATTATATTGTTGAAGTGTGAGACCTTCAACTCTGTTCTTATTTTTCAAGATTGTTTAGGCTATTTGGTATCCCTTGAGATTTCATATAAATTTTAGGATGGATTTTTCTGCTTCTGTAAAATATGTCATTGAAATTTTGATAGAGATTGCTGTGAATCTGTAGATTGCTTTGGGTAATACTGACAGCTTAATGATATTAAGTCTTTCAATCAATCCCTTTATTTGTGTCTTCTTTCATATCTTTCAGTCATGTTTTGTAGTTTCCAGTGTACAAGTCTTTCTCTTCTCTGGTTAAATTTATTCCTAAGTAGTTTATCCTTTTTTTGCTATTATAAATAAGGTTGTTTTCTTAATTTTTTGGGTTGTTCATTGTTAGTATATAGAAATGCAACTGATTTTTTACATGTTGATTTTGTATCCTACAACTTTGCTGAATTAATTATTAGTTCTAACAGTTTTTAAAAAATGAATCTTTAGGGCTTTTTACATATAATCTGGTAAGATGGTTTTGAGAAATGATTGCTGGTGAAGGCTGAATGGGATGGTTGCTGGGGTCTCTGTCTGCTTGGCAGACAAAGACGAGGATTTGCAAGGATTTTTATTTCCAGTATCCCATCTTAATGAAGCATATTTAATTTTTGAAAACTTCTTTGCTGTTAGCATAGGTTGTAGAAGTGTATGTCTTAATCCTTCCTTAGGAAAGTCTTAATCCTTGCTTAAGAAAGCTTATGATATTACTGATAAGGCAAGGCTTATGCACATGACTAAGATAGAATACATCATGTATTAATCATGATGAAGTCTAAGGAATTTAAAATGAGGCAGGGGAGGAGGTAGTGAATTCTTCAAGGGGAAAGTCATGCTGGAGTAGGAATTTAGAGGATGGGGCTTCAGGTAGAGCTAGAAAATCTGATATCTTAAACTGTTGACTAAGATTTTTAGATTAATTTCTTTGCTCCTTGAAGACATTTAAAATCTTGTATTTCTAGAATGAGCATTGTTTTTCAGAAGAAACAGGGGTCTCAGATAATTTTTAGAATTGGCTGGACTTACTTCAATGAAATGGAGCTATTAGGCATGACTTGTTATGCTTTTTAAATGAGAGGTTTGCTACCTAAACCTACATGTTCTTTGTAGAGCAGTAAACTATTTTCCTTTTCAGACATGAATGAACACAGCTCTAGAAGTCACAGTATCTTCCTGATAAATATTAAACAAGAGAATGTAGAGACTGAAAAAAAACTCAGTGGGAAACTTTATTTGGTTGATTTGGCTGGGAGCGAAAAGGTAATTTGTTCTTTATTTGTATTATCTATAATTTTCCCCTTTTATTTGCTTCATTGTGCAATGGTATAATTTTTATGCTTTTCTATTTTCCTGCTTTAAAGAGCTTTTAAAATTTCTGAGGCTCTGCCAAGGTGTTATTACATTTAACCCTTTGTCCCTGCTTTCTTTTCTGGTCCTGAGGTCTCCTGTTGGTGTCACAGGCAAGTGCTTTGCATGCCAACTCTGATTTATCCCTGATGGGCCCTTATGATGATATGAGGCAATAGTTGGTTTGACTTAGCCTGTGGCAGAGGCAGCTGCACACATGTGGGAGGGATATGAACTTCTGAGAAAAGAGAAAATCCCATGTTGTACCCGACTCTAATAGGCCAGCAACGAGCTTTGCCATTGGAATGTGGCAGTCCTGCCTCTGCAGGTTTGTTTTGCTGATAGAAGGTCTGGAACCTGGGGCGCTCCCTGCATTCCCTGGTTCTCCCAGCAGTAGGCATGGGCTGATGGTGTCCCATGTGGGAGGCCTTGGCTCTCTCATGCAGTGTGGCCTGTAATCAGCCTCAGCGGCAAGCCTTTACTGTTCTCTGGTTTTGTCCGGATTCTCTTTTGTCGTCTACACCCTGACCCATGCCCTCCCAGGCCCTGGCCGGGGCTGTACTCCAGAGCAATAGGCTTCCCAGAATCTCCAGTCTCACTTCCATAGCACCAGTGGAGGCTTCTGCTGCCACACCCTGTCTGGAGGCACTGACCTCCCTCGAGCAACATCATAGAGCAAGGCCATGTGCACAATGCCCTCTGGCCTCCATCATCACTGACATCATGCTGATTGTCCCCATGAAGGCCAGCCTTGAAGCTTGGTCAGTCTCCCTAACTGTATGATTGATCCCCACTTATTGCACTACATCACTGAGTTCCCGTATGCCAAGTTATGGCCACTTACATCCACGTAAGTAATGGTTACTTGAATTGTCCTCTAGTATGCATTTGTAAAACCGTGAGCAGAAAGTCATCCGGGTATTTCTAGTTGGGAATCTAAAATTTTACTAGTATGGGGCTGGGTGCGGTGGCTCACGCCTGTAATCCCAGCACTTTGGGAGGCCGAGGTGGGCGGATCATGAGGTCAGGAGTTCGAGACCATCCTGGCTAACATGGTGAAACCGTGTCTCAACTAAAAATTAAAAAAAAAAAAAAAAATTAGCTAGGCGTGGTGGCAGGCACCTGTAGTCCCAGCTACTCGGGAGGCTGAGGCAGGAGAATGGTGTGAACCCGGGAGGCGGAGCTTGCAGTGAGCCAAGATCGTGCCACTGCACTCCAGCCTGGGTGACAGAGGGAGACTCTGTCTCAAAAAAAAAAAAAAAAAAAAAAAAAAAAATTTACTAGTATGGGCTTGTAACTTTAGTTAAACAGACGCACAACAGATGGAAATAATGCAGCATTGTTGTTATTTAGAGCCTAAATACACCTGAAAACTGCTTAATACTGACAGACTGGAGTGGAGGCCTGCCTCTGCACAGTGTCAGTGGTTATTGCTAATGATATTTATGAGGTGTTTGAAATCATGTCCTTCACGTAGTTTCTTTTGCTCACACACACCTGTTTTCCTTTGCCCTAGATGTGTCCATATGACTGTGTCAGTGTGATCTTGTAGAAAAGAACTCTGGCCTTTAGTTCCCGTCTCCCCTGAATGGTGTTCTTCCCTTAGGCTGGCAGTTTGACATTTCTGGGGCTCAGTTTCCTGTCTGTCGAAGGAGGGTGATAGATGGTACCTGCCTTGTATATTTCATGGAGTTAAGATGCTCAAATAAGAAAGCATCTTAAAATAACAGTGCTTAAAATAACATAGACTGCTACTATTTGTGACCCATCAGCTACGTGATTTCTCTATGTGTAAGCAGGGGTACCACACAAACAATTCCAAGGGAGGTGAGAATCTGTTCTATTTGGAAAGAAACCTCCCCCTGGACATGAATTCATTTCTGTCATCAGGAGTTTCTCCTTTATATGTGATTCGAATTTGCGTAGTTGAACATTGCTTCCCCACTTCCTTTCTTGAGAGAGCAGCTGCTCCCCCTGCATCGTTTGTCCAGTCAGCAGAGACATGAATCATGTTGAGTTCCCTTTTTTCTAGCATCTGTAAACTGCCCTCTACCTAGAACAAATGCTGTCAAGATGAAATTACCAGCAATAACACAGCAAAGGAGAAACTATGCATGGTCCCTCTGGCTGCAGAGGAAAAAAGACAAATTTACGATGCAGTATACATTTGACTTTTCATTTCTCTCCCAAGTTTTTTGCTTTTTGGATATTTTTCATTTTTTCCTTGCTATGAGAATAAGTAGGGAAGGAACGGACTCTGGATAACCAACCCTACCGCCTCTAGTCATCTGCCTGAACTTGGAGCTCGTAACTTACATTTTTCCAATATGCCCATTCACTGTGGCTCAGGACAATATTTTCTCTTCATGCTTCCCTCTGGGCTCCCTTCGGCATGGGGACTGCGGCTCAGTCTCCCAGGGCCCGAGCTACCCATGGTGACAGCACTTCTGGAGCCTGGTTTCCCTGGATGGATGGCCCCTGGGGAAGCATCTGCAGCTCCACCATTTGAGGTATTTCAGCTATTCCACTAAAACCCAATTGAGAGGAAAATGATGGCAGGAGAGACCAAATCCCCAGCCTCATACACGAAGGATGGTTTTTATCACTGTGGGTCTTCTCTACTTTTATTTTTCCTTGCTTTCCAGGAGGCTGTCCCCCTTTGCCCTCATGTGAATTTGAAATTTCTACTTTGTGCTTCTGCTGTCCTGTGCTGCTCACTGCTTTCTTTTCTCTCTGGTAGGTCAGCAAAACTGGTGCCGAGGGAGCTGTTCTTGACGAAGCTAAAAATATCAATAAGTCTTTGTCTGCTCTTGGAAATGTGATCTCTGCTTTGGCAGAAGGGACAGTAAGTGATCCTGCACCCATCTATTAAGTAATATTATGAGAAACCACCTTTTGGGGCCTCATAGTCCCTTTGCCACACACCCCAAAGGCTGGTTTGTTTTTCTGTTTGGAAGAGGACAGAGGGAATCCTGGCTGTGGATGCCTGCTTGCTGGGAGTTCCCATCTACTAAAAAGTATGAATGGTGATGCTAATTTCCTATGACATAGGTCAAAGAATGGGCATTCTAAACTTTGGCAAGATCCAAAGACCCAGCCACAAATTCTTGTTTTACTCGGTTTCTAAGCTCAGTGTCTTCATCCCTGACTTGCTTGCCTCTGTGTTTTTCTCAGAATGGGCTGTCAAAACCAATACTTTTTCTTTTCCTAAATAGAAAACACATGTGCCATACCGGGACAGCAAGATGACTCGGATTCTTCAGGACTCTTTGGGTGGGAACTGCAGAACCACCATCGTCATTTGCTGTTCTCCTTCTGTCTTCAATGAGGCTGAGACCAAGTCCACACTGATGTTCGGACAGAGGTACGTGTGGTCTCTCAGGACCCATCCTCTGTGCTAGGTCTTGGGTCTTAAGAGTGAATGGCAAGGCTGGGTGCAATGGCTCACACCTGTAATCCCAGCACTTTGGGAGGCCAAGGCGGGTGGATTGCCTGAGGTCAGGAGTTTGAGACCAGCCTGGCCCACATGGTGAAACCCTGTCTCTACTAAAAATACAAAAATTAGCTGGCCGTGGTGGCATGCGCCTGTGGTCCCAGCTACTTGGGAGGCTGTCAGGAGAATTGCTTGAACTCAGGAGGTGGAGGTTGCAGTGAGCCAAGATCATACCACTGCACTCCAGCCTGGGCGACAGAGCGAGACTGTCTCAAAAAAACAAACAAACAAAAAAAAAGAATAGTGAGTGGCAAGGGGCTATTGTCAGAGAATCACAAAGTAAGGGACAAACAGCCTTTTACTAAATTACATCTAGCAGGTGATATGTAAACTTGAGGCATCACTTATTGAAGCCAAAGCAATAATTATATTTTAAAATAACGGGCAAGAACATGCCAGTCAAATGTATGGTGTTTAAAACAAAACGAAACAACCAAACTCATTTCAGATGTGAATTGGAAATGCATTGGGGTGTTACTTTTGTTCTTCATGGCACTGGAGTCTACCTTTTAGGTTCATATTATTTCAAGTGTGTAAATCTCAAGATTGATAACTGCCTTTAGCTCCGGTATTTGCGATCCATTGCACAGTTGCTGATAAAACACCCAGAAAATTAGGTGAATGCAGAAGAGAGGTATAAAAGGGAAAGAAGGGGAAGGAATCTTTACCAGCACTGGAGGTAGGAGGTCTGGACTGTATGCTGAGAAGAGACGCAGATGACAGCTTCCTACTTTTAAAAATTCCCACATGAGACTTCCTAGATCCCTGGGAGGTGTCCATAGGTGGGCAGCAGGTACGACTCCATAATTGTAAAGCAAGAGTTACATGTGTGGTTTGGTTCATATCTTTTTTTCTTGTCACTTTCTTTTTTACCTACCCCCTCCCACTGTCCAAGGCCTGACCTCCTTCAGGCATGTTTCCTCAGTTCCAGTGTTTAGGTTCTATCCTTCAGCCCTCGTGCCTCAGTGTTCATTCCCAGAGTGCTTGCGGTTCTGTGGATTGGGCGATCTGAACATCTTCAGTGCTCAGCAAGCTCTGAGGTTGGATGAGGGCTCAGAGGGCTGAGGTTGGATGTGGATTCTGCTGCCTTCGGTTTGTTTAATTCTGAACAATCATGTGATCTTTAGACAAGTCACCAGTGCTCTGTGGGCTTTAACTAGCTCATTTGTACATGGATGCACAGAGCACTTCCCTGCCTTCTCCCTGGGAGTGTGTGTTGTGTGGTTATGCCTAAGGAATAGTTTAAGATGAGAGAAAGGACAGATGGGGGTGGGCATTCCGTCTGGGAAATTGTTATGGCTTGTTTAAACTGCATTAAGCCCCAGTCATTTCCTGAGCCCTCAACAGAACATAGAATTACACAGCCGTGGCACCTGTGGGATGTCTAAATAAATAATAATTATATTGAAATGTTGTAGACCTAATATATCTTTTAAACTGGATTTGGGTCCTTTACTTCCTCCCAAATCGCTTCCTTGATTAGTTAAATGCTTAGGCCAAGGGGGTTGCAGTAGGATAACACCTACTTTCCTCAAGGGTCTCAGAAACCCACAAACCAGCATCTGCTTATGGAAAACAAGATCGCATCCTGCCCAGTGTCTTAAACTTGAGCTTTAACAATTTCCTCTGAAGACATGTTTGAGCAAACCAGCTCTAAGTGCATTTATAAAGGAAACATCTCTTCAAAAAAAATCCTTACCAGCAAAGCAAAAATAATCTGGCTCTTCTCAAGCCAGAGTCACCGTGGGGCATTGGCTATCTTTGCAAGGCCCAGTCACCTTGGGGCATTGCTGTTATCAGGAGGTATTTGCAGCTGTCTACAGGAAGCATTTTGAATATCAGTTAGTGTCTAATATATGTCAGGTGTGTCAAAATTATAGCACTTCTGACAGCAATTATCTCACCTTTGTACAGGGTATGAAATCAAGGCTTAGGTGCAAAGCCATTGGATACCATACCTGAGACCACACAGCCAGTAAAGTGACTAAACATGTAGGATGTCCTAGGATGCAGTGTCTGAGCACAGCCCTTTGGGTCAGTAAGCCCAGTGTTGAAGCTAATTCTGCTATTGACCCATTCTCTTGTTTACCTCTCCCCTCTGAGCCCGAGTATTCTCTCCCACAGAGAGAGATATAATAATGCCTACTTTCAAGAATATTGGGAGGATTATATGAGTTACTTCAGTTTTTACCTAGCACAAGGGCTGGCATGAGTCCAGGTAAAAAAGTCCGTGACCGATGGCAGGCTATCGGTGATTGCAAGTTCTGCTTTTCCTTCGTCTTAAATAATCTCACAGTATTGCGGCTTGAAAAGGTCATAGTAGTAGATGGGACTAGACTGAATATAATGCACTGTAAGGGACAGCACTGTCATATAAGGGAGAGGATTAAATAAAGTAGAATTAGAATTACATTTTGGGAATGAACAAATAAAAAATGCTGCAGGTAATTTGGGCTTCCAGGAAATAAAAAGTAATGTAAATCATGTTTTCAAATGAAATAGGTCGGTCTACATTCTTTTATCAGAGTCATCTAGATTCTGCTCTCTGTGACAGCAGGGACTGAGTTTGTCACAGACATTAGTTTCTCATCAACCACTCTGCACAACTAGTTCACAGTAGGTGGTCAATAAATAAATGCTTATCAAATGAATGAACAGATGAATCTAAAGCTTATTGTGTAAGGTTACTTGGAAAGTTAGGGCAGTTGCTGAACATTGATGCCATTACGTCCAGAAGTTTGGTTGGGTTTGGATCTGGTTTGCTTTCCAAACTATTATTGGAAATGTGTGAGGTTTCGTTCCTTTACCTTTATCCCCAAGTTAGTTAATGGATTATTTAAGGATGCTGAGCTATTCTATGGGGCCAATACCTGCTGTATTGTTAAATATACTCATTGAACCCAATTATACAGCAGACACAAGACTGAACATCGGATTAGACATGGTATGTGATAGCTAATGAGATTAAGCATTTGAACTCAGAAAAGACTGCCGGGCACATCCCAAATTCATTGTAATGAGTGTTCATTATATTCTTACTGCAGAGGTGGCCAAACCTTAGGGCAGCATGAGGTTCCTCCGTTATTCCTTTGTGGTTCTTTCAAGGACGTGAAGAGAGTACACGTTTGTTGTTCTGCTTGACTGTACTGATGTTCTGAATAACACAATGTAGTAAGTGTTTCGAAGCAGTTCAATCTGCAGATCCCTGAAGGCACGCTACCAAGAGTCCTGTTAGCATTCTTCAGGATTATAGGTTAGATACTGGAATTTAAAGGGAAAAATTTACCATGTCTATTTCTATTTTTGTTTTTTAAATTATACTTTTAAGTTCTGGGATACATGGGCAGAACATGCAGGTTTGTTACATAGGTATACATGTGCCATGGTGGTTTGCTGCACCCATCAACCCGTCACCTACATTAGGTATTTCTCCTAATGCTATCCCTCCCCTAGCCCCCCACCCGCCGACAGGCCCCAGTGTATGATCCATCCATGTGTTCTCATTGTTTAACTCCCACTTATGAGTGAGAACATGCGGTGTTTGGTTTTCTGTTCCTGTGTTAGTTTACTGAGAATGATGGTTTCCAGCATTCTGGTTCTTCCATTCAGTCGGGGTTTTTCCTTTAGTTTCCTGAATGCCCAGCATCATGCCATTAAAGAAGTAAGTGCTGTCTCCTGTGTTCTCAAAGAGCTTTTAATCTAGCTGAGGAGGCAGCACTTGAATTATGAGGCAGTAGAAAGTCAAAAAGCCAGACTCAAATTAGAGCACTTTTATTGATTTTTTTCTTCTGGCTTCCAGAATTCTATTTTGTAGTCTTTAATTACTCTTCTCAACTACTTTTACAGCGCTATTTGAAAAAGATATTTATGTTTTAGAAGTGTGAACTCAAATCACCCAATTGTGTTGGAAGCCTATTTAATGTACCTTGATTTGGGGTGGTAATAAAGGGAAAGAGGCCCTCTGAGGGGGCAGACCAATGTGGTTAGGAAGACCTGAATCAGCACATCTTTGGCACTGGGAGTTTTGATTGATCCAGCATGAATAATTTGAAGGCTTTATTTGTATGTTGAATGTGGAAGGAGAATTGATATCTTAGGGAAAGTAATAATCTTTTTTCTTTTCCTGATGTGCACTTAAAAAAGTCGTGTCATCATTTTAATTGTGTCATCTGCCAGTTTAGTGATAGCTAGATTAGGCAGAGCCTGAATAGTGTGCATATGAAATTTATGTCACCAGAACATGAGAACACATTACCTACGAGAGTAGAATGAGCATTTTGGCCAAGGCAGACACTTGACTACACTTTGACATGAAAGAAAAAAAGGCTTAAATCATTCCTGTTGGGGGGCCTGTTGCTGAAACACCAGTAGGGTTAATTTTTGCCCTTGGAGGGAAGAAATACTGTGGGTGACATACATTTAACTAGATGCCAAGTCCTTATCCATGTCATTTCTGAATGTTTCTCAGGAGACTAGAACTTTTTAAAGACACAAAATTTTCATTTCTCCCTCCTGCCCTCCCTCCTTCCCTCACAAGCAGGGAAATGGCCTCACCAGAAGCTGGGAAGGTGCTTTGGAGCAGTGGTCCTTTCAGAAGAAGGTTTGGGTGTTTTAGATGGGAACTAGGTCTCAGAGCAGATTGGAAGGTTAGTTTCTGATTAGTTTTATATGTCAGCTTGGCTAGGCCATAGTGCCCAGTTACTTAATCAAATACAAATCGAGGCGTTGCTGTGAAGGTACTTTGTAGAGTATGCTTAGCACTTACAATCAGCTGACTTTAAGCAAGGCAGATTACTCTCAATAATAAGGGCGAGCATCATCCACTCAGTTAAAGGCCTTAAGAGCTAAAATGGAGGTTTCATGGAGAAGACAAAAATTGTGCTTCAGGATGGTAACATCAACTCCAGCCTCAGTTTGCAGCTGTCAGGCTGCCTTATGGCTTTCAAACTTGCCAGCCCCCATAGTCATGTGAGTCAGTTTCTTAAGTAAATAAAAGAGTGAGGTATATCATATATATGTATGTATGTATATATAGTAGGATTTTATATATACAATAGGATATATAATATATTATCTATATTTATCTATCATCTGTCTTTATCTTTCTCCTATTGGTTCTGCTTCTCTGGAGAGCTCTGATAGTGAAGAATGCTATACTCTCTATCCTCTCCTGCTCCCACAGTGGGAGAATCTCCGTTTCTCTCTCTCACACACCATTCGCAGTGCAGAATCACACATGACAGATTTATTCTGTGTGCTGAAGGTGTGAGGTTGTCTAGAGCTCCTTATTCAAATGCCAGCACTATCCTGAACACCTGGTGAGAAAAGAAGGATGCTGAAATAAAAGGTATGAAGGTACCAAGAACAAATATCTTTGTGGTTATTCCAGGGAAGCCAAAGTAAACAGAAGAAACGCCAAAGGTAGGCACTCCTCATGTCATTTAGAACTGACTGTGGCCAGGAAATATGAGTATAGGAAACCACTGGGAAAGCAGGTGGGGATGAGACTCATCAGAATGCAGTGGTTCTAGGTCTTCTCCCCATTCAAGGAGGGCTTCGTTCAAGTGCCAACTTATGAGGGTGCCTTCAGTGTCATCACATATGGGTGCTTAACCTCGGTGGTGGAGATGGGTAGCATCAGCAGTCTTGGAAGCTGGCCATGTGCTTCTGAACATGTAAACTGCAAATTCAGTGATGGAAGGATTGAGTGGTGCTGGGAAGAAAATAACAGAATGCTTGATAATGGGGAGGTAGTTTCCTCTTTCCATTCTTTAGTAGAATATATCTAAGAGAATCTTTTCTGACTTAACTGTCTCTGTAGCAGTATCTAGATGGAAGATGTACTGTGGCCTCTGATCTTTGTCCACTAGGCTTGGTCTGCCTTTCCTAAGGGTGGTTAACATTCATTAGCTTTGAGGTCTTTAAAAAATTTGGTCCTGGTTCCCTCCCTGTGGGGAGAAGAGATTTTATACCTGGGGCATGCCTAGATCATATATCATTAAAGTAGTGCTTGACTTGAAGCAAGCCAAAACAAGGAAAAGATGCAAAACAGATTCCCTGATAATGGCATCCTCACAATTTGACTCAGTTTTAAAAGCAGGTCTTGCTGTTAGGGTATAAATTTAGGACTGAATTAAAGTTCTTTCCCAGAGTAGCCTTTGGTTAGGATTTTGCTCAGTTCCTGCTGCGGTTATAACTTGTGGAATAGACATTGATATCTGTATACACATTGAGGGCTCTGATTGAAAACCCTGAGAGTTTTTAGAAATGAAGAACCCACTTTTGTATTTCTTTGTGAATGATCAGGCCACTTTGGATTAATCAAATAGTATCACAGCCAGTTTCACCTTTAAAGAGGATGAGTGAGCAGTCAGTAAGTGGCTAGAATAAGGCTTCTATGGGTCATTGACTTGTTTCTCTGTATCAAAGAGATAATGTCCCGGAACTATAAGGCTGGTTGGTATCACAATTGCTGTATATAGCTTCTGCTAGACAAAATCACAAAACCTGCCTTAAGAGCACTTCTTAATTTCTGCTGTCTTCTTGATTTTGTGTCTCCCTGTAAGCTATCTGAAATTCTTTTGGAAACAAGGCTGAACAATAAATGCACACGTGTGGGCCTGTGCCCAAGTTCCGGATCATGTTCACTGGCAGCCTCATGCCCTAGATCCAAACCACAACAAGACAGCAGAACACTGTGTAACCGCATTGATGGCAACTAGCTAGATATTAACAAAGGAGGAAACTGATTTTTTTTTCTTTTTTTCCTCTGAAATCAGTTAAAGCTAATTAAGGGAAAGTGAATTTTGAATGTCCAAATAGAAAGAAGCTAGTGATCATTAGGCTCCTTCATTCTCTAAATTTGCCAAAGTTGATGGTAAAAAGAAAAAGAAATTGTAGATATTCTATATCCTTTTACTCTTAGTCTCTTGGGAGAATGAGGGACTGAGACCCTCTTTATTTCACTTTGCAAGATTGTTTTTAACATCCTAGATAGGAGAATGTTTGTTCTAGTAAAAAAAAAAAAAACAAAAATCAATAAACCTCGGGGCACAAAAATTCAATATCTCTCTTAGTAACCCTAGTTTATTCTGCATCTGGAAATTCTTGTATCTGACTTGATTTCTTTCTCCATCAGTTTATTTTTCTTAACTCAATTTTTATTGAATATAATATAGTAAAATGCATAAACTTAAGTGCATAACTAATTTTTTTTTTATAAATATATATACACATGTGACCACCACCCAGGATCTTGGAAGCCTCTCTCTTTGACCCTCTCAGTCAACACCGAACTCTCAAGGGTAATTGTCACCCTAACTTCCATCAACATAGATTGTTATTGCCTGTCTTTGAACTATTTGAAAATGAAATCACCCAGTACTGTTTTGTATCTGGCTTCTTTCATGCAGCGTTTTATCTGTGAACTTCATCTACATTGTTAGGTGTAGTAGTAGTTCATTTTTCACAGTTATATAGTATTCTATTGTATGAATATGGCTTATAGGTATCCATTCTATTGTTGATGGATATTTGGATTATTTTCATGTTGGGGTGATTATAAATAAAGTTACTATGACATTGGTTGTCATGCCTTTGGGTGAATATATGTCCTCATTTCTGTTAGGTGGGAGCAGGTCATAAGGTGTGAAATATTCTACTTTAGTAGATACTACTAAAGATTTTTCCAAAACGACAGTAATAATTCACACTCTCTCCAGTAGTAGTTGACTGTTATAGTCATTGCTCATTCTCAGCAACAGTTGGCATTATCAGTTTTAAATTTTTTAGCCATTCTATTGGGTGTGTGAAGGTATCTCATTGTAGTTTTAATTTGCATTCCCTGAAGGCTAATGATGTTAAACACCTTTTCAGGAGGTGTTTTATTGGCACTTCTTTTATAAAGTGCCTGTTCCAAGTCTTTGCCCAGTTTTTTCTTATTGATTTAAAGCAGTTATTTTGGGTAAGTCCTTTGTCAGGTATATGTATTTTATATATCTTCTCCCACCTTGTAACTTGCCTTTTAACTGTCTTAATGGTGGCTTCTAATGAACACAAGTTTTTAATTTTAATGAAGTCAAATTTATTTTTTCTTTTATGTTCTATTTAAGAAATCTTTGGCCAGGCACGGTGGCTCATGCCTGCAATCCCAGCACTTTGGGAGGTTGAGGTGGGTGGATCACCAGAGGTCAGGATTTTGAGACCGGCCTGGCCAACATGGTGAAACCCTGTCTCTACTAAAAATACAAAAAAATTAGCTGGGCGTGGTGGCGGGCGCCTGTAGTCCCAGCTACTCGGGAGGCTGAGGCAGGAGAATCGCTTGAACCCGGGAGGCAGAGGTTGCAGTGAGCCGAGATTGTGCCACTGCACTCCAGCCTGGGCAACAGAGTGAGACTCTGTCTCAAAAAAAAAAAAAAACTTTGCCTACCCCAAGGTCTTGAAGATACTGTCCTATATTTTTTGTGGAAGCTTTATTGTTTTACTTTTCACATTTATGTCTGGGATCTCTCTGGAACAGAATTTTTTACATGGTATTGGGGGTGAGGAATAAAGTTCCACTTCCCCTCAGTGCCATGTATTGAAAGGACTGCCCTTTCCACTCTTCTCTATGGACACTTTCATCATAAGTCAGATGACTG
The DNA here is from genome assembly GCF_029289425.2 of Pan paniscus. Classification (NCBI taxonomy): domain Eukaryota; kingdom Metazoa; phylum Chordata; class Mammalia; order Primates; family Hominidae; genus Pan; species Pan paniscus. The sequence continues at coordinate 25,970,020 of NC_073262.2, read as the reverse complement.
TCATCTGAGTGCCTGTTTCTGGACAATTTATTCTGTTTTTATTCCAAGATTTCTGACAATTTGATCAGTTTTACTTTATAAGAAAGTGATGATATTCAATCCTCTAACTTTGATCTTCAGAACTGTCCTTGCTATTCTTTTTTTTTTCATTTCTATTATAAATTTCAGAATCAGCTTGCCAATTTCTATACACATACACAAACCCCTTAGGGTTTTTTTGGGGGAAGGTGGGGATTACTTTAATTCCCTAGAGCAATTTTAGGAGAATTAACATCTTTCTCTCTCAGTGTAAGCTGATTTTTTCATATTCTACCTTTAGTGGATGTGAAGGCCCCGCTTGCCCCATTTGGGCTGAATGAAGTCTCGGGCTCCAGTGTGAGACACAGATTCCCACTGTTATTTGAGTTCCAAATGGAAGTTGGGTTGCGCATCTTTAGCTACTCCTCTGGATCTTTTCTGCACCATCTCTGTCCTGCTTTGTGACTTAGGAGGGTGACTGGTTTGGGCTCATGCAATGGGCTCCTTTTCCTCTGGCTTCCAGTTATGTTACACCCGTGGGGAAGGAACACAGGCAGGCGATCAGAAGGAGAGAAGAGCGTGAGGTCCGGGTATTTATTTCCTGGCTTCTTCCCTGCCAGATCATTTTGGGTTGGCTGTGTCCCTACCAATGGCTGTGACAATTCATACCTACCAGGCAATCTTTTCCTTCTAGCCTTCTCTCTCTGGCTCCCCTTCAGCTTAAGGGTAGTAATGGCTCCCCAGTCCCTAATGTGGGTACCACATTAACCCTTGTTATTTCCCAACACCTTTCCAAACCTTTGTTAAGCACTCTTCAAATCATGCAATTTGAGCAGGTGATCTGTTTCCTTCCAGGACCCCGATTACTACAGAAGTGGGGATTTCCTAGGCAATTGTTAAAAGTACTTTGAGAATGAGGACCAGTTACACCAATGGTGATAACCTTGCTGAGTCTGCTCACAAAATATGCCTCTGGCTAAACCTGCCTGAGTATAGCATAGAGGCTTTAGCTTTCTCTTTCTGGTATCATGTGAAGTTATCAAGGGACTCTTTATGATTTAAAATGTAAGATTAGTAGCCTTGAAGTGTGCCCTTAAGTGTCCATAAGCATTTTAGCCATGAGTTATTTTTCACTTTTTGCCTTACTAAGTTGATAATGGATGCTTGTGATGTTTGTGCTTGCATCTGAGAAGCATCCACAGTACCACCTGAGGATGTCAGGAGGAGAGGTGAGAGTGTCAAACAGGACCAGACTTTAAAGTAGTAATAAAATTGCTGTTATTTGAAAAATTAGACTCAAAGCACTTCTAGGGATTGCAGCCTCAAGCTACAGTGAACAAGAGAGAGTTATCCTAATTCTTAAATGGAGTCTTACATTAAAGTTGTTAAACTCCTCTTTTGACAGTTGGGTTATTTAGTTGTCTGCTTTAGCAATGAATTTTTGGAATGACATCTGTAGTGCTGGTGAGGACTACTGAATTTCTTGCACTGAAATAGAAATCAGGATGTCATTTGCTGACAACGGTAATTAACCCGAATCACAAATCAGATTGTGCTGGCAAATATGACGGTGTAAGAACTGTTGGAAGTTCAAAATGAAAAAGTCAATAGCAAATAAAACAGGATATCACATATTTTTTAATGAAGCTTTACCTTCTTGAAAGTAAGCCTAAGTGGAGTTTCCTTTTTAATTGGACAAGGCCACTTAGGTGTTCGTCTCTGTGCATGCTGAGCTGAGTCATGGCTTTTGTTTTTGGTATCACTTGGTGCAGCTACTGATTTGCTCTCCACAGTTGCCCCTTTGGGTTACTCTCCAGGTACATCCCTGTGGCATCTCAACCCCCCAGGCCATGTGCCCCAGAGATCGCATCATCTCTTATACTGGAAGTGGCAAAATGGTGGCCATTAGGCATGTTTGTTTGTCCCACACATTGTTTTTATAAATAGTTTAAAACTGGGAGACACAAATTAAAGAAAAAACAGTTTCTGATTTTTCTTGGAAAATAGGATGATCTGAATACTGTGGGGCCTCCTCACCGCATGGTGATGATGGGCTGTGATGCGGGGGGGGGCGTATGCTCAGCAGGGAGCCATGGTGTCCTCTGGCCAGCCTTACTCAGCTGTGGGACCCACCTGACCTATGAGGCATGTGTTGATGTGATAAATACATCAGGGGTGGTTCTGGGTACCACAGGTGAGGAAGAGAAATAATTGATTCTGTTATTTCTGTCTGTGTATCATTGGTATAAGAAACTGCAGGCTCCAAGAGGACAGAGACCTCGTCTATCTGTCTTGGTGTACCCCAAATTCATAAATGTTAATTGAACTGAAAAGAACCTCAACTTAGGCAGGTAAATCTGGTGATGGTATGCAGGGGGCTTAAAGGAGGGTACTGAACATTTGAAAAAGGCTGTAACCATAAGGATGGCTGAGAACACAGACTAAGACAGTGGCAGAGGGAAGAGAGAAAGAGGAAACCCTGAGACAATTCGAATAAACGTTCATTAGATTTAGAGACCGGTGGGATGTGAAGGAGAAAAGGAAAGGATGAGCTTGAAGCCTCAAGGGTTAGTGGTGCCATTAGTCCAATTAGGAGGATGGTTGGTGAAAGCCACAGGATCCCTTCTGCTTCCCTATTTCCAGTCTTTTGACATGAGGAATCTTGGGCTTAATCATATTGATTTAGCTAATGCTAATAATTAGCTGAATTGTCCCCTTATGTTTTTAATCCCAGAGCTAAGACCATCAAGAATACAGTCTCTGTGAACCTAGAACTGACAGCAGAAGAATGGAAGAAGAAATATGAAAAAGAGAAAGAGAAAAACAAGACTTTGAAGAATGTTATCCAGCATCTGGAGATGGAGCTAAACAGGTGGAGGAATGGTAAGGAAAAGTAAGGAGGAAGAGTGAGGCATGAGTGTGTGCTTTTTTTATTTTTATTTTTTTTGAGACAGAGTCTCTCTCTGTCACTCAGGCTGGAGTGCAGTGGCGTGATCTTGGCTCACCGCAACCTCTGCCTCCAGGGTTCAAGCCATTCTCCTGCCTCAGCCTCCCGAGTAGCTGGGATTACAGGCGTGCACCACCACACCTGGCTAATTTTTGTAATTTTTTTTTTTTTTTTTAGTAGAGATGAGGTTTTACCATGTTGGCCAGGCTGGTCTTGAACTCCTGACCTCAAGTGATCCACCCACCTTGGCCTCCCAAAGTGCTGGGATTATAAACGTGAGCCACCGTGCCTGGCCGTGTGTGTGCTTTCTTTTTCTTGTGACTGTTGGCATCCTGGGAGACACTTGGGAAAGTTGGGGCAATGGTGCAGCTTGATTCCTCCTGGCAACAACCTGTATGAACAAGCAGATGTTTTCTTAGTCCCTAACACAGGCACCATCCCCATCCCATCACTTGGCTAGCATGCATTGTTAGTGTGGACCAGTGATTATCTGCAAGGCTGCCTTAATCTGCTTCCAATGAGATGCACTCTATCTAATATTGTAATAACTCGCTGGTACCCCTATTTGTAGGTTAGAGGAAAGTGCCTGAGACTTAGTGGCTCAGACTGCTTTTGACTTAAATGAAAAATGTCATTCTCTCCTATGTGAGTTTTATCACTGGTTTGGGGTTAAAAGTCTACCTCTGGCAAATACTTGCATTTTTTGGCTGAACTCATCTTCATGCCAGAAATATAGGGCTCTCAAAGGAGCCCTGTGCTAAAATGGAGTCTTAAAGGCTTGGTTCGTGACTCGTTTTCCTTCTTCCCCAAAACATTTTCTTTGGTTTGTTCTACTGGGAGAAAATATCTCAGAGAGCTGACATGCAGTGGGTGGGTGGGTTGTGGGTGAGGTGTTAAGAGGGGTTTCCAGATCTAAGTGCAGACAGATTATTTTAGTGATTTTAGCATTGTGACGTAGGTTAGAAGGTAGAAGGCTTTTTTTTTTTTTTTCTTTTTAACTAAAATAAGGCAGGTTGGTGTGTGTGTAGGGGAATGGCGGATAGTTGGAAGTTGTTCTTCAGGTCCTCTGCTGCTGTGTTCAGTATTTTAGGTGCTGCAGCTGTACCTCAGCTTTGGGTAAGGGTAGGAGCCCGGGGGCTGTTGTGCAGGATTGGGAGGTAATGCTGACTGTTTGTAACTGCAGCAGATTGTCTTGTGATTACATGTTTGCCACTGCTTTTTGCTAGTAAGGGTGGGGTGTCAATGAGCTATTGTTTAATAGAAAAACAATTACGTGGCAAACGAGAATTCAAGACAGGTTTCAAAAATGACCTAGTAGCCTAAATAACATGATTCTTTTATTTTTGAAAGATTTTCTAGCAGCACACGTGTTTGGAAAGCTACTAGAATAATTGAATAATTCAGCACCTGAGGCTGGTGGATGATTCTTTGCAATTTGGCAGGAATGGGAGAGTCGGGAGCAGTAGTTGGCAAGGTGGGGAGTAGCCATATGAAGTTTTATTTCGGGAATCCTCCAGGTCAGTTCTCTGTTGGGTGACCAGGACATTCAGTAAAGCCTTTTGGTAAAGGATTGGGGGTGCTGGCTTTAGAAACATTACAGGGTGGGCAATGAACCTTTTTTCCCCCATCATTTTGCATCTCTTGCCAAACTTTAACCTTGCAGTTCTCCATCCCTCATCAAATGCCATCCTCTGGGATCTGCCCATTGCCTTGTTTGCCTGACTCACCATCATGCTTAGCATCTTTTGGGCACTCAGTCCTGTTTTTGGCCTCTTTACTTGGACATCATTTTAAGGTCACTCTTCGAACACCTTGCGAATCTCCTTAGAAATGTACCGTTTTCTCCCAGCTCTTTGGGTGGCCGAGGTGGGCAGATCACCTGAGGTCGGGAGTTCGAGACCCACCTGGCCAACATGGAGAAACCCTGTCTCTACTAAAAATACAAAATTAGCTGGGTGTGGTGGCGCATGCCTGTAATCCCAGCTACTCAGTAGGCTGAGGCAGGAGAATCGCTTGAACCCCGGAGGCGGAGGTTGCAGTGAGCCGAGAACCCACCATTGTACTCCAGCCTCGGCAAAAAGAGCAAAACTCCATCTCAAAAAAAAAAAAAAAAGAGAAATGTGCTGTTTTCTGTGCCCTCTTGGGTGAGATCCTACATGAGCCCTTAAGTTACATAATTTGGGAAAAATAATGTATGATGATATACTCTGGCACAGAGTAGACCTCCAATAAATGTATGGTAAGCAAACATATGCTTAATGCAGGTGCTGGAGATTAAAGGGTGGGCAGTCAGATGTGGTCTCTTCCCTCAGGACGGTCTGAGCGGGGAGGAAGGTAAATGCCAGTCCTCACCAATAAATGTATGATGGTAGTCCACGCTGCATACCAAGAAGGGAAAGCATAGGTGCCAAGAGTTATACAACAGGGGGCCCTGACCTTGACTGAGAAGGCAGTGAAGGGTTCCTTGAATATGCAATATAGAGATTAGTATCTGCGAGAAGCAGCAGTTAGCCAGGCAAAATAGGGGGCATGAGGTGAGGTGGGGGCTCCGAGAATGGAGGACATAGGCCAGCAGGGAGCACTGGCCTGAGATGGGCTCGAGGGATAGGCGGGGCTCTCCTGTCTTCAGGATTTTGGTCAAGGGTGTTAAGCTGCAAGTCATACCTTCGCATTTTTGAAGATCCATTGGCTGTATTGGAGAGTGGACTGCAGGTCGGAGAGGAGGGCTGGGAGCTGGGGTGGTCTTCCAGGGATGAGATGATGGTATTGAAGTGAGAGGGTAGTAGGAAGGGAGAGAAATGGATGAACCTGAGAGATATTTAGGAGGAGAAATTAGCCGGGTATGGTGAGGGGTTGGCTATGGGAGAGGGAGGTTTCAATGACAACTGTGTTTTCTGGCTTGCCGAGTTGGATGGAGGGTGAGACCATTCTCTAAGTCTGGGGATGCTGGAGGAGAACCAGGGGTGAGGGAGGAGGGAGTTTAGGGTCCCCGTGGAACATCCAGGGGAACATTATTCAGATAAGAAGTTAGGTCTGAGGGTCTGGAGCTCAGAGGATCTGCTTGAGTTGGAGTCATCAGTCTTTTGGTAGTAATTGAAGGCATAGGTAGGTGTGAGGGCCCTTTGGACTACAGAGAAAGAAGAGAAGACAGAGAGAGTCTGAGAGGCCCCCAGCAACCCCATTGCCACGTCACCACTGGTTGTGATGGGAGAAGGGAATTGGAGGGATTCCGCAGAGCTCTCCTTTCCTCCCCAGCTAACATTTGTATTTAAAGGTGATTTTTCTAGGGGCAAAGTTCTTAAAGGTAGAGAACTGACTTTAGTGATGTAAGTTTCAGGCAAGAAGGAGAGTAGTGAGGGGCAGTGAGGAGGTGGGGAGAGGTCCTTTGTCCCATGGAGGGGGCAGAGCTACCTCAAACAGTAACTCTGCATCTCATGCTATGTGCCAGTGGACGTTACAGGGACAACAGACCAGGCCAGGCTTTTTGTTACATTCTGAGGCTGGGCATTTAATCCTCAGGTAGCCCTTGTGACCATGAATGACAGGCCTGAAAACGTCCCCAAGTGGATCAGTCTCTGGTAAAGCTGCAATCTGAACTGAGTGGGCCTGACTCTAAAGTTCATTCTCTTTCTACTGTCTGCACAGCCTGCTCATCAAGTTAGCAGAATGATTTGTGGGCAGGGCCAGTTAGATGAGTGTAATAAATATCACGCCAAAAAAAGGGGCACTAGAAGCCCTTCCATGGTCTCCCCACGTGTCAGTCCTAATTCTTCAGAGCAGAAGATAATGAGGGCATGGCTGGTGATAATGAGGGCATGGCTGGTGTGTGTAAACGTGAGAGCTGGGCTTTTGAGATGTGGACTGAAAAAGCAGAAGTGCCCTTCACTAAAACCAGAGTGGCAGGATATTGCCAACTTTCCTTTGAAACTTGACACGCACATTGGTTCTAAACTTACAGAAGGTGGCTACTTAGCTCCCCTCAACATTTCCTGGGTATTGATATTTCCACATGACAGTCTCCACGAGTTAAAGAGGCCTTGTCAACTGTGTGCAGTCTCCTGGGAAAAAGATTTCTTTCTTTGCATGGTATTTATAATTTAAGAGTTTGGCTGCTATACTTCAGCTGCTGGAGAGCAAGGAAGGGGTATGTGTAGCAGAGTGTGTGTGTGTGTGTGCGCGCGCGCGCACACACATGCTTGTGCTTTTTCCTACTTGCTGTTACATAGAATGAAGTAACAATACAAAGGAGTAGGAAATCAACTACAGATCAGGTGCAGGCAGATAATGGAGATAACTGAAAAGAGGTAAGTTTGATCCAGCTGGCAGTGTTGGGACTGTGCCACAGGACAGGGCATGCCCTGCCTTATGTCATTCAAAATTGGTGAAATACTGCACTGTCTATTACATGCCTAGAGGTTGCTCTCGCCCTCCCCCACACCTCCACCTGTACCAATTTTCAACCCTTTGTAGCTTGATGCATGCTATAGATTGAATGTTTTGTGCCCATCCAAATTCATATGTTGAAATCTTAACCCCTAAGGTGGTGATAGTAGGAGGTGGGGCCTTTGGGAGGTGATTGGGTTCTGAGGATGGACTCTCATGAATGGCATTAGTGTCCTGTGAGTTCTGAGAGAGCTTCCTTCCCTCTGGTCTCCACTATGTAAGACTGTAATGAGATGCCATCTGCAAACCCCGAAGAGGGCCCTTACCAAGTGCCAAGATCATGTTGGCACTCTGATCTTGGACTTCTAGCCTCCAGAACTGTAAGTAATAAATTCTTTATAAGCCACCCAGTCTATGGTACTTTCTTATAGCAGCTCCAGGTAAGACAGGGGCCACTTCAGAATGCAGGCCTAGCAGTTTTCTCCTCTGGGCACTGTTGAACCTTGATTCTCAGAAGAAGGCTTGTGGCTCATATCACATATACTACACTAAGCTTTAATTCCTTTCTGACATTGCCATGGAGGCAGGATAACTCCGGGCATGTGCATGTGGCTAAGGAGAGCCACCCACTGGCCTGGTTCCGTTCCCCAGGGTGCTAGTTAGGATCCTTGGATTGCAAACGACAGGAATTGACACTGCCTGGCTAAAGCAAAAAGAGAATGTGTTAGAAGGATACGAATGATTCGCAGACTCCAAAGCAGAGGCAATAGGCTCCGACAAGTGTAGGCTGGGGCTGCTTCAGGGATACAGGCAGCAGAGACAGGCAGGTCTCTTAAGTGGCCACACCTGGAATTAATGCTTTTTCCCTTCTGTATGTGATTATGTTGGAGAAGCAGAGGCCCAGGATAGAAGTGGGAATACTGTGCTTGCTGGTGTGCCTTGGCTGGGGAAGGGCAGGGCACTTTGATACATTGTCTGATGAAGACTGCACGCGGTTTAGGGGGCTAATTCCTTAAAAGGAAGTTGAGGTGCTATTTTATAAGAATGGGTGTCGAGTGGCTGAAAAGCAACAAATGTTCACCACAATCTACTAGTGACATCTTGTGGGCCGATATCGATGGCTGGTCTTTCTTCGAATCTGGAGGCTCTGTTGGCTCTTTAGCCTCACGGAGATTTGTTCAGCCTGCTTGCTTAAGGAACAGATAGATGGAGTGGGGCAGTTGCCAGAAAATGGAATTTTTTTTAAAGCTCTATTGCTTTGTTGCTCATATGTGCGGGAAAGACTCGAACAATCCTATATATGGAGATAGAGTTAAATAGTTGGATTCAGAGTGAATTACAGCTCCAGCTCATGCTAACCTCCTCCCAATCCATCAGGAAAACTCTTGACAGGAGGATGGGGAGGGAGGGGTGAAGTCTGGATGCATGGCTTCCTGTTGCTGCCAGGTCAGTCTTCACACGTGCTGTCTTCTGATACTTTGAATTTTGTACTTGAAAAATAATTTTTTACAGTGATTTAAGTCAGAAAAAGGAGGACCTGAAAATCCAGGTGTCAGAACAAGGAAATGACCTGACAAACTGGTGTATCTGCAGATTTTCTTCTCTTGAGTAATTGCCTATAAGATTAAAAAACAGTGGATATAGATTTACCTTATCTGCTGAAGTCATGCAAAGAAATGATTTCATCACAGGCTGAGAAAGTGTGGAAAAATCGGCAGTCTCTAACGCAGATTTGTTCATCCAGTTCAAAACCTGTGAGGCCAGCAGGCATGGTTCAGTAACTAGCTAAATCTGTAGCCTCTAGTCTGATTTGGGGCTTTGTGGAACTTTGGGACCACCACAATTGGAACACAATTTGCTCTTTTAGCATTAAATCTTCGAAGATGCTGGCTCCCTTCTTAGATCCATGATTATAATGGACTCTCAGAAATTAGCATTTCACTGGAGCGATCTAATTTACTAGGCCCTCTGCTTGCTTTTGAGAACACAACCAAACTCTGTAATAGAAATACCGTCTGTCTACTAAGAGAATGTTGTGGCCTGTTCAGGTGGTCATGAATGTAAGGAGGATGCAGAGTCCCAGGTGACCAGTTTATTAGAAAATCGCTCTAGAAGGGATTAGAGGATGTTTTAAGCTGCTTACAGTGTTTTTAGGAATGAGGGTGAAAGATGCTATTTGCATGCAAAATAATCTCATAAAAGAATGATTTTTTTTTTAACATCACATTTATATAATGACATCTTGTAGCCAGCTGCTCTCACCCATCTGGCAACTTAAAGATTTCCTTTTAGTTTCTTTGATACAGAAATTACCTACCATTAGGTCTGCCACTGGGCCTATTTAATTGGTATTAAAAGAAAGCACCTCGTTTGCCAGATCTGCTCTGGTTTCTGGCGGAAGCTGTGAGTAACCAGCAAATCTCTGCTCCGGAGTTACTGAGAGAATGCAATTACCTTTCTGTGTTCTCCTGAGGCTTTAGGAACTCAACTTATGAAAAGGATAACTAGCTTGTTGCTATTTCATGTGTGAAGTTTTAATGAATTACTGGCAGTCTAATGGTTTTCTTTCTTTAAAAAAAAGACCCAAAAACCTATTTTAGAAATTTTAATAGCCCTAATGAGAATTTTTGATTAGTGTGTCATTCTCATCTGTTGCCGTTGATGGATTTCTATTTTTTGTAGAAATGTTATTTACGCCCTCTGGGAGTTTTTATTTTATAATTAGAATGCTCTGTAAGCCTTATAGGTATGCTTCAGTGAATGCTCCTATGTAAACACAAATCTTTTTAGTCCTTAAAGGTAATTACATCTGACAATAGTAAATGCCAGGATGCTTATTTAAAGAAGGGGAAGGTTTCCAGTGTGTGTGTGTGTGTGTGTGTGTGTGTGTGTGTGTGTGTGTGTGGAGGCCTTTCAGATGCTTTACAATATTATGAGCTCTTTTCCTATAGACAGCAGGTATAAGCCTCCGGGGCTAAACTAAGAGAAATCTGCTTTTAATGCAAAGAGGGAGACTCAAAATAGATGCTAATCTTCCTTTGGTGGTCTTTTTCTCCTTCTCCCACCATCAGGGTTCAGGGCGTTATTTCTCTAGGGTCTGTTTGCAGCTGTCTTCCTTGTTAGAATCAGTTATTCCATAATCACCATGTGGGGGCTTCTCCAGAGAATTGGTCCACTGCAGTGCAGGGAATATTCTCCATTAATGTGGTGAGATTGCCATGGAGACAGATAACCTAGTGTCAGGTCTTGCCTAGTGTTGGGAATTTACAATCCCCAGACGTGTTTGTGAGCTGGACAGTGTAGTTACCAGGACGCTTCTGGAAGTCATTTTCTCGGTCCTTTGAAGGGTAGCGGTGTTGGAAAACCTGCCCTTGGTTCCTCTCTGGGCAGGAGCTGGGCTGCTTTAGTTCCTGCGTGTTGCGGCTTTGTTCTTCTCCGTTGAAATGGCTGCTGTAAAAAATAATCCTGACTGCCTGACCTTTAGAATATAAACTGAAAAGAGCTGGTTGTTTAGATGTAGCTTTGTAGGAGACATGTTAATGCTTTGATTGAGAGAATTGTTCAAGAGAAACCACAAAGTCTGCTGTAGGTTTCAACTGTTTTAATAATAATAAAAATAAACCTGAAATGGACTTGCATGGCTATACCATGTTTTATTTTTGGAACTGAGCTCCAGCCATAAAATTATCGTAAAGATCTCAGAAACACAAATCACAGAATAAGTAAAAATAATAATTTATCTGCCAAGCCTACAAAGTTGCAAATTTGTCAGGGAGAGGAGGGGATAAGAGGTGGACTTTGAACAATATTGCCTTTTGTGCTTTTTACATATACTATCTTCATTTATCTTTAGAACAACCCTGTGATAAAGGCATTGTTATTTCTTCTCCTTTACAGAAAGGAAACCAAGAGGGTAAGCAGGAGATGGGCTTGTGATTAATGAGACCTGTTAAAAGGTACAATGTGGCTTTAGCATCCTGCCATAGCACTGGAGATGAGAGAGTCCCTTGACTACTTTCACAGTGCCTTACAGCAGCATTGGCTAGCTTGTTGAATCTCTGCCATCTGGGACAACCCTTCTACTTGGTGACGCTATCATTCCTTAATGGGAGAAGAGGGCAGCTTTAGGGGAAGTCAGGCCTGTGACTTTGGTTAGAACAGGTCACTTGCTGCTAAGGTTATAGAAGTCTATCCCCGGCCCCTGCCCACTCAGCTGAATCAAAACACACACTGGGCAGCTCCTTAGCTTACCCTAGCCTCATGATACCATTGCCTCTTTGGCCATTTGAAACCAAAGAACACAGGGAATATATCTCTTCCAGATGTTTTTGTATCTTACCTCTTTACTTGGAGTGAGTTGGCCTGTGGATAATATGACCATGTTCTGGTTGGTGTCTGGTCTGGTACAGCTAAGAATTTCATCTTTGTCATGCGTAAGCTGAAAGATTAAATTCATACTGTACTGGATTGCCCTGTTCCCAAATTTCAGAAGCTAGAGCTCAAAAATTAGAGATACAGTCACAATCCAAGAAGAGGAAGGATATTTACCAAAGTGTTAGTGGTGAATTTCTCTGGGGAAGGAACAGAATTAGAAGGGAGGGGTGAAGGAGGACTTTCAAGTTTTAGTTGTATACTCCACATTGCTTGAGTTGTTTATGTTAAGAATGTATCCTGAATTATTGTGTGATTAGAAAATCTGTCTGTCTGTCTGTCTATCTATCTATCTGTCTGTCTGTCTGTCTGTCTGTCTGTCTGTCTGTCTATCTATCTATCTATCTATGTCTATCTATCTCTAATATGTTTAAGAAAAAAAAGAACATGGTACAGCTTTTATAGCCCATGGATTTAGCAGACTGTAGAGAATATAGATCGTTTAATTGGATGAAATCCAGTCTGCACACTAAGGTTGTTGATGGATATTTTAAGCCAGGAATTGGAACTGAATGAAATATTGATTTGGTTCAGGTTCTGTTCAAAGGCTACTCTGATATTCTGGTTTTGTTTAAGGTCAATAATTTTAGAAAAAAGGCTTAAGTATAGCAGTCTTGTTGGAAAAGGAAAAAGGGTTGGCTCAATTTTGTATTCAGCAAAGTAATAGTTTATTCTATGTTTTGCTTCAAGTTGCTGCTTCAAGCGGAACTGTGATACAAAAGTGAAAGCATTGGGTGTTAATTTTACTTAACACGGAGGCCCCATGTAGTATTTTGTGGTTATTCAGTGAGATAATGGAGTCATAAGCAGCAGAACTAAACTATCACAGTGTTTTGTTTATATTGAGATAAATGTGTACAGTGTTCAGGTGGGTTCCTTGAAGCATGATATATATTGTTAATGAAGCCACAGATTGAAATCTCAGTTACTCTATTATTTATTTTTATTTATTTATTTATTTATTTATTGAGACAAAGTTTTGCTCTTGGCACCCAGGCTGGAGTGCAATGGCGCGATCTCGGCTCATTGCAACCTTCGCCTCTCGGGTTCAAGCGACTCTTGTTCCTCAGCCTCCCAAACAGCTGGGATTACAGGTGTGCACCACCACACCCAGCCAATTTTTGTACAAATACTAAGTTTTGTATTTTTAGTAGAGATGGTATTTCACCATGTTAGCCAGGCTGGTCTCGAATTCCTGGCCTCAAGTTATCTGCCCGTCTTGGCCTGAACCACTGTGCCCTGCCTTCTATCATGTATTTTGGAAAAACTCTCTGACTCAAGGCAGTTTTCCTGGGCAATTTTTACAAAATGGATTTTGTGGGCTGGGAACTGGGGTGAGGCTTGGAATACTGCAGACACTCTTACTACTGACTGTAGCAAGATGATTGTGGTGTTGATGGTAAACATTGTGATGGAAAAGTATGTTGGGTTTGGTTTTGCTTTCCAGGAAGATATTTGGGAGACTCAGTGGGGCCAGTAGTTTTCTTATAATCCTTTTTATGCACTTTATGTCTTTGATGTTCTTGTTGGAGATAGCCATTGGCCAGCTTGCAAGCTGTACCATTTCTATCAATTTGATTGACAAATTTGGCAATTCTTCCTTTGAAGGCCCCAACAAATGCTACTCTGCAAACTGAGAAGTTGTAGGTAGGGTCTTTGCAAGATAGTCTAGATTGGCTGCTTTTCTTTCCTAAGACTATCTGATATCACAGTAGGTTATTCTATTTGAACTTCCCAGCAGAGCCAATTAATTCTGGCTTCCTGGAGGAGACAGTGGTATTGAAATGTGAGCTTTTGCAGCTCTAGTCTTGGATCCAGGGCTACCCTGTCTTCTGACCTCAGATTCAGAGATTCTTGAATTCAGAGGATCTGAGCCTTAGAGTGTTCTATCAAACAGTGCCAGTGTGTTTCTTTATTTGGCTGTTTCTATTAATGAAACAGTGACATAATTAATTCATAATTAGGATGCCTTAGAGGTCTGTTTCCTTTTTAATCAATCACTAGAGAGAATATGACTCTAGTAAAGCCCCAGGATATTCCTCAACTAAAGCAAAATGAATGTAAAGAATTTAGGTATCTCTGCAAGTTGGAGTAGCTTGGAACCAGTTTACTTCAGGGATGCATCTTGAGAGGGGAGGTTTTACATAGTTCTCTTTTTTCTTAGACTAGTTTTGGCCAATTAACTAAGACCTTTCTTGTCAAATAGAAGGAACACAAACTCTAACCACACTATAGCCCTTTATTGTGTCTTCTGTGTATTTTTCACCAGGACTGATTATTTTTGGTACTCTTCCTGGAGGGTTGCATACTCAATTTCTTTAATCCCCAACTCTGCTCGGCTATGTTTTGCAGGAGAAGCTGTGCCTGAGGATGAACAGATCAGTGCCAAGGACCAGAAGAACCTGGAGCCTTGTGATAACACCCCCATCATAGACAATATTGCTCCTGTTGTTGCTGGCATCTCTACAGAGGAGAAAGAGAAGTACGATGAGGAGATCTCCAGTCTCTACAGACAACTGGATGACAAGGTCTGTGGCCAGAGATTCATAGTTCTCATTCTGCTACAAAGATGAAAGATGGCAGGTCCCAGCTCCCTATGGGACTGATGTAGGGCTACAGCCCGATCTTTGTTTCTGGTTTCCTAATACCTACCCTAGCACTTTGATGGTGCAGATTCAGGGAGTTTGATTCATGTGGAATAGAAATGTTAAAGGGAACTTGACTGAAAAAGCAGTGTGTTGGCCTAGATAGACAGGCGGGTGCTATTTAGAGTCTTGTCTTCTAGAAATTGGACTGGGCTGATTACTGCATGAAAGGTGGGGTGTGTGAGTGTCTATGATCTTTAAGTCTCCCTTTCTTCTCTGGGCCTATCCTTCACCTCTTGGAAACTCCAGCAGTAGCCTCAGCTAGGGGCAAGGGTTGTGACTCCCAGAATTCAAGCATGTACTTTAATCATATAACCATAAGGCCCTGGGATGAGAAATCGATAGCAGTGTGGTCTGATGGCTTCACCTAATTGGTGAAGCTCTTTTCACGGGTATATTCTTGAATGAAGTAGTTTGAACATGCTAATTGGGGATGTCCAATTTTATGACAAGCTTTTGGGACTCAAATAGTCATGTAAATGCACAAGTTGGCATAGAGGAAAAGAGGCCTTGGAGAACACTGGGAGAATCAATTAAAGGTTGGGTTAGGAATCCCAGAGGCATGAGAATTGAATTGATGTTTTATATGATCTTGGCATGTTGCCCTTGGAATATTCTAAATCCTTTCAGTTGATTTCATCAGGGTTGCTGATATTTTTAGCCTGATTTAATCTTTTCTGTTGTGGTTCAGCTCAGAGTGCTTAGGGACACCTCTGGCTTGTATGAAGCAGCTTTGTTATGTTAACCTTGCCATTAATCTTACAGGCCTCTCTCTCTGAGGTAAAGCTCAGAGTCTGGTATAACCTTTGCAAGCTGAATGTGACTGGTTGCCTTAAGGAAGCTAGTTCTGCTTGTTTGTGATTCCAAGAGCTTGCACTATAACCACAGCTTTATTCTGGGGTCATCCTACTCTTCTGAAAACACATTTAATAAAATATTCGCACCCACGAGATGGGTTACTTGCCCTTTAGGCTCCACGCATACCGTTATCTTCCATTTCTATCTATGTATTTTATGCAAAACAAAGAGAAAAAAGAGATCAATAGTAAGTTAACAGTATATGCAATTTCTTGATTTCTCCAAGGAATTGCTATTGTTTAAACAGTAAAGAAGATTAGACCATATGCATTTTTTTTCCTCATTTTAGAACCGATGGGCTCATTTTTAGTAATCGCAGAGAATCCTGGGTGAGAGGGTGAGAAGCTGTTTCTGTGCTCAGTTCTCTATGAATAGACGCCTGCATGGCGGAATCGGGATCATTTACCTTGGCAGCACGGGGAACTTTCATTGATCCAAGAGAGAGACTTCAGAGTCTCAAATCAGACATACGAAATGTAGTGATTAGGACAGAGAGATGAAAATGCCATGTCCAAAGCATTCAGTTGGTAGCTGAAGAGCTGGCTTGAGAGTCTCCGTCTCCTGATGGTCAGTCTAGGCCATTTTGTTATGTCATTTTCCTACAGCATGTGCTTTGAAGATTCTGTAAGGCCCACTGTTGGAGGCTAGTATTTGTGGTCCATCACATGATGATGCTGAGAGATGTGGGAGAGGACTGAGCCTAGAAGCCTCAGCCTTAGGGGGCACCAGAGCTAATGGTTTGCCCTCAGTGACCCTTCCCATAGACTGCCTGATTATGTCTTACCAACTGTCATTCTTAAGGGTCCTCCTCTGAAATGTTCTAGGAGGCACTTCCATGTTTCTGTTGATGTAGGTGGTTTGACGCTTGAAGAATACATGAGGTGGGATATGGCACCTTCTTGGTCTACTGAAAGGTAGAACAGGAGGTATTTAGGTTTGGGTGAGGCACTAGCCCAGGGTGGTTATGTGACTTACCCAAGTGTATATCACATTTAGGTGGCAGAGCTAGGATGAAGTTACATATCTTCTGACTCCCACCCCAGTGCTCATCTCATTTTGCCCTCAGCCCTTTAAATGAGGACCTGGTCAACCTCAGTGAATCTATTTAGGGTGTGGAGGGAGAAAGACCACACGGTTTCCTCCCAGCTGCCCCTTCTGTTCCTCCGTGCTGCCCCGCCAGGGCTCCAAACACAGGTACTCTCCCAAGGCCATGCTGTGTGATGGGAGAGCATGCACTGTGGACTCAGACCTGTAACAATGACACTGAGACCCAGGCAGACCTGTGACAATAATGCTGAATCCTGGGCTAGCGCCTGGCCCTGCTGAAGGTGCTTTTTCTCATCTGTATCATGGGGCTTATATCTGTTACTTCAAAAGGCTGTGGTGAGGATTAAAAGTTTCTAGTACATTGCAGGTGCCCAGTAAATATTAGTTTCCTTCTTTCTCCTGGGCTGGGCTGGGCTCTGCTTACTTCCGTGTGTGGTGTGGAAGGGGTGGTGCCAAGGGGGCCACCAGCAGAGACACAATGTGAACAAGTTGGCGCTGGCACTCCTTGTCTCTTAGTCTCTGTCCCTCTACAGTACTGCTCTGCTCTTGGAGATCCTGACACGAACCAAGCTTAAGTAGAAATGAAAGTTGATTATTTTTATGCAGATTACCATTGCAATAAAAACATTTTTATACTTAAAGGTGAACAGTGACCTGTTGACAACTGAGGTTGACCAGTTTCTCATTTATAAGGGTGTGCATATTATTATGTTTTATTTATTTATTTATTTATTTATTTTTTGAGATGGAGTCTCGCTCTGTCACTCAGGCTGGAGTCCAGTGGCGCGACCTCGGTGCACTGCAACCTCTACCTCCTGGGT
This sequence comes from Pan paniscus, assembly GCF_029289425.2. Classification (NCBI taxonomy): domain Eukaryota; kingdom Metazoa; phylum Chordata; class Mammalia; order Primates; family Hominidae; genus Pan; species Pan paniscus. Next base: position 25,952,870 of record NC_073262.2, on the reverse strand, counting down.
TCAAGCAATTCTCCTGCCTCAGCCTCCTGAGTAGCTGGGACTACAGGCGCACACCACCACGCCCGGCTAATTTTGTATTTTTAGTAGAGATGGGGCTTCACCATGTTGGCCAGGATGGTCTTGATTTCCTGACCTCGTGATCCACCCGCCTCGGCCTCCCAAAGTGCTGGGATTTCAGGCCTGAGCCACCACGCCTGGCCGCATGTTATTTTTTTTTTAATTTTTGAGATGGGGTCTTGTTCTGTTGCGCAGACTAGAGTGCAGTGGTGAAATCACAACTCACTGCAGCTTCAACCTTCCAGGCTCAAGCCATCCACCTGCCTCAGCCTCCTGAGTAGCTGGTACTACAGGCACATACCACCACACTCAGCTAATTTTTTTTTTTTTGTATGTTTTGTAGAGACGGAGATTTGCCATGTTGCTCAGGCTGGTCTTGGACTCCTGGGCTCAAGTGATCAAGCTGCCTTGGCCTCCCAAAGTGCTGGGATTATAGGCGTGAGCCACTGTAACTGGCCTTATGTTATTTCATGTATAAGAAAATTCAAGTATAAAATACTTTCTGAAAAGTGCTTTAAAATCTGTTATCCACGGACAAGATCTTTAGAACCGGCATCAGAGTGAGCGTGCTTATGCATGTTCTAAGAGATGCAGTTGAATGTGTAGATATAAGCACACCTTATTATTCTGGAGGTTTTGAAAGACTTAAAAAAAATCACAGTAGAGCTCATTAATTCCTTAGATAAGTTGCCTTAATAAAGGGTAAATATAGTTTGGGAAATGGCTCTGATACAAGTGATCCACGTCTTCTGTAGTACCATCCTTGTTCTTCATCCTTCCCAGGTGGGGCCAGGGGCCCTTGGTTTTTCACTGTACCTTAAAAATCACTGCATCCCAGCTTGTCATCTGTTGGGAGGAAGCCTGCATCTTCAGGCTTTGAAATGAGCACAGCGTAAGGACAGGGTTCACTCCATTTCTCTCCTCTTGTGGTTTATATCACTTGTAGTGCTTGTCCATTTGTCCCAGGAGAAGAGATGGTGGCTCTCCGATGGTAAACTCTTTGAATCCTTTACGCTAAGTTGTCTAATATTTAAGTGCTCAGGAACATAAACACAAAATCGTTACTGGTAACTGACATGCTAAGTTTATAAAGTAGAAGAGAAAATATATCTACAAAATAGTCTTCTAGTTGTAGAAGTGCCAGTTTTTGGAGGTTTCATGCTGGTATAATTTCCCTAATTCACCTGCCAGAAATATGATTTGTGCAGGAAAATAGAACCATTAAAGAAACATTGGTGTAAAGGGTCCAGTAGAAACAGGATCTCTTTAAGTAGAAAAGCAAAGCCAAATGATGTTCTACATAAAGGACAAGGAGATTCAGATCCTGTATGGCTGATTTTAGAGTTTTCTTTCTCCATGGAAAGCATTAGTTTGTGACATTAAATTAACATGATTCAAATGTATGCATAGATATCACCAAACAGGCTGGGGAATATCCCATAGAACATTGAGGTTCTGTGACCCAGGCCCTTAAGTTTGGGTTGGATTTCACCCCTGGAAAAGGCAAAAGGCACAGTACAGGGCGTGTTTTTCTGGGCTGCTGATGAAAACACCTAGACAGGACCTGGCACGAAGAAGTGCCCAAGGATGCTCAATTGAATCTGACTCTGTTTGGTGTTTAGACCCTAGAAGCCAGGTTGTCATCTTCACAGGCTATGTTTCAAATTTTATTTGAAGTCGTGAAAATAATGCAGTGAAGACTGTGTTTTTTATGTAGTTAGGCATCATCTGCCTGCTGCTTTGCCTGCACTGGGGGTGGACTGAGTCTAAGGGGAGGTGGGGAGAGGTGGGCAGCGAATACCCTTGCTTTTGTGGCAGCAACACCTAGTGGCAGAAAAAGAGTGAGAAGAGCGAATTTGCCTTTCCCACTTCAGTGACAGCCCAGAAAGTAAGCATGAATGCTTCTGTCCCTCAGCTGCCCTGAGGTTTTTTTTTTTTTTTTTTTTAACTGTTAAGAAAATTAACTTCCAATCGAGAGGGAGGTCTTCCAATGCCAAATCTCCAGTTCATTTTTCTCTGGTCTGAGAGGTTTGAAGTGGAAATGTTGGCTCTCCCTGCCGATCTGGTGGCAGCACTCCTGCTTACTGATGCGTTTGACAAGATTTGGGATAATAACATATGACAGTGCAGCTAGGTAGAAATTCACTCCTTTATTTTTTGAATTAGGAATTTCACTGTTAGCATCTTTGAATTGGGAGGGATATCTCTAACGTCCCTTTCAGTTCCCAAACCGTAGATCTCTGATTTCTCAATGAGCAGGAATTGGGTTGAATGTGCAGGATATTATATTTCCAGAATAGTCAGCTGTTTCATCTGCTGAGAAAGGTGGGTGAAGAGGTATTTTAACTGAATGAGATCTCGGAATCTGTCTGTTTTCTGTGCAGTAACACCACACTATTCCTTCCTTCTTATCAGCAAGCTTATGGTAGCTGCCTGTCACTGGGAGACTGGGATATCAAAAATGACATAACTAACCAAAAAAACAAACATGATGTTTCGTTGCAGGATGATGAAATTAACCAGCAGAGCCAGCTGGCTGAAAAGCTGAAGCAACAGATGTTGGATCAGGATGAGGTAAAGAATGCAATATATTTTTTTTTTCCACAAAGTTCTTCTATTACTCTTTGTTGTTGATGTTTGTTCCAGGAATTTAATTGGCATAGAAGCTTTTCATAATTACAGAATCATGTGGAAATTTCTTGGTAGATGTCCCTTCACTGCCTCTTACAAGCTGATTATCACTGAATTTAGAAAATAAATTTCTGACTTTCAAAAACCCCTGATGTTTTGAGATTGAGTAGCCAGTGGCTACACTTCGTTCTGGAAGGGCAGAGACCTTTGGTTGGGTGATCAAGCAAGGATGATCCTTTTTTATTTTTATTTTTTTGAGACAGGGTCTCTCTGTTGTCCAGGCTGGAATGCAGTGGTGCAATCATGGCTCACTGCAACCTCCAGAGCTCAAATGATCTTCCCGCCTAAGACTCTCAAGTAGCTAAGACTACAAGAATGTGCCACCATACCTAGCTAATTTTTTAATATTTTGAGACAGAGTTTGTCTATGTTGGTCAGGGTGATCTTGAACTCCCGGCCTCTGGCTTGGCTCCTGCCTTGGCTCCCAAAGCACTGGGATTACAGGTGTGAGCCACTGCACCTGGCCTTGGGCAAGGATGATTCTGCCTCCTAATACCCAGCAATGCTGTGACCTGTTGTTTGAGTCCTACTTCAGTTTTGCAATCAGCTTGCTCAGATCTTTGATATACACCATGTTCTCCTGCTGTCCTGCAGGGATACACAAACAAAAACAAAACTAGAAGGTAGAGGAGGGGAAGGCAAAGAGAACGGGGCCCGAGTACTGCGTCAGCATGTTTGATACACTAAAAAGGAGGCAAATTGTTTTCAGTCTCTCCCCAAAGGCATTCAGTTCTTCAGCAAGTGTTTTTACTACATTGTGTGTTGCCAAGTATTTTACAAACAAGAACCTAAGCAAAGGATAGCCAGCCAACTTATCAAACATGCACAATTAATAATTCCCTTGCTGAGGACCGTTTAAGTGTTGTTTTCTTTTGTGCTTTAAGTTGCTTTCTGCTTCGTTGCTGAAATGCTATGGATTGGATCCCACTGTGCAATGACAGCAGGTGCCTGGGTTTCTGTCCTCAATCCCAGGCCTCTGTAGGCATAAAGGACTCTGTAACCATTTCCTTCCTCTTTGTTCCCTTTCATCTCTTTAGGACAATGATTACCTCCCCTGCGCAAACACTTCCCTTGGTAGGGAGATAATCTACACTTTTGTAATCAGGTGAACCATATTTTGTTGATCTCTCTGTCTTAGCTATAGTCGAGGCCTTCCATTTGCTTGAGTTTCCTGCCCTCTACTTCCCATTCTACTCCAGTTTCACCCACATTGGCACAGCTGCCTGGGATAAACTTTACTTCTTGTTACTGTTAAAACTCCTTAACATTTTTCTTTTTCTATACTATCAAGGCAGTATCTGTTCAATATAGGAAAATCAACGTAGGAACAAAGATAATGAGAGCGTCGGCAAGCCCAGACATTCGCTTTTAACTAAAGATACTGTTTGGGGTACATCCTTCTATATCTTCATGATGGATGTTAAAAAAAAGGTGACTGACCACTGTTGTATACTGTTTTAGTTGATTGTGAAGTCAACCAGTTTACAATGTGAAATCCTGATAACACTTAAAAATTATGTAAGTGTTCTCAGGACCACCAGGGGGCACTCATCGCACCTTCACCCCTGGAAGGGAGCTGGTCCTGGGGCCAAAACCCACTGTGCCTGGGAAGCCCTTCCTGGCTTCTGCTCTCCTCAATGTATGACAGCCCTGATTTACCCCCAGGGACTGTTGCCACTCGGGGTTGTAGAGTAATATGTAACCAGACTGGAGAACCACAGCAATGCTCTCTCCTCTGCCCATCACCTCCCCTTGGCCCCTCCCTCTTCATCAGCCCCATTTTGGAGAAGGGAGAAAGAAAGGAGAGGCAGCAGTCTCCTCCCAGGTGGGGCCGGACTCCAGGGAAGGAGAATTTTCAGAAGTTGCTGGAGTTGCCGAATCTGTCAGGGCCCAGGGTTCACAGAGCAGTGATGGAGGAGAAAGGAGAGGAAGCAGATCTAAGCACACATGGGCATCAAACCAGAGGAACAAAGTCACATGCAGAGGGCTGCACATAGACACAGGGAAACACACACACAGAGATGCACAGAAACACGCAGACCCCACGCAGGGACCTGCTTTCCCTCCACAGAGGAAAGCAATCTGATCAAACAGACCCACTGTGCACCCAGCCCTCCATGCTTGGGGACAACACACCTACAAAAATATAAGAAAAAAAAGGAAAAAAAAAAAAATTATGTAAGTGTTATTCCTTGTCATTTCCTTGGAAACGACTCTCAGATCCTTTGCTTATTTATTTATTTATTTATTTATTTATTTATTTATTATTTAGACGAAGTCTTGCTCTGCTGCCCAGGCTGGAGTGCAGTGGCATGATCTCGGCTCACTACAACCTCTGCCTCCCAGGTTCAAGCTATTCTCCTGCCTCAGCTTCCCAAGTAGCTGGGATTATAGGTGTGCACCACCACACCCAGCTATTTTTTTTTTTTTGTATTTTTAGTAGAGATGGGGTTTCGCCATATTGGCCAGGCTGTTTGTGAACTCCTGACCTCAGGTGATCCACCTGCCTCGGCCTCTCGAAGTGCTGAGATTACAGGCATGAGCCACTGCGCCTGGCCCCATCCTTTGCTTAAAATATGGAATAGCTATAAAATGCAGTGATTTTTTGATGTGTAATTCTTTCTTTGAGTTAAGGGTATACAGCTTTAAACTAACAACAACAACAACAACAACAACAAAACATACAAAACAAAACACATGCACACAAAACAGATTTTTGCAATAAGAACATATCTGTCTTTTTCTTTTATTTTTTTATCGTCTGGACCATACAGTGGGGTTTCCCATCATCCTGAACTTTTTCAACTTGTTTTCTTATATCTGGTTTTTAAATTACTTACTTTTGGATACAGCATAGAACATAAACATTTGAACATTAGATTCTCAAGTTCCATGCCATCTCATTTCCCCAGCTTTTAGCTTCCACAAGAAGAGACTATGAGAAGATACAGGAGGAGCTGACACGTCTCCAGATTGAAAATGAGGCAGCCAAGGATGAGGTGAAAGAAGTTCTCCAGGCCCTGGAGGAGCTGGCTGTCAATTACGACCAGAAATCACAGGAAGTGGAGGATAAGACCCGGGCCAATGAGCAGCTGACAGACGAGCTGGCCCAGAAAACGGTTGGAGCATTTGTGTCTAGGGGGTGGGACTTCCTTGGCTGCCGTTCCTGTACTCATATTGATATTCATTGACAGACATGGTATAAGGAGGCAGTGGATGAATAGTTATTCAGTGTTAGATGCATTCTCTGAGGTCCCTCCAACAATTGAGATACTTCGTGCAAGTGACTTTTGTTCACTCTTCCTGAAACTGCATATCATGACTGTTTTATATCCAGAGAACTGATAACATTAGTGGGGATGCTTCGTGGGAATAGTCAAAAGAGTGCAGACTTTGGAGCCAGAAAAGTCTTAGTTACAAGTCTGACTTCATAACTCTTAGACCTTAGCTGAGACAGTTAAGCTTTGTGAGTATTCATTCCCTTATCTGTAAAAAATGGTGACGATCATATGCTGCTTGCATGGTGTGAGGATTAGTGACAGTTTATGTAAAGCACTTAGCACAGATCTGTGCATATGCTACGATATCAATACATACATCTCAAAGCATTGCTACTGGCAAGAGCAGGGTCCCGTAGAAGGTATGGACTTCACTTTTCTTGCTTATACCCTCCTGAATGAATTCCATTCCCTCCCGTCAGCTTCTTGTCCTAGCTGTTACCTTCAGGAGCCTGGAACTAAGCTGCCCTAGTTTGTTTGTTTGTTTGCTGTTCTAAGCCAGTGCTTCAGCCTGCACATTCCCTTATTTCCAGATTCTCCAAATGAAAGATGCCATAGGTTCTGCAGTGAGCTAGCGGTAGCAGGAGCACTGAATGTTTGGCATGGCAGGGTGGGATGTGTCCTTTTCTACCTGGAAAATGGGTGGTGGAGAAGCTGACTGGCTCTAACCTGCTATCCTTAGCACCTCTGCCCAATGGCCTGGTGTCCTGGGCTTGTGCCCAGCCTGCTTTGTGGAAAGCATCCAGTTTAAAAAGAAGTAGCAGATGGCGCAGGAGAGTGCTGATCTGCTGACTGTGAGGCTGACAGGAAATGCTCCTCGCGGCATACATTCAGCTCCATGGAGGAAGACTTTTCTAGCAGCTTCCCAAGATGGGGACTACTGCCTCTGAGGATTTTAAAAACAAGATGACATAAGCAGTTGGCAATGCCAAACAAAATAAAACAAACTCATTCAGAAGTCACTTAGGAAAGGGGGCGACTTAGATTTTCTCTGCTTAGTGTTTTCTATGAGATTCTTTTAATTAGTCCTTCATGTTACTTGCTTCTTAAAACAATGAAACATTTTTCATAATACAGTTTTTAATTTGCCATGAAACCAGAGTATTACTAGATTGGTTTAGAAGACTATTATTAGACATTGTTTAAAAATGCTCTAGCTGCATATGGGAGAATTGTATAAATAGATAACTGTTTTACTGATGTTAAACATTAGTTAAGAATACATACCTTTTGGCAAGATACATGAGGATGAAAAAGAGATGGGTTTATTAAAGTTTGACAAGAAAATAGAGCTTCTGCTATATAGTAAGAAACCAACTATTGAACGTAACCTAATTTTGAAAAAAGGTGAAGGGTGTTTAATTCAGCTTCACTCTGAAAATTGGAAGACTTTTTTTTTTGAAGTTGTTTTCTAAACTTATTAATGTTCTTCTGGGCCATCTATTCTAGACCCATCTGTCTTTATCAATTTAGGTGGGAATATGGAGGTGGCCCAGGGAGCAGGTTTGTTTAGGAGTGAAGGTGGGGACCCTTGCAGGTAAGTTTAGACCCTGAAATGAAACAGATAGGACTGACATAGAATATCTGGTAAGTAGGAAGATGCAATTACATGTTATAAATTTAAGGACTTCTTTTTTGGCTTAACTTATTTCCCTGACTTGGAAATTGTCATCTGATATGTAGACATATAATGTATCAGGCCATGTGATATAACTTGTTGATAAAGAGTTCCTCTTCTTATCCAAGAATGCAGTGCTATGCGAGAGTTTGCCTTAAAAGGATTCTTAGGTTGAAGTCATGTAAAAGAAATCCATTCTACATGATTGTGTTATTCTTTGTAATGTGGAGTGTATGAAATTGATGGGCAACCCTTTGAATTTGTTGTTGAAATTTGTTTTTCAGACTACATTGACAACCACACAGAGAGAGCTGAGCCAGCTACAAGAGCTTAGCAACCACCAGAAGAAAAGGGCAACTGAGATCCTGAATTTGCTGTTGAAAGATCTGGGGGAGATAGGTGGAATTATTGGCACCAATGATGTGAAAACTGTAAGCCAGCCCTTCTTCTATCCTCTCTACCTGCTCCTGTCAAGTTAGTAGGGTCTGTGCTTTACTCTTTTAAGCATTCAATGCTTAGCACTGTGCTTTGCATCTGCCATGTGCTGGTTAGTGTTTGAATGAATGAAAAAAGGGCTAATTGAATGACTGAGTGAATTGTTTGTTGGGGTGAGGAGGAGGAGAAAAAAAATTATCTTTCAAATCTAGGCAGTGTCTTCAAATCTTCGTTGGCTTTGTGTAAATTGGTTTATTTCTCAAATTGGTTTATTTCTCAACTTATTTCCTAATGTTGCAGAAGTTTGGAATTAAATAGCTTAAGCAACAGTTCTAGTCTCAGAATTGTGTTTTTCCTTTTCTGAAAGAACCCAGTGAAGTGAAAATTCTCCAAGTCAGTGTGAAAGTGATAGGATTCTAACAGTGGCTTAAGAAATAAAACCACATTTAATTATTCACAATATGAGAAGTCTAAAATCTTGCCACTCAGGGTGTGATCTGCCTCACCTGGGAGCTTATTGGAACTACAGCCTTTCAGGCCCCACCTCAGACCTATTGAATCAAAATCTGCACTTTAACAAGATTCTCCAGGTGATTCTTTATGCTTATTAAAGTTTGAGAAGCAAATTTTGTTTTGGTGCCATGGCTCAACAATGTCAAGTTCTCAGGCTTTTTCTCTATTTCCTTTCTCCTGTCCTCAGCTTGTTTCCTTTTCATAATCCAGAGGATTGTGCCTCATGGTAGCAAAATAGCTGCTGTAGTACCAATCATCACATCCTCCCTCAACCACATCCAAGGCAGGATGGGCTGAAAAGGCCAACTTCTTTAATCCAGGAGGGAAACATATCCCAGAAGTCCCCAGGAGACATATCCTTACACTTCATTGGCCAGAATTGGATCACATGACCACTCCACATTTCTGGGAAAGCAAAAGGGACTGGGATTACTATAATTGGCATAGACCAATCATGATGAATCCCTTGGGGTTGTACATATTGGTGCTCTTGGTTATTTGTTTATTTATTTATTTATTTTGAGACAAACTTTTGCTTTGTCACCCAGGCTGGAGTGCAGTGACGCAATCTCGGCTCACTGCAACCTCTGCCTACTGGGTTCAAGCAATTCTTGTGCCTCAGTCTGCCGAGTAGCTGGGATTACAGGCGTGTGCCACCAGGCCCTGCTAATTTTTTTATTATTATTATTTTTTTAAGTGGAGATGGGGTTTCTCCATGTTGGCCAGGCTGGTCTCGAATTCCTGGCCTCAAGTGATTCGCCTGCCTCTGCCTCCCAAAGTGCTGGGAATACAGGCGTGAGCCACCACACCTGGCCATTGGTGCTGTTGACAGCGAGAAAGTAAGAGATGTGGGGATAATAGGGGTGGTATAAAGTTGTCCAGAAACTAGGAATAGAAGGAAGAGATAGAGTTAAAAATGGTATTAGCCCAGAACAGGTAACAATTTGCTGGAATATAGAAAGGCCATTGTTGTTACTAACCAAAAAGACAGGGTAGAGACATTTTTAAAACAAAACAAAAAGCTTTATTGAGGTATAATTTACATAAAGCTGCACATATTTAAAGTATACAGTCTGAGAAATTTTGACATGCGTACAGTCATGAAACCATCAGCACCGTTAAGATAATGAATGTCCCCATCTCCCCCAAAAGTATGTGGGGGCAGTTTCTGGTCTCTCTATTTTGTTTCATGGATCAAATCTTCCTGCCAATACCACAATGTTTTGATCACCATAGCTTTATAATAATATAGCATCTTATACAAAGGAGTCATTGATGAATATATGTTGATTTTGTTGAGCTGGGGAATGGTATTACATTGCTTACCTTACATGTCACAATTCCCTGAAACCAAATTCTTTGAATTTAGCCATTTTATCTTTAAAAGGCTGAATTCTACATCAGTCTGCTTAGTGGGAACACTCAGGTTGTGAGCTGGGATTGTTAAATACTGGAAAATGCTCCCAAGATCAGGCTTCCTTTTGTAGACTATTTCTGGGAAATGTTGAAAGCCCTTTTTGGATGGCGTAACAGGTCCCAGCTTAGAGTACATGACCGCTCGTAAATGTAACCATTCTTTCATGGAACCTTTATTGTAACTGATTATTTCATAAATCCTTGTGAATGAATCTAATTCTAGCACAGACTTCTCAGATACTATAGAGTTAATCTTATTAAGCTTCAATTTGGTGATTTTATATTTGAAGATGTAATTTTTTGAACCATGCATTGGTGTTGAGCAATAAAATTCGATGTGAGGTGATTAAATGGCCTCACAATATGAAGGTGGAGTTGATATATGGGAAGTTGATGCTTGCTGCTGATAACGATAAAGGAAGAAGGTATTTTTATGCTAAGTTCTAAAATAGAGCTGATGAAAATGCTAATGAAATCAGGAGTGTCTGGGTGCTTCAGTATTGAAAAAAGAGTCTTTACCTTTGGGAATCTGAACTATGATTGAGATTGAGATTATTTTTAAATACTCAATTGGATATTTTTGAGATTATTTTTGGATTCCAGACATTGGATGTCCTAGTTAATTTCATTGATAGCCGTCATTTCTATCATTCTGGTTTTTTTCATATAATTATGAGTTCATCATTAGGGTGATAAGAGCTAAGGGAGTAGTTGTATGACTTTGGATGAGTCACTGTACTTCTTTGGGCTTCATTTTTCTAATTTATAAAATGACAAGATAAGCTCAGACAGTATCAAAAATTGTCAGCTCAGAAATTACGTGACTTCTGCACATTTGTTTTAGATGTATCCTTATAGGTACAGGTACTTTTCTTATTGGTCATGACTATGAATTGATATAGTAATTCTTTTGATATAGGAAAATGAACAGATCAAGGAAATTTGTTTCAGTGGTTTTGTATTTTTATTCCTTTAGGAATAAATGCCATTTTAATGCCATTTAATTTTCACAAGGTCCCTCCTGGTAGGGCTCTGGGATGGGGGAAAAATATGGCTATTGGAGCCTTCCCCAGTCCACAGTTCTAGAATATGACAGCTCTGAAAAGCCAGAAAACAGAAAAACCCATATATCCCCAGCTCAATCATGTCTTGAAACATTTCCAGAGTCCAGTCATTTTGTTTCATCAACAAAACAAGATGAGTCCAGCATATAACAAGATGAGCCCAATGTTAACTTTATCGAAGTTTATGAGTGAGCTTTCTCTTCCTTTCATGTACTGGTGGCACTGAACTGTCAACAGAAGTATGATGAGGTCCATACATTTGGAAAGGAGAGCTTTATTTTTCAAAATGGGTTGCAGCCTGCAGGGTGGCCATTCTTACAGGTTGGGAAGTGTAGCCTTTGGCCAGAAGCCAGAAAGAACCACTTTGAGGATGGGAAGAATGACAGGGACTTATGTTTTTCACAGGGTGGCCAAATAAACTTATTCAACAGGTTACAGGAGGAGCTATGAAGATTCATGAAGGAGTGGCATGTGCATGTGTAGTAGGAAAACATGTATTTAACATGGGTCCCATGTTCACTTTGATTTGGAGACTTAACATTTAAATGTATTATAATTAGGACCTGTACATCAAAGGGTGAAGCAGAGGACATGAAGGCTGTGTGCAGCCTTAGTAGCCTGGCCAGAACCAGAACCACTTCGTGGTTGGTGGTCTCTCGTTGGGGAGGGAACTTTGGTTGGTGGTTGTGTTGAAATTGCAAAAGAGAGGGGCAGGGGCAGGCTGTGGTTATCAGCAGTGAAGCAGTGGAGTGAATATTTCAAAAGGGCTGGCTTCTGTTTAACCCTTGGGGAAGAAAGCCTAATGACGATTGGCGAGGGAGGGTGTATGACCAGGCGTTTCCAACTTCCCAATCTGTCCTGGGCTGGAACTCGGTATTTAACATTTCTCTGGGGTCTCCTTGGCCACGAGGGGGTCTGTTCAGTCATTCGGGGGGTTAGGATTTTATTTATATTTCTTGGGGCCTACCTTACCTTGCTACCTTCAAAGGAATTTAGCCAGAAACTGAATAGAAGTTGAGGTAGTCAATGAACTGAATTGGACTGCCTTATTTTCTTTTGGCCCACACTGACTTCTTTTTGTCCCATTCTAACTTTTAGGACTTTAAATGTGAACATGCACCTTACTTACCTTGGGTGTGGCCTAGGAATGGCAGTAGTTCATCATCGTGCACAGCCACTCCATGCTTGAGAGATGGGGTAGGGAGGTGGAGAGGTAGGGACGACTCCTGTATAGGCAGGTAGAAGCAGCAGGCCACATCTTCCATAGATTTCATGACGGTGTGGTCTTTTCTCCTGGGTTGGTCATTGATACTGGATCCCATGGTCTAGTATGTACTACTGGGGGCATTATCAGACTCTGGGACAGTTATAAATAAAATTTCAGCAGCAAACTGATTTTTTTTTTTTTTTTAAATAACAGTGTCCTGAAATTACTGGAAACTTTTGAACATGAAACCACTAAATATATGAACTTTGTAGTGGTAAGAAACCTCACAGTTAAAACCCCTTTGTTAGGGGTATTGTTTTTATCCATCAGGCACAAACTCAAAATCTCCTTTTAGATCTCCAAGGACAGGAACTGGCTTCAGAAGTTATAGCTCTGGTTTGGGAGAAGAAATGTCTAGCTCTCATTTTGGAGGAAGCCCATCTTTATACATATCTATATTTTTACTCTTCCTCAATTTACATGGGATCTAGGCATAAAAGACAAAGTGTCCTACTTTGACAGACCTGGAAAAGAAGAGGGATTCATTCTCTTCCCAGGGTGCCAGAGCTTCTGGCTCAGCAGCATTTTCCCACCAGGAGCTGGTGTAGGCTGTGAATTCCATGTGGAAGAGATGGGTTTTACTTTGTCTTTCTGCAGAAGCTGGACAAGATGTAAGATACACCTGGTCAGGCTCAGGAAGGTGTTTCTCATCCTTCTCCTACACTGGACTAAAGACAGTGGCAGAACACACTCAACTTAAAGATTGCATGCTTTTGTCACCCAGTGTCTCCATGCCATTAGAATAGAAAAGGAATGTAGTGAGGAGTGGTTTTGGTAGGCAGATCTTTGGCAGTCGGAAGTAAAATGGGTTTAACAAGGACCTCCGTGAAGGTAGAGTCAGAAATAGATACTTGTCAATTTTCTTGCTGTTGACATACATTCTGCAGTATTGTTGACACTGGAGTCACTTGACATGTACTATTGAATTTTTTTAATTTTTAATTTTTATTTCAGTAGGTTTTTGGAGGACAGGTGGTGTTTGGTTACATGGATAAGTTCTTTAGTGGTGATTTCTGAGATTTTGGTGCACCCATCACCTAAGCAGTGTACACTGTACCCAGTGTGTGCTCTTTTATCCCTCACACCACTTCCCACCCTTTCTTCCAAGTCCCCAAAGTCCATTGTATCATTCGTATGCCTTTGTGTCCTCATAGCTAGCTCCCACTTATGAGTGAGAATATACGATGTTTGGTTTTCCATTCTTGAGTTATTTATACTTCACTTAGAATAATAGTCTCCAATTCCACCCAGGTTGCTCCGAATGCCACTATTCCGTTCCTTTTTATGGCTGGGTAGTATTCCATGATTTTATACACACACACACACACACACACACACACCACATTTTCTTTATCTACTCGTTGACTGATGGGCATTTGGGCTGGTTCCATATTTTTGCAATTGCAAATTGTGCTGCCGTAAACATGCACGTCTTTTTCATGTAATGACATCTTTTCCTTTGGGTAGATACCCAGTAGTGGGATTGCTGGATTGAGTGGCAGATCTACTTTTAGTTCTTTAAAGAATCTCCACACTGTTTTCCATAGTGGTTGTACTAGTTTACATTCCCACCAGCAGTGTAAAAGCATTCCCTTTTCATCACTTCCATGCCAACATCTATTATTTTTTTATTTTTTTTATTATGGCCATTCTTGCAGAAGCAAGGTGGTTTCACATTATGGTTTTGATTTGCATTTCACTGATAATTAATGATGTTGAGCCTTTTCTATATGTGTGTTGGCTATTTATATTGTTGTTGAATTCTTATGGTAAGGTTGATGCCAAATTACAGGCACTCAGCAGTTTCTAGTGTACTTCATATTTGCTATCAAATTTCAGGGCTGATACCTGGTTCCATTTTTTTAGCCCTCAAATGTTTACTGAACAGATAGTTATATGATGAGTGAATGACATCAATAACGACATAGGTGGGCACTCAGAGTGTACTGTGGAACATCAAAAAACCATGGTTGGAGTCATTGTCTTTCAACCAGTGGAAGCCTGTGTTTCTGCGCTGGATTCTGGACAGGGCTCTTTGTTTTCTCTTAAGGTGCTAGGCTGCACTCTGGTGGCTAAACAAAATATGCACACAGTTACTTGCTCATTTGGTTAATTGCTCTTAAAGACCATGTTTGCATTTCAGCGGATGGATTTCTATCCCAAGTAGCTTGCTTCAACTTTTGTTTCAAGTAGAGCTTTGAAACTTAGAAACTAAATATAGATCATGCAGGAATGCTGGCTGTCAGAATCTTCTCTTCTAAGGTGGATTTAGACTGTTGTTCTCAGATGATCTTAAATAATGAGCTAGATTACTGTCTGTTTGGAAGGAACAGGTGTGAAAAGGCAAAGGAAAATAGACTGGTAGTAGTAATGAAAAGTTATGCTGAGTAACCTTCATCAAGAAGCCCTTTGGTAATTCATAGTACATTCTTATTTATTCGATTTTCTGTTTAATTGAGGACTACATAGAAACACCTTTTTATTTCAATCCTTGTTTATAGAAACATATTCAAGGCATTATACTACTTGTCTACCTGAATAAGCACACTATAGAGAACATTAATGAAGTTTTGATTTGAGTTTTTATAGGAATTCAGCATCACCTTTCGGAGCATTGGGTGTCGCTGCTGTTACAGAGATGTAAGGTGTAAGACATTGAATGGAATACCTTTTTGAAGTTATCTCCTTTTAAAAATCTTCAGTGTTTCTTCTTATGCTGTCATTTCTCTTTCTAAAAATTGATGGTAATGAAAAACCTAGTTAATTGAGGATTATATTTAGTAGGGGGTTTCAACTGAAAGTTTCACCTGAGGTTTAGGAGAACTTGGGGTTGAATGTTTAGTACTTTCCGCTTGTCCTTTAATTAGGATTCTGAACCAGAAATCCATGGACACCTTGGGGATCCAGGGGCAGGTTTCCAGGGAGTCCGTGAACCTATGGAAATTGTGGGCAACATTTGAGTGTGTCCCCTTCTTTGCTCAGTTGGCAGATGTGAATGGAGTCATTGAGGAGGAGTTTACCATGGCCCGCCTGTACATCAGCAAGATGAAGTCAGAGGTCAAGTCCCTGGTGAACCGCAGCAAACAGCTCGAGAGCGCCCAGATGGACTCCAACAGGAAGATGAATGCCAGCGAGCGGGAGCTGGCAGCCTGCCAGCTGCTCATCTCCCAGGTGGGCCCTTCCCTTCCCCATCATTGCACTCTTGTTGTCTTGAGATCTGCTCCCTCCATGCCCTTGCTGGTGCTGATGGTGCACCTTAGGCTTAGTTGAGGGACTGCTTTGTGTAAGCTTGGCCTCCCCAGGTGATGGCAGCCCAGGTCTATTCCTAGGGCTACATTTTGTTGTGTGAAATAGATGAATTCTGTTGAGTCCGTTCCCTTTTTCGAGGATATATCTATCTACCCATCCATAGATGGATGGCTAGCTAGCTAATGAATGTAAAAGATTGGGTGGAATCTCTAAAACTCCTGTAAGTAAGGCAATATTCCCTCATCTTTTAATCTCTACCATAGGTCCACTTTAATATGGAAAAACAGAAACTACTACTAATAGTAGTAGTAGCAGGTGGCATTTTATTGAGTGTTTACTATGTACCATACACTGTGCTAAGTACTTCACATGCATTTTCTCACTTAATCTGAAAAAAATCCTGGTAGGCAGGTTTTATTATTATTCCTCAGATAGGCAGCTGAGATTTAGACTAAATATCTGTCCAAACACCTACAGCCAGTGAATGACAGAGCTAGGACTCAAAAAAATGTGTGTGAACCCAAAGCCCATGTCTTCAAGGGCTTTTCAAGCCCGAGGGTACATTTCACTTGCCTGTTGAGTAAGGCTGCTCTTCTTCCTATTGGAGTGGCATTTTCAGTTTAATAAGGTAGCTTCGGAAAACAGCAACCCAGTTTCTGGGCTACCACTGATATCTGAGCTTGGTATTTGGGTCCGACGTTTCCAGGAGGGGTCTAGTTGTATACTACTTACTGCCTTATGCCAGGCATTAAAATAGGCTGTCATTTGGAGTAAACAGGAAACAGATACCAACATGGATTGGTGTGTCAAATAATACTGAGGCGGACAAAAGCACACTTTATTCTGGTATGCTTTTAACCATAATAATGTGTAATCATAGAAACACCTCCAACCTCTCTGTCTAAAATGGATCCACAAGGTTCCATTTTATAACCAACATAATAAGCAGAAATGTATTGGAAAGATTATTCAGTGCTAATGTGTGATAGTAGAATTGATATATTCATACATTGTTGATAAAAGTATCATTTGGTCAGTCCTTTTGGAAAGCGCCATGGAAATCAGAAACCATAAAGATGTAAGTATAATTTAGTCCGGTAATTTCACCGACAGTATTTTTCATTGTTAATGAAAATGAAAAAAAAATTTATTTCATGTGGTATTCTCATTTCCTGATTAAAAATATTAAAAGCTTTTATGCAAGGTATTGAAGACAGTGTTATTTTGCATTATAATAAAATAAATTGCCCAAATATCCATTGATAGACTAATAAGATAAAGTTACATGGAATAATATTATGCAGCTCTTATAAAAAATGTAAAAACCTAGCCATTGGGAAAGTCTAATGGTATAAAGTTAAGTGAAAATGAAAATGCTGAGTTGGATTTATATTGTGCTTTGCATTCCTGCAGATAAGACCAGGAATATCAGGGGGAAATAGTCCATAGATTGGTTTATGGTTTACACCACTTTTTCTGGATTGGCTTTAGAACTTTATTTTTTTATGATTATATAGTTGTTATTTATAAAAAATTAAAATAAAAATGATATGCATTAGGCAACAGTGTACCTCATATGTGATTTCTAGGTCATCTATGATACCAAAAGCATGTGCTTTGGCCAGCCTGCCTCTAACATTTGGGGGCCAAGGCAAGGGTACTAATGGAGACCCCATGGCCTGCAGCCCACCCTCTTCTCTTTCAAGCTGGACATACCAGCTCCATGTCCAACTCCCTTTTGCACCCGATGTGAACTGATGGAACTGTTAGATGCCGGCTGCCATTTGTTTAAATGGGTGAGGAAGAGGTAGTGCCAGCCCTGGTCTTCAGACCTGGAGTAGGAAGTTTCTAGGTCCCCAGTACTCTGAGGGTGGTCTATAGGGGACATAGGTTCAGATGGACATGTTCCTTTGGCCTGTGAACTCTTTGCTTAGTGGAGTAGGGTGTAGCCAGAGGAGGGCCCAGTGGGGTGCTCTGAATCGTCCAGGTCTCAGACTGACACTGACTTTGCTGTATGAGATCAGAGTCGAGAATATTATGATGTGTTGAGTTTAAAGAGTACCTGTTCTAAAGTTCTCTTTCTGCATCAGCAACAAACACAGCTTCCATTAGTTGGTGGTTTGCACTCTGCTACAATTCATGCATAGCAAAGATTCGACCATTATTTCCTGAGGTTCAAAAGTAACAGAAACCATGGCTGTTTATATTCTGATGTGATCTAAGGAATCTGACACAGTCTTTCCAGCTGAAATGCTATCTTCTTTGTTTACATTCATCCTCGTCACCAAAAACTGTGCTTATAAGATGACTGTTCCAACGGAAGAGTTGTTCTGGAGAGGTTATTTCATTAGATTAAAGCTCAGTCTCCAGGGTCTTCCTGCCTAAAGCTGAGCTCCCCAGATCTGGAGAGGGGAGTGTTCTGTATATATTTTCCATCTGCCTAGAAGTTACCACTGTCCCTGTCCAGCCAACAAGCTCTCATTCATCCATTCATTTCACAAATATTTATTAAGCACTTACCCTCATGGAGCTAGCAAGTAAAAAAGACAAGACAAATGATGTAGACATTAGGTGCTGTAAGAAAGTGTTGGGGCCTGAGTGATAAGGAGCTAGCCAGGGTAGTGTGTGTGTGTGGCATGTGGTAGGGTGGTGATGGTGGGGAGGGAAAGCTTCCAGGGAGAGGAAAATGCAAAGGCCCTGAGATGGGAGTTGGTGTGTCTGAAGGACAGAAAAAGGGAAGACCTAATAATTGAATGGTGAAGACGGAATCCAGAGGTGCATGTTCAATGAATGAGGCCTTCAGCCCTGCACTTTTCCCAGCCCCTTTCTCTCATGCACGCTTTTCTCTGAGAAGGGAAACCAGCTCGGCCTTTGGCATCTCATGTTAAGTGGATGGTGAGGAGGGGCCTGCCATGAGTGGTGTCTGTGGGGAATGAAGCCGAGAAGCACAGGGAGAAGCAGAGGTCTGTCTTGGTATGATTCTGAACACCAAGGCAAGGGTAAAATGGGCACCATTTGGTTGTGGCACTCAGAAAAGGGACTCAGGAACCCCTCGTCTCTTGCATTTTCCTACCAGACAATTCCAGGCCAGCCTGGATGACCACTTGCTAGTCATTCACTCTTCCTTTTTGCTTGTTTAAAGCACGAAGCCAAGATCAAGTCTCTGACAGACTACATGCAGAACATGGAACAGAAGAGGAGGCAGCTAGAAGAGTCCCAGGACTCGCTCAGCGAAGAGCTGGCAAAGCTCCGAGCCCAGGGTAAATATTTGACTAACGTGCAGGTGTCAAACACCTGGCCTGAGTCAGACAGCCTCTGGTTGGCTGGAATCGTGATGTTTAGTTTCGTTCAGTTAAAGCATTTCTAGGTCTACTGCAAACAATAGCATAACTAGAAAAAAAGGAGCGATTTCTTTTCTTTCTTTCTTTTTTTTTTTTTTAAGACGGAGTCTCGCTCTGTTGCCCAGGCTGAAGTGCAGTGGCATAATCTCAGTTCACTGCAACCTCCGCTTCCCGGTTCCAGCGATTCTCCTGCCTCAGCCTCCTGAGTAGCTGGGACTATAGATGCGTGTCACCACACCTGGCTAATTTTTGTATTTTTTAGTAGAGATGGGGTTTCACCATATTGGCCAGGCTGGTCTCGAACTCCTGACCTCGTGATCTGTCCACGTCGGCCTCCCAAAAGTTCAAGAGTGAGCTACCGTGCCCAGCCTAAAAGGAGAGATTTCTGAGAGACCGTCCCCACACTGAATCTGCTCATTTTCCCATTTCCTCACAGTCCACCCAGTTACCCAAATCAGAATCCCCTGCTCCCCACCTCCTGACTCTAGTTGGTCACCAGAGCCTGTCCATTTCACCTGCCAGAGGCCCCTCTGGTTCACTGTCCAGGTTAACTAAGGACTGTGGCTACATCCATCTACCCATGCCCACCCTCAGTCTGCTCTGGGCCAGCCACTGTGTGGCATCCCAAGGGATGATCCTAAAATTCACATTCTCTCTCTGTCCAAACCGACACTTCTAACCCTTCCATGGCATCCTGTTGCTCTTAATATAAAGTTTGAACTGCCGTGGCTTCCCTGGCACCCCCTTGAACAAGCTCTACCCTTTGCCAGCCAGCCTTGTGATCTCCTGAGCTTAGGGAAGTGCCTCGCACATAGGAAGCACTTCATAAATATTAATGAATATAAGCAGAAATTCAAGAGGAGGGTCTAGAAATGCAGAAAGTAGAACAGGATTAAGAATGTATGTGCCATGCAATGTGAAACTAGAACATATATATTATGGGTTGCAATGAAAATTGTTAGAATTTTCTCAGAAAGCCATTTGAAAATACATATTAATAACTGTAACATTTTTCATACCTTTTGATCATTGCAGAATTTTAGATCAGCAAAAAAGAGGAAGCCATCTAAATGTCTAATAGTTAACACACTATGGCGTGTTATTTAATAGAACTTTTTCTTCACATGAAATACATGAAGATGTGCAGCAATGTTTATGATGCAATGTTAGGTGAAAATCACAATATATCATTGTATTCTTACTATGGTTATAACTATTAAAAATGAATGGATGCAGCCGGGCACAGTGGCTCACGCCTGTAATCCCAGCACTTTGCGAGGCTGAGGCGGGCGGATCACGAGGTCAGGAGTTCGAGACCAGCCTGGCCAACATGGTGAAACCCTGTCTCTACTAAAAATACAAAAATTAGCAGGGTGTGGTGGCACACGCCTGTAATCCCAGCTACTCAGGAGGCCGAGGAAGGAGAATTGCTTGAATTCGGGAGGCGGAGGTTGTAATGAGCCGATATCGTGGCACTGCACTCCAGCCTGGGCGACAGAACAAGACTCCATCTTGAAAAAAAAGTGAATGGATGCTTGTGTTCCTAAAAATTCATATTTAAGATAAAAGTGGTTGTGATAGGGTAGTTGGGATTGGTGATGCTGTTATCAGTATTTATATCCTTTATTGTTGTTGTACAGTTTGCTCAGTAAATGCATTTTGTGTCAGATGCCAAGGCAAATTTAAAAAGAAAGAACATACCCACTCTCTGCTCTAACCTTGTAACATGTTCTTTGTGTGGTAACACATGGCATGTTAGGAGTAGGTGCACCATCAAAACTGCACATGGAAAATCATGTTTCTCTCTTGCATCCGGTGGTTTCTGCAGTGGGGCCACTGAGTTGAAATAAAATAGAGGCAAGAAAACCTGAAGTGGAACAGACTAGAGAGAAATAATGAATTGAATGTCACTGTCGTAAAGCACTCTGCCCCCTGGCACCCCAGCTCCCCAGCTGGGGCTGCCCATTGCACCTGGCTGGCATTTAGGGAGCACCATCGACCAAGCATATGCTGAGACAGGAGTGCCACACTGCAGCCCTGCCCCAAACATGGGGCCTTCTGGTTTAATCTCAAAAATGTTATGCTATCTTTCTATTTCCCGTGTTCCCATCCTGGAAACAGACTATGTTTTCCTGCCCCAGATTCTTAGAGAATAAACGCCTACCCATGGGAGGTAAATTAGGTCTTCCTAGAACTCCCATCATGGCATGGGTCCACAGGCCACCTAACAGTCACAGAGGGCTTTATCATCTGTAAGGCCCATTCATGCACATGACCTTGGGCTGCTCACAGAGACCAGGTGGGAAACAAGCCCTCCCAGGTATGCGGTGACATAAAGCCAGAGTGCAGTCCTAGGAGGGCCGCCCCCAGTGAGCATTGTCCCCCAGTGAGCATTGTCCCCTGCAATTGTCGCGCTCCCCCGTGGAAGGAATGCTGCAGGAGGGGGCAGCCTTGGCTTTAGCCAGAAGTCTTTGCCTGTTCCTTTATGCCATGGTTGTAATTGCTGATATAAGCTGATGTTTCACTCTGTTGCCATTTTTCTTGCTTTTTGTTTTTTAATTTTTGCTTTTGGGTGTGAGTCCCACCAGTTAAGTCTTAAATCATCATTTAAAATTCAAAACAGAAAAAATGCACGAAGTCAGCTTCCAGGATAAGGAGAAGGAACATCTGACGCGGTTGCAGGATGCTGAAGAAATGAAGGTGTGTGTGGCTGCCCCTTCCATCAAGCCCAGTGTGCATTTGGATTGGAAATGCTTGTTCTAGGAAAATCTGTCACCTTCAGATCCGTGTATGGCAGGGGACAGGGGAGGGGCTGTTGTTGGGCATTCAGAGTCGATCTCAGAGTATAGTCTGGCTTAGAAATGAACAAGTCCAGAAACCCCAAGATGTCTGTAGAGAATGGTTAAGTTG
This sequence comes from Pan paniscus, assembly GCF_029289425.2. Classification (NCBI taxonomy): domain Eukaryota; kingdom Metazoa; phylum Chordata; class Mammalia; order Primates; family Hominidae; genus Pan; species Pan paniscus. The sequence continues at coordinate 25,931,031 of NC_073262.2, read as the reverse complement.
CGTTAATACCTTTGTCTTCACCATTCCTGATGAAGAGGGAAAGGGTAGCACCCCCAATCACTGCATGGGCTCTTTTGTCGGAGTTAACTTCTAAGGATTTCTTCCTCCAACCTTTACGCAGAACACACCAAATTTGAGTTTCTATCTCAAACATAGAGATTTTTCTTTTGGTCACATTTTAAACTGTAAAGGAAAATTGATTGTGGAGTAAGACTTTTAGGTGAATAAAATGAGACAGGAGAAGATGTAGGATTTTGATTAGTTGTAGGCAAACTATGAGCCTCATTGAGTCAAGGTCCACAGTTAAAGACGTCCACGGCATGCCCTTGCTCCAGCCAGCAGAATAAAATCATGCGTCGTGGGAGTCCCTTTCCTGTTTTCAGAGTGCTGTTGCCAAAAGGTCTCCTTTGGACATCATCATAAATCTGTGCAGTGGGCAGGGCAGGGGCTTTTATCTCAGTTTTACATGTGAGGGAGTGCAGCTCACACAGGTTACAGGCTTGTCTGGAGGTTACGTGGATAGGGAGAGGTTGGTGCCCTCTGACTGACCTGGCTGGAGAAGCTCAGGCTGGGCTGTAAAAGGTCAAGGGAACACTTTTTATTTAGTTGGTGGGCTAATTGGCTTCTAGGGCCAACTTGGTTTGATAACAGATCTTGGGTTTTGTTATCCCAATAAAGCAAGGCCGGGTCCTGGGGGCAAAACAGCCAGAAATGCCCCCAGTTTTGGGATCTGACATCTGAGGGACACAGGGAAGGAGGTAGGTCCAGATCCAGGGCTTGTCACAGAGTGGGCTGAGTGCCAACGAGTAGATGACATGTTTCTCTTGGCCTGGGATGCAGAAGGCGCTGGAGCAGCAGATGGAGAGCCACCGGGAAGCTCACCAGAAGCAGCTGTCCAGACTCCGAGACGAAATTGAGGAGAAGCAGAAAATCATTGATGAGATTCGGGAGTGAGTCGGCCCAGGGCACCAGGGGCGTGGGGGTGGTCATGCCTCGGTCCTCTTGGGGAAGCCCGGAAGGATGTGGCTCTTAGTCGAGGGCCCTGCTCACCTTGCCCTGTGGGCACTGCCCTGGTGACACAGCAGGCTGGGCGGGCTGCTTCCAAGGTCTGTTCTCCCATCTGGAGCTGAGCCTCCTGGAGCCCTGGCATGGCAGGTGGCAGGCGGGCCCAGCTGCCTCTCCTAGTCCCCGAGGGCCAGGGTCACATAGGTGATTCCACTGGATGGACGCATGCCCCAGTAGATGGGGGGGAGCATCTGTAATGAAAGCACCAAAAAAAAAGAAAAGAAAAGAAAAGAAAAGAAAAAATTTGGTCCTGACTACAGGATTCTAGTAGGTTAATAAACACTCGAGAGAAGACAGCACCACTGCCTCCCCTTCTCCCCCTACACATACACGCTCACTGGGCAACCCAGCCACCTGGTTCCATGTGCTCACTTCTTAGGGTCCCACACTGTCATGTGTCTGCTCAGGTAGAGGTGCCAGTGACCTGTGGCACTGCCACCAGGATGGCATCATTGCAGTTTCTCTCAGGTGACACCCCCTCATGTTGTGCTCCTGCCTTGTCGCAGCCTCTGACATGCCCTCTGCTCCTTCAGAATAATGTTTTCAAATGCTCTGCATAAAAGACCTGGGATTACAAAGAAAACCAATTATATTGAAATGCTGACCTCCCCACCCCCACCCCACCCAGGGTCTACACTGTTCCCTCCCCTCCCGCTTTCTGTAGATGAAGAAACAGATTTCTATATGGGAAGCAAGGCAAAATGATTTACTTTAGGTCACATTGCTAAATAGGAATCAGATTGGAGTTAGACTTTAATTCTCCAGACTACTGATCCAAGTCCCTTTTCAATGTGTGTGAGCTGCTCGAAAGGTGCATTTGCATTTTAAAAGAGGAGAATGGTAACCCAAGCAAAAGTCTAAATGGTGTGACCCAGGCTCGGTGCCCAGTTCCTGAAGGAAGGCACTTAGCCTCCTCCCTCTTTTTCTCCTCTCCGGCCGTCCCCTGCTGTTGCCATGTTGTGCTTTTCCCCTTCAGGGATATCTCATGTTCGTTATTCTGATTAATCACCCTCACAGATTCACCTGGAAGGGAGGGGGAGGTGGGAGGGAAGGAAGACGAGAAAGAGGGTTGGTTGGTGAGTGAGTTTAGGTGGAGGGGAAGCTTCCCTGGCCTGTGCCTTTCAAATGGACTCTGGGTTTTCCTTCTGGTAGTGCATAGCTGTTCCTTTACAGGCGCTTAGGCGTGGCTCTAGGAAAGGTTTTATGAGTCCTGGGCTGATGTAAATGTTGACCAAACACCCTCAACCAGATGGCGAGTTTCTGTTTGCAGCAGAGCCCAGGCTGTCTTTTCTTCATAATTTCTCTCTGTGCCCACTCCTCGAGGGCAGGAACTGTCCCTGTATCAGTGAGGCATTTGGACTTGGGGGATGTTTTTAGAACATCAGACCAGAAATGAGGGAAGGTGGAAATGGCCAAATCAGGTTCCCCAAGTGAGTGCATGCCGTCCGAGGGGCCGAGGAAGCAGAGTTCTTCTGACATGGGCTCTCTGTTTTAAAATATCAGCCCTTCTCCCATCTCATTATTTTTCCCCTGAAGCTCTTGCACAAGCAAACTATAAATATATCCTCAAAGCCTTATGTTTCATGACTCTTAGATGCACCCCAGAAATTAGTTTTCACTTGGGCACGGAGGAAGCTGTGAGGCTGTTCTCTGATCCCTCCAAATCCTGCAGAATTACTGCCTTTATTGTACAGAGCTAATAGGGTTGGAACAGAACCACGGTTTTAGCCTGATGACTCAGAATTTCAGACTGATGTGGAATATATTGCTTTTTCCTCTCAATTTCAGTTTGAATCAGAAACTGCAACTGGAACAGGAGAAGCTTAGTTCTGATTATAACAAGCTGAAAATAGAGGACCAAGAGAGAGAAATGAAGCTGGAAAAGCTCTTGTGAGTGCACTCTAAATATTTCCTCTATTTTCTCTCATCCCCATGATATTCTGGTTAGATTGGGCTAATTTAAAAACAGACAATGGCTATTTGTGTGCTTGTTGGTGGGTTTTGTTGATTTATCTGTGGATGCAAATAGTATCTGCTGAAATCTCTGAGTCCCCTATGGTGGTCTATGGTTCCTTTTTGTTTTTCAGATTGCTCAACGATAAAAGGGAACAAGCCAGAGAAGACCTCAAAGGGCTGGAGGAGACAGTGGTATGTCAAGATATTTCCCGATTTATGTTCGTCTCCAAGACCGGATTCATTTGTGATTTGTCGGATTGTTTATTTCAAAATTTTATCCATGCACACCTTTCTGTGTAATGTTTTAGATAAGACATTCTATGGAAAAGTAGGATTTGTAGAATTTAGTCCTCAACTTTTCACAGAATCAGTCAACCAATCCATCTATCCTTAGAGCAGTAACCTGGAGCCCCTGAGTGAGGATTAAGCTGAATTGCAACTTAGCAATTTTACAGCCCTGCACTTTGTGACATACTTCCACTCAACATTCAACAGATATTTATTGAGCATCTCCTAACGGCTGGCATTCTTCAACGTGCTTGAATATATCCATAAACAACAGAGATAAGATCCCTGTCCTCATGAAGCTTACCTTTAGCTGTGGGAGACGATAAACAGTAAGGAAGCAAATCTTGCACTCTATCAGATTGCTATAGAATGTGCATAGGTTGGTGCCTGGGGGAGGCTCCATGAGGATTTGACCTTTGAGCAGGGACTCGAAGAAGGAGAAGAACTGAGCACAGAGATGTGTTGGGGAGAGCATTCCAGGCAGAGGCAACAGCTCATGCCAAGGCCCTGAGATAAGCCCGGGACTGTCCTGTTGGGGGCCAGCAGGGAGGTTTGTGTGGCTGCAGCTGAGGGAAGGACAGGGATATAAGGTGAGCACAGAGAGGTAAAGGCTGCAGTGATTCAGGCCAGATAAAACCTTGAGACCTGCAGGGCTTTGGGTGGAGGAGTGATGGGCCCAACCTACCTTTGGAAGGGCTTGTTATTTGAAACCCTGGTTGGTTTTCTCTGTCGTGTGTCTGGGTTTGTTGGCATCATCTCCTCTGGTCGGCTTCCATTTCAGCTGCTCTGTGGGATAGCTGCCTGGCTCCATGCCCCACAGCCTGCGCTTTAAGACAGACCATTCTAACATAGCCTCTCCATTTGGTGAAAACACGTTCAGGCATTTCACATGATTCAACGACAGAGAGAAACCGTTGGTTAGATACAGTCATCCATTTTGGCTCCGTTCATGGGTCATGTGGATCTGTGTGGGACTGATCCATCTTCAAGGACCTGGTGACCCCACATTGGTGGGAACTGGTTGCTTGGGTCTGGCCCTGAGATTGTGCTCTGGCCCATGGACTAGTCATATTTGTTGCACCTCAAAGCCAGGGAGAGGAAATGAGGGCACCAGCCATTGGAGACAGAAGATGCCTGTGTCCAAAGGGAGCTGGGCCTTTGGAGCATGGAGGAGGAGCCTGTGGAGGGGGCTGCTGCTGGGGAACCCGAAATGAAGCCATGAAATTGCTTCATCTACATCTGTTTTACCAGAGAAGTGATAATCCTAATTATAGATAATTATGGAAATTCAGAAAAATATTGAACATTAAAATTTCACTATATTTCTACCAGCCAGAGATCAGTGATATCAATGAAATATTTTGGGATGTTTTCTTCCTTTGTATCCGTGAGCTCTCAGGCACTCTCACCCTACTGTCCCTAGCCATCCACGCCCTCTTTCAGTCTCACTCACACCTACAACTCAAGCATGTGAGCACATCATCACACACTCACACCGGGGCTCACAAGTCCCTTGCCCACACACGCAGTCAGCAGCTCACTCTCCTGTTCTCATGCCTCTGCTCAGCCGCACTCACTCCTGCATGCTCCTCCATACACAAGTACTTACAACACACACTCTTGCTCACACACAGAACATGCACACTTGCATTCACACACACAACTTGCATGCACACTAATGATCATCCACACTTTCTCACTCGCACATTCACACAATCACTCTCGTGCAGTTGCTCACCCTCACTCCCCTTGCTTGCCTTCACTCACACCCACACCCATGTTCACACTCCCTTGTACACTTACACAGATGCTGTCCCAGGACACTCCCCCTCACACACATGCAGGCGCATTCACACCCGTCACTCTCATACACTCATTCACTGTCACAACCACCTCCGTTCACAGGCACACTCATTTCCATGCTCACGGACTCACATGCTTTCTCCTCTCATCCACTCAGGAGTGTGATATTTAAAGAATCAGCTCTTTTGCCTTTTCTGAAGTTCGAGTGGTCTTTTGCGTCTTTTGAATGACGTATTTTCCTCACTAGCTCCTCCCATCTCCCTGCTCGTCCGTTCTCTCTCCCACGCTGGGCGCGGTTCCATGCGCACCCTCCCAGACTGCTCCCCACTCTCACCCTCGCCCAGCCCATGCACGCGGACAGACACACTGGCTTCGTGGCACCCACATTCTCTCCCTCACTCTCACCACCCACACGCATCAAATGCACACTTTTAAAATCCAAGAGTGGAGCCCTGCAGTGTATGCCGTTTTAGACTCGGATGTTTTCACTCAGCCTTGGAATCCTCCCCGAGCCGTAAATGTTCTTCAGAAATAGACACACTGTCCTTGGCTGACTGTTCTGCCGCCCTCCTCAGCGCAGGGCCTGTTCTGCCTCCTGGAGTGTTTGGGTGGGGTGGGTGGAGCATGGAGCCTGCTGGCCAGGGGGTGAATGCCTGGGAAGCCCGCTGCAGGAGACAGTGGTGGAAAAGGCCAACTGGCCATCGGGGCATCCCTGGCCCCGGGCGGCTGACTGGCTGGAACAGGACACTGTCTGGGCTCTGGGGTGGGAGCCCTCCTCTGGGTGCGTTGATGAGACTTGTATTCCCTCCTTGCTGGTCCCACCCTTGCTGTCCACTGTGACAGGAAGCTGAGCCTTGAGCTTTGGCATGGAGAGTCGCAACCTGTGATGTGAAGAGGGACATGTGTGGGGAGGCGGAGGGATGATAATGAATGTGATGGAGGAAGAAGCATTGCCACAGGAGGCTGAATGACAGGTGCCTAAGCACAGTGTGCATAAATAAAAGGGACAAGTGATTTTAAATGATTTATACTACCCTTCCCAAACTGTTTATTGTTGAATCTCCCTAAAAACAAACAAAATGAGAGAAAGTTGCCAAACTCAGGACTCTATATTTAGTATTTACACCCCAGGAGATGCCTGGGCCTTGGACAAAGAACTGTTCTCATTCCGTCTTCTGTTCTCATTCCCCTTTGGTGTGGTGGTGTTTTTATGAAAAATGTAAACTGTGATTACGGTTCAATCAGTAATGAAACCACTGACAGGAAAGAGAGAGAGTGCATGCAGGGTGGGCGCAGGTGTTAAGGAGCAGGGTATCTGGGCTGAGCTCCCTCCGGCAGGGCCTGGGACAGTGTGTCTGTAACAGAGTGAGTGCTGCACCCCTGCCCCTGGGCTGGAAGGCGGCACAGCCTCAAACAGGTCCTGTGTGCACATTATTCATAATCACAGATCCATTTGGTTTCCTGCAGAAAGTAATTTACCTCATCCGAGGACACAATTGACTTCAGATGCTTCTTATTTCAACACAGAATTGGACCCAGTAATAAGACCTTAAATTAACAGAGAACCTTTATTGCAAGAAACTTAGTGTTTCCGTAGCTTTATAGTCTGTTTCTTCCTTTTAGATGTGAGCGTGTGTGAGTTGCATCCCTTGAAATTCTGTGTTAAAGTAGGTCAATTTAGACAAAGTTTGCATGCAGAATTTAGCTCTCTCCTCTTCCTCTATAGGAAAATATTTTGCAAGGAACTGATCATATTTCCTATGGTAAATACATGGAGACTTGAGCAGACAGAAATATTTGATCTTCTGATCTTGTTAACAAAGATCACCAGATTTGGCTCAGGCTCTTGTCTCAGTAATCTAATTCCTAAGGTTTCATTTGTAGAAAATAATCCAAAATGAAGGGAAAAAATGCCCCCAAGATTACAGTGAAAGTTTTAACAATAAAAGGAAGCAATACAATCCTAATGAAAAAATGGCTTTTATGTTATGAAATATGCATCAATAAATTCATACTAGTCATCTTTATTGGGCACTTAATATGTGCCAGAAAATGTTCTAAGAACATTATAAGGTTCATCTCATTTAATCTTGACAGCAATGATAAGGCAACCACTGTTTTTATTCTCATGTTACCAATAAGAAAACTGAGGCACAGAAAGGTTAGATAACTTGCCCAGGGCCACCCAGGAGGAAAGTCCATGAAATGCCTCATCCGTAAGCTCAGTGACTTAAAACAAGCAAGTGTGTGGACTTGCGTCTGAAGCAGGTGTGGAGACATGAAAAATGTGAGTCAGTTACGGTGAGATATTGTGGCTAACTTTTCATTTAAGCTTGTTGGAATTACATTGTAACATTTACGTAATAAAAAAAAGAAAAAAGGAATTCACCCTGATACAACATAGCCCAGTAGGAATTTTTGTGAGGAAACCTTTGAATTTTTGTGGGTGAGGAAATGTGTGGTTCCACTGTGAGGAGATGGGCAGGCTTTGTTCTAGTTTACAATTTGTGGTCTGGGTTCTCAGGCTCTGCACCTCAAGGTGCTCCAGTAATGACACTAGGTCCACGGGTGGGCATGGTCAGGGTGGGGGTGTCACAGGGAAGGGGGTGCACCAGCGGCGTCCATGGCAGGCTTGGGAAGTGTCGGGGGAATGATCTGGTGCCAAATGTGTCATAAATTCAGTGAATTGCTGCACTTAAGTGGCCTTTAAAAATCTCTTCCAGTCTAGAGAATTGCAGACACTGCACAACCTTCGGAAACTCTTTGTCCAGGATCTGACCACCCGAGTTAAAAAAGTGAGTTCTCTTTGTCTGAATGGGACTGAGAAGAAAATCAAAGATGGCAGGGAAGAATCATTTTCAGTTGAAATATCACTTGCTTAAGTCGGGGCTGGTTATGCTTAAAAATTAATTACTTCACACCAGAGAATGTTATTAAAGAATGTGCTGGAGGCAAAAAATACTTGGTAACATTTTCCCATCTGATTTTTCCTTCTTGGTAAAAGGAAGTCAGAATACTTTCTCTGGCCTTCATTTCAAATGAACGCATATTTTTCTGGCCCCCACTGTGTGAGGGCGACAGCTCTTGACACAGAAACATTTAGAGCAGTCATTTCAGAAAGCATTGCCCAGAAACCTGGAGAAGTCGGACTGAGAGAGCCTCTTATTTGTTTGTTAAAAGGCCATTAGGGGCTAGGTCAGAGTTTATAAAGCACGTCAACATCCAGTATTTTATTTGCTTTTCCCAGCAACCATGTAAGTGGTGCTTAGTGTTCCTGTTTTTGCAGATGTGGAGATAGGCTCAGATGTTAAATAACTTACCCAATATTGCACTGGTGGGAAGAGCCAGAGATAGGTCTGGAACCCAGGCCTGCGGGGTCTCTGGATCTGAGCTTCTTCCATCCTCGTGCTACAGCAGCAGTCTGGAGACACTCCGTAATGGTGACTCCCCCAAACAGCTTGCAGAGGTTTAAGGAAGGAGTCTGTTTAAGAAAAGTGGGTGCATATGTGTGTAAATGTGTGTGCATATTTGAGTGTGTGTACGTGTGTGTGTGAATGTGTGTCAGTGTGAAGGAGCCAAGGGAAAAGAGGTCAAATGTCTTACAAAGATAGAGTCGGGTCTGAGAGGGAGAGGGTTAATAGTGTAGATGGATGTATTAGATAGGCTTGGTAAGGAGGAGGGACACAAATTCCTAGAAGGGAGGAGTGGAGAAGTCAAGTTGGAAGGATCGGCAGGGAAATACATGTGGGTGGAAAGAAGTCACATTTGATGACTTGGGTCTTCTTGGTTTATGTGAAGGCTCAGTCCTTGGTGGGGAAGTAGGGAAGAGAATGGGAAACCCAAGGAGACTAGACATGGTTCAGGCCGCCAAGGTAGGGGATGTGCTATGGAAGAGTAGAAGGATTGCTGAGCAGTGGTGTTGGTGTTGAGTTAGAAGCATGGGCTTGGCGTGGCCCCTGACAGCATGCTTTAAGTGAGTTTAGAATCCTGGAAATGAAAATAAAGAAGGCAGAAAATGATGGGCAATTTCAAGGCCTGCATGGCAATGGCTAGGCGATTAGGTAGTAAGCACAGACCAAAACACAAATGACCATGGGGGCCTGGCCCTGGCAGGAGAGTGAAGCCAGAGCAAAGGTGATGGACAGGGAGGCTAGAGAGGGGAGGGCACCTGGCCAGAGGTTATGACATGGGCTGAAAAGGTTCAGTCCGAGGAAGGAGGTGGAAGCCATGACCATACATGGGAGGCTCTGGTCCTAGGGAGGGTTAGGAGCTTGAGATCAGACTTCCAGATTTCATGATAGAAAACTCCCTAGGAAAGCCCTGCTTTTAGACCAGTGTTTTTCTGCCAGTGGTTCTCTGGCCGTCAGCCTCAGCATCACCTAGGAAACTGTTTAGATATGCAAATTCTCATACCCCACCCCAGGTCCACTGAATCAGAGACTAGGGATGGGGCGTGGCAATCTAAGTCTCAACAAACCCTCCCCTGGGGAGCCCAGTGCTAAGGCTCAAATTTGGGGAGCTCAGTTTTAGACTGAAGAGCTGCAGGTTTGAGATGCTCATGTAGCCATTACCTTTGAGAAAAAGGATGATGATCTCTTCTATAATCAGACAGAGCAAACCTGCTTTTCCACCTTGGAACACTGGGATGTGTTAGGACCTGTACTTTCCAATTTATCTGTGCCACTCGGCTTGCCAGGAGTGCAGTGTTTTGCCAATTTCAAGATCTGATAAATTTCAAGAATTTACCCAGCACCCGGATGCGATGATTAATTTGAGCCTGATTCATTAATTAATTTTATAGATTTGGAAGCTGAAGGGACAAGCAGAGGCCATTAAGACTTCCCAGTGGGACCATAGACACTTGCTTACAAGTTTGGTGACTTGTTGTCCCATCATGATGGCTGAAATCAAATTTAGGTCCTGGGTTTATGTTTTTACAGTTGTTGTTTCTTAATGAGTTTTGAAATGCTTTCTTTTGAAAAGAAGTCTCTATTTACTACATGAAAGGCAGATGTATATTTTACTGAAGATAAATCATCTACAACTTTCAAAAGCAGATTTGAAGGAGTTTTTTTTTTAGCTCTCTAAAAATTAGCTCCTCAAATCGCTTTTCATACTAATAAGGGAAATTAATTGGGGGATTTCTTGAGTCTAAACTTTTAGAACCTCTATTTTCACTTTCAGAATACCCTTTGGTGGGAATGGGGATTTTTTTTTTCCATCCACATTATCCTGGGGCGGAGGGTGGGTGGGTGACAGCCTGTCCTGCTGACCCCTTGGTGTCAATGCAGAGTGTGGAGTTGGACAACGATGATGGAGGGGGCAGTGCTGCCCAGAAGCAGAAAATTTCCTTCTTGGAGAATAACCTGGAGCAGCTCACCAAAGTTCACAAGCAGGTAGGAGAGTTCTGCCCGCTCCCCTCTGATTCCCCCCTCTCTCCTGGAAAGAAGCCCCACCAGGTTTGGCCACAGTGTGCGGAGAAGGCACTGAGATTGAAGGTAAAAGAACTGTACACTATCAGAGGACATGAGGGCTGGAAAGGTCCTTACAAATCCTTTAGTTCTCAGTGACTTCCCGTATATATAAAGGACTTTCTTTTATCAAAGCCAAATATAACGCATAGGGTTTGAGCTCTCTGGGGTTGGAGAGGGAAGTGTTCAGAGGCCTGTCTTTTCATCCTGCCTCCACCCCTGACTTTGGACACCAACTAGCCTCTGTGTCTCCCATGACACCTCTGAGGTACCTCTGTGGACCTGAAAGTGGACACCACTGAGCTGGTTCAAGTCCTTTATTTTTACAGATGGGGAAACAGACTGGTGCCTTGCTTCATTGCACCGTGGGAGGACCGGGACTGGAACCAGCACCCTCTCTGCTCAGCTGCCCATTCCTAGCGATCTCAGATGCTCTCTCGGGTGCCTGCGATGTGCTGGCATTTGTCTAGAATGACAGAGAGCGATAACTGTGTCCAAACTCACCAGTGATTTCAGCAGGTCATTTGTCTTGGATACTTTCTTTTTAAATGTTGGTGTGTGCATGGCTGTTTTCCCTCTTTAGGAATTGGGATGTGATGGAAACGGCCCAAGTTTTTAGACCACATGGCTGAGGAGATGTCATTTCTCTTTGACTTGTTAAGTCTTCTTCAATATTACTGATGATGGCATTTTTTCCCCAGAGGGAGGATGATAGATTCTAGATAGTTGAAGCCACTCAAACAAATTGTCGATGAGAAATGCGAAAGCAGAAACTGTCAGGGAGCTTGAAATAGGGCTCTGAGATGCATTTTTAAAATTTATTTTTATTTATTTTTGGTTTTTTTAATGTTTTTTTTTTTTTTCTGAGGCAGAGTCTTGCTCTGTCACCCAGGCTGGAGTGCAGTGGTGCGATCTCTGCTCAGTGCAACCTCTGCCTCCTGGGTTCAAGAGATTCTCCTGCCTCAGCCTCCCGAGTAGCTGGGATTACAGGTGTGCGCCACCACTCCTGGCTAATTTTTTTGTATTTTTAGTAGAGACAAGGTTTCACCATGTTGGTCAGGCTGGTCTTGAACCACTGACCTCGTGATCCGCCCACCTTGACCTCCCAAAGTGCTGGAATTACAGACTTGTAATCACTGCACCCAGCTGAAATGCATTATCTTATTCATGGATTGAATGAGCATTTATTAAAAATGTACTCTCTGCCAGGCACTAGAGCTGATGCTAGGAGAACAAAGCAGGAGACCCAGCAGTAGTTCACTTTGGTGTAGCACTTTCTGATTTTCAAAACTCCCTCCATCCACCTGGGTCCCCTATTATGTAGTACACTTGTGTTATAGATGAGAAACTTGAGACTTGTGGTGGTCAAATGACTTACACCAAGTCAGATGGCCAGGACATAAAGAGCTGGCCCTTGAGCCCACTCCTACCTAGGGCTGGGCTGTTGCTTCTTCAATCAGCAAAAAGGCGCAGTCTCCTCCTCTTACCTTAGCCTCTGGATGTGTTGCAAAGCTGGGTCCAAACCCCATGCCAGTGTAAACAGCAGGTTCTGCATGGAAGGAAGCCGTCTGAGAGCTCAGGAACATGCTTGTTTTTCACTGAGTCCTTTCAAACCGACTTTAAGTGTTTCAGCTTTCTCATGCTAATTTAGTATTCTCATATGTGGTCGATTTTCTCACACAATCCCCCTTTCCTCTACACACACCCAAACAGAAGAGGAGGTAAATCCTGCCTCAGATGGAAAGTTTCTTGTGGTGGGAAATAGGTTTTAATTGTATCCCCACCCCACCGTTCCTTGCACCCTGTGAATCACGTGTTCAGGAACCTGGACCCCACAGTCTGAGTTTTCCTTTCCTTTCTGTGGTTGTACGGAGTGCCAAGGACAACCTAGCAGGGGCCACCTGTTCAGCAGCAGGGGCTGCTTCTGGCTGCTCTGGTTTGTGCAATGCTCCCTGCCTGGTAGTAACTCCCTTCCTTTATCCTCCTGCCCCAGCTGGTCCGGGACAACGCAGACCTGCGCTGTGAACTGCCCAAGCTGGAGAAGCGGCTGCGTGCCACGGCGGAGCGCGTCAAGGCTCTGGAGAGCGCGCTGAAGGAGGCCAAGGAGAACGCCATGCGGGACCGTAAGCGCTACCAGCAGGAGGTGGATCGTATCAAGGAGGCCGTGCGGGCCAAGAACATGGCCAGAAGGGCCCATTCAGCCCAGATCGGTACGTGCGTGCACCGTGGCGCCCGGGGTTTGAGAAGCTACTGCGGCCTCTCAGCTAAGATTTGCTAAAAGGTGAAGACAGCGCTGGCCCACTCTGGAACATCTGAAAGGCTGGGTTGGAGCCCGCAGGACGCAGCCCTCACCACACCCTGTGCTCACCCTGTGGGAATGGGAATGTCAGGCGCCCCCATTATCCTACTCTGAGATATTCCAGCATACATCGTGGTCTCAAAACTTCTGAGCTGGGCAGAGAGAAGCCAGCCAAGGCTGTAGGCCTAGGTCTTGGGCTATAAATGGGTACACTCTTAGAAATACTGGAATAGGAGGATATTTCTCTGCAAGGTGTGAAGGGCCCTGTGTTCTGCACCCGGTGGGAGCATGAAGGAGCCCATATGTAGCCAGAGCCCCAGGGAAAGCCTCCAAGTGCGGGTTTGGAAATACCCCTGGAAGAGCCAGGCTGGCATCCATGACAGGGTGTGGCTACAGGCTGGCACAGAACCTGGGGAGGTCTGGAGTCTCAGCCTCTTCAAGACCTGTATGGATTTGGGCATTTTGCCCATGTAGGAAATGAGGGTGTAGCCAGAGTCCTGGTTCCCAGGATAGCCACAGGGACAAAAACAATTTAGGGATATTCTCTAAACAGCTTCTTCTCCTTTTTTTTTTTTTTAAATTGAAACATCTCCAATAACATGTAATTTATTTCCCATCAGATATTGCTGTGTAGATGTATTGCAAACCAGCAGTTTCACATTTCTAGTTTTAAATCATACCTTAGAATAGTGGTTCATTGCATGTGTAGGATTTCATATCCTTTGAGAATCTATTAAAAGCTATGGACCCTCTCCCCAGAAAACAGCATCACAGGCAGAATTCTGCATCCAATTTCAGGGGCTACACAGATATCCTTGAAAGTCATGGGGAACCTACGATCCATTTCAGATGAAACTGAAAATCTTTTTTTCTAACTTTTCTTGGCCCAAATTAGAAATGAGCTAATTGATGTTTAAGTTCTTTCTGTCCCCTACATATTTGGATGCCTTGGATTTGCTAAGTATACTGATAGTTTTCCCATTTTCAGAGAGATCTGGTGGTTGATAAGAATTGTACTGTTGGTAAGAATTGTGACTTTTAGTTGTCACAGGTGACCTGTAGTTATCAGGGTTGCTGTTAAGCCTTTTCTAAATGTCTGTTCTCTCTTCTTTCTGTTGGTTGGATACAGCCAAGCCCATCCGCCCCGGACACTACCCAGCCTCATCTCCAACAGCCGTCCATGCTATTCGAGGGGGAGGAGGCAGCTCTTCAAATTCCACTCACTACCAGAAATAAACACAAAGTGAGTCCCATGTCAAGGGTGGTTTCTCTATCTGGAGGCAGAGGCTTCTTGCCTTTCTAAAGCCCCTGCCTGGCAGTGGACCTTGAGTAGAGAGGAGTTCTGCCCTACTCCAGCACACACCCTGGGGGTTCCAGGTAAACAGAGACCCAGACCTGTCCTCACTCAGTCTAGAGCCCTGGGGTCTTCTAGCTGAGGCTGTCTGGGGCCCATGGGACCTGGAGCCAGGCCCAGCCTAATCCCCTCCAGGGGTAGGGGTGGTGAGTGATTCAGCCGAGCTTTGTTTTGCCTGTGGGACTCCCCTCTTTAATTGGCATCCCAAAGGGCATTACCTGTTTGTCAACTGCTTTACCCACAGCAGACAGAAGTTGGGGGTTGCTTTAAGTCTCAGGAACAGAATATAAAGAAAGAGCCACATAATAGAAAGTGATGTTTTTATGTTTACTATCTGAACTCAACAAGTGGGGATTTTAAGAAGATATCTAGGTGAGTCCAGGATGCTTTTTTCTTTGAGATGGTGGTCTGCAAGCTTCTCTACCCACAACCCATGTGCACAACATTTCTCTCCCAGCAAAAAGAAAAGGAACGAGTGATATTCTTTCCAAAAGAGAAGAAGCAGAGAGCGAAAACTGTCGTCCTGATGGAAATGGAGAAAAGAGGTTACTAGTTGGGCAGGCAGACAGATGACTAGGTGACCAGAAAACTTTGTTTAGATAAACTCTGACTTTGAACATGCAGATGGGAAGAGGTGGCTCTGAACATTGTCCTTGGATTCTAAGCCCTTGCTAGGGTAGCTGGCTCCCAAGGCAGGCAAGCATGCAAGGTGTGAAGCCTGGACCCCTCCTCATCCAGTCCTTTCTGCATCAAGGCAAGAAGGTGAGCAGGAGGGGCTGGAGCCATCACTCAGGGTCCCAGCATCGCCCAGGCATAGGCTAAAACTTCCAAGGGAAATGCTTTGGTAGTTGCCCCCACACAACTTTTACCTGTGCTGCCCCAGGCAGTGCCAACGAACAGGCCAGGGGCTGGTCAGAGTAGTGGGAACAGGAGGGAAGGCGGAGGCAGCCCGCGGGCGGGCAGTGTGCCTGCCATCATCTGCCGTCTTCTAGACAGGAAAATGGGAAATGGTCTTGGCGGTGGGCCACCCCATTCCTATCTAATCTCTGCTTCCAATCAGAAATAGAATGAAACTGGAAGTTAGAAAGTTGCTTTTGACTACATACTGTCAGTATCGAGGCCGATACCTGAAGGGAACTCTAAGATCCAGCTGGGCAGCTTAGAACAGAAAAGCCTGAAGCAGTGGTCGTCGAACTTTGGTGAATGTGAGCATCCTTGAGCACCCAGAGGCCCAGGCTCCTTAGAAGAGGAAGGGCCTGGGCTTTGTTTGTCTTTTTAACCAAGTACTCCAGGTGATTCTGATGTTCATCGAAGTTTGAAAACTCTCCATGGTTTATACAGGATGGCGGTTTACGTCTGTCTTATGTAAGGGAAATTTGAAGGTGGTACATCAGTAGTTAAGAATCTCCACAGTGAAAACAGAAACCTAGCCTCTTAACTAGGTTAAGCACGTGCCTGCCTCCTGAACTCAAGGCCAGCTCAAGGTCACCAAATGACTTCAGTTTCAGCCATCATGCCTACATTCCAACTTTAGCAACCAGAGAGGAAGCAGAGAAGAGGCAAAAGCACAGCCGTCCTGAATGAATCTCCTTTAAGTAGCCTTCCTGAAGCCCCATGCAATGCTGATGCCTCCCTTTCCCTGGACAGCACTGAGCCACATGGCCACATCTAGCTGGAAAAGGTAGTCTTTTAGCTGGGCACATCACTACCCCAAAGAAAGGTCATGCTTTTAGAGCAAGGACAGGGAGAGTGGATGTTGAGGTGGGCAGCTGGCACACTGTGCATTATGGACGACCTAATATGCCGCAGCACTGGGCTAGATGTAATATAGGCATCACCTCATTTGATGAAAGCACACAGAGAGGTGTATGTGTGTTTCCCAGCAAGACCTTACTAAATATACTGGTCCAGGGATTCTGGGGTCCAGAGATTGTGCAGTGGGACAGTCACCTTCTTCATGGGTTCCAACAAAGGTCTGCCAGTCCCATATTTTATGTAGGCTCCAAACAACCAAATGCTGGCCATTCATCACCAGTGTAGCCTCTTCTCATACAGAAGAGTGAAAATCAGTAGGTCTGGGGAGACTTTCAAGACCTTCGGAGTGAAAGAACCACCCTCACCCATTGTGGCATTTTTTTTAAATTTTACTTTAAGTTCTGGGATACATGTGCTCAATGTCCAGGTTTGTCACATAAGTATACATGTGCCATGATGGTTTGCTGCACCCATCAACCCATCATCATCTTTTCGAGATGGAGTTTCACTCTTGTTGCCCAGGCTGGAGTGCAATGGCATGATCTTGGCTCACTGCATCCTCTGCCTCCTGGGTTCAAACGATTCTCCTGCCTCAGCCTCCCGAGTAGCTGGGATTACAGGCATGTGCCACCACGCCCAGCTAGTTTTTGTATTTTTAGTAGAGACAGGGTTTCACCATGTTGGCCAGGCTGGTCTTGAACTCCTAACTTCAAGTGATTCCCCCCACCTCAGCTTCCCAAAGTGCTGGGATTACAAGCGTGAGCTACTGCACCCAGCTGGCAATTTGTTTCTTTACTCAAAGTGTTACAAGTGGTTTTGATGGTTTTATCTGAATTCAGAGCCTCCTTGACATACCTTCTCCACACAGCTTCAGACACAGCTTCTGTAACTAGGTGCTTCTCTCACCAGGTCACAAAATAAACAGGCCCCCTCTTACAGCTCTCAGGATGGCAGTGTGGCTGAGGGGACTGGCATTGGACAAGGGACCTGGGTTCAGGTGTTAGGTCTTCCACTTCCTTCAAGTTACTTAAACTCAGGTCTGTTTCCTCATATATGAAATGGGGAAAATCTTTTACGTTGGTCATTGGCATTGACAGAAGGCTTAAATGAGGTCATGCTTCTAAGCCCATAACATTTGCTCAATAAAAATGTTAGCTGCTAGTATAGATGAGCACTGCAGAACGTGGTAGTTGATACATGTTGGTTTATAGTGTCCTTTAATTCATATAGTTGTTACTAAATGGTTTTTAGTTCCTCTATAGCAATAAATCCTGGCGACTGGGTAGGGAAGGCCTATTTCTAACTGAGTATCCTAGTTGTTGCTATGAACTGACATAAGGGCTTTTAAAGATAATATTGGCTGGGCATGGTGGGTCATGCCTGTAATCCCAGCACTTTGGGAAGCTGAGGTGGGCAGATCACTTTAGGTCAGGAGTTCAAGACCAGCCTGGCCAACATGGTGAAACATCCTTCCCTATTAAAAATAGAAAAATTAGCTGGGCATAGACATGCACACCTGTAACCCTAGCTACTTGGGAGGTTGAAGTGGAGAATCGCTTGAACCCAGGAGGCAGAGGTTGCAGTGAGCCGAGATTGTGCCACTGCACTTCAGCCTAGGTGACAAAGTGAGAGCCTATCTAAAAAACATATATATATAATTTACTTATCTACAAGCTATGACTATTTTTAAGAAATGACTGGGCATTTGTCAGTGGAGATTAAAAAGGGGTAGTAATCAACAGATTCAGGAATTGCAATTGAAAAGTAAAGAAATGCTAAATCCTTTTTTGAAAAGTAATTGAAAATATGGAATTCATTGCTTAGATGAGAGCAAAGCCTTTTTGAGACAGTCTTTCCTGACCTTCGGGATTTTCATTCTGAAGTATCTCTTCCCTGGGTAGAAATGATCTCAATTGCGTCTTCCCAGCCCTCCTGTGGAGTCAAAGCACATATTCTTACAGCTGGATATCTTTGGAATTTCCTTCTGCTTCATTTCAGGGTTCAAGAATTATAGCCATAATGAGTATTTTGGTTTATTCTCAAGGTTTCAGAGCCTATGAAGATGCCAATATACAAAAATCAAAAGAACCCAGGATAATGCTGGCTTTGATCTTATCTGGTTCAAATCCACAGGGGGCTGCCTCAGGAGGAGATGATCTTTTTCAAACCCCAGAGCTACATATGGGGCAGTGCAGTGCAACCATGTGACATTGGGCAAGTTACTTGATTTCTGTCAGCTTTAGTTTTTCCTACCGGCTAAGTGGGATCAGGCATCGAGAGCCTAGCTCTGTACTTGGTTTCACAGTGAATCAGACAAGAAGGCTGTGTTCTTGTCCAGTGATATGCTTGTTAGGGGAAGATGGACAGAAAATAAGGTAACTTCAAGTAGTGGTAAGTGCTCAGAAGAAAACAAAAACAGGCTAATGGAATAGGAACACTGTTTTAGAAGAGGGGGTGACATTTAAGTTGAGAACTGAGTGATGAAAAATGCCAGGCACACAGCAACCTGGGAGAAAGTGGTTCGATGATCACTCAAAGGTAGGAATGAATGAGGGTTATTTGAGGAATGTTACCAAGGCTGATAAGGCAGTAGCTCATGGATCTGGGAGAACCCATCTTCATTAGAGTGGATGGGGAGGGAGTTGAGCCCAAGTAAATGAAGGTGTTGAAGCTGTGGGCAACTTAGATTGTAGCCTAGTGTGAGGGGCCACTGGGGCTGTGGGCATGGGAGCAGTGGGAGCTGGTTCATGATTAGACAAGGCCACTCTGGGCTGGACCCTGAAGAAGGGGTAGGAATGGGGCAACAGTAAGCACTGGGGGTTGCCTAGGGCGTCACTGTAGGTGGCCATCGGGGAGGGTCCAGTATGAGACCCAGGTGGTGGCAGCAGGGGAGAAGTGGCCTGAGTCAGTGCCTGCTTAGAGCTGATTCAGCTGTCAGGCTTACTGATGAGGGTTGAGAGCAAGAAGAGGAGGAAGGAAGGGAATCAAGGTAGTTCCTAGATTTTTGTGGGCTCTAGCAATTAGGGAAACATGGTCCCTTTTTAACCATGCCAGGGAAAATCAGGGGATGAGCAGGTTTTGTGGGAAAGCTTGGTTTCCATCGTGTTGCTTATGTGCTGCCTCTCAGACATCCAGCTGAGCCCACCATGCAAGTGGGTATGTGGAACAGGCGGCTGGATCCGTGGGTCTGGAGCACAGGAGAGAGGCGGAGGTGAGGCCAGGGCTGGAGAGTTGTGACTTGTAGATTGTGTTTATGGCCACAGGTCTGAAGGAGGCAACCTAGAGAAAAGGTGGGCACGGCAGAGAGGGGAGCTGAGGGGCGAGTTGGACCAGGCCCAGGCACTGGAAAATGGGAAGGCCAGAGAAAAGAGGTGACACCAGCAGAGGGGCCTGAGGATCATGTGGGGGCACAGAGGTCAAGTGAAGACCTTGACCTTAGAAGGAAGGTGGTCAGCTCAGAGCTTGAGTAAGATGATGACAGAGACTGGGTGGTTGAAGAAGGCCAGGTGGCAGTGACCTTAGCATGGACTAGACAGACTAGGTGAGGAAATAGAGCCGGCAGCTGAACCCACTTTGGGGGTTTTATTTGAAGGAGATCAGAGAAATGGAGCGATGTGGTGGTAAGGTGGGGCTGCGTTGCTTTTCTGTTGTAAGATGGGAGATATTACAGCATAGTTGTGTGCGATGGTGATGGTATAGCCGAGCTGGGCAGAGGAGGAAGCACAGCTGTGGGTGGGCAGTAGATGGGGTGCATTGGGAGGCAAGATCCAGTTCACTTTAGAGCTTGTTTTCTCGTGCAGGCAAGAAGCCAGATGATCAGCTGAGAGAGAGGGAGGAAGCAGGGTCTCACTCTTGAGACCAGAGACGGTGTAAAATCGACCTCTCAGGCAGTGCTGAGTCTTCTTTGCAGCCCCACACTTAATGTAGACACCTGATTAAACATCTGCCCAGCTCCCTGGTTTTGAGAGCCCTGGAGATCCACTTCCTTTCCAGGCAGTGCTTTGGCAAGCCAGGGGACTTGTTCAAATGTCTCCACCAGATGGCGCCAGTAGGGCATTGCTGAAACCTTAGATGTTTTCTGAAAGACGGAAGGCAGAATGGTCTTTTTTCTTGGTTTTCCTATATTTAGACCATTTTATCTCAAACTTGAGTAGTAAATAGAGTACTTTGAAAGGAATACAATTCTCACAGATCCCCAGAGTTGATTTAAATTATTTTATTATAATACAATTTGCACATTGTAAACAGTATACATTCCCTACTTACAGATCTTATACAACTGTCAAGTCAAAACAAATTTAGAAATTAAATTGAAATAAAACCACAAATAAAAAGTCCAAACCACCAAACTTCACATAATTTAATGAAAGAAGGGCTTTTTCTGAAAATAAAGAGCTAGGTGCAATGCGACCCCGGAGTGCGTTGCTTCTTGTAGAGTTTGGGATGCCTGTTTTTTGTGTGTCGTGGTGTGACTCAATTCTTTCACTCCTGTACTCCCAGCACTCTGAGAGGCTGAGGCAGCAGGATGGCTTGAGCTCAGGAGTTTGAGACAAGCCTGGACAACTTAGCAAGACCTTGTCTTTACTAAAAATAAAAAAAATTAGCTAGGTGTGGTAGTGCATGCCTGTAGCTCCAGTGATTTGGAAGGGTGAGCTGGGAGGATCATTTCAGCTGGAGAGTTTGAGGCTGCAGTGAGCTGTGATCATGCCACCACACTCTAGCCTGGGTGACAGAGTGAGATCCTGCCTCAAAAATAAATAAACAAATAAAAACAAATACATGAAGATTAGCCTAGTGCCTGGCACTGAACAAGCACTCCGTGCTCATCTGTGTTGTCCTCATCACCTGATCCTGTCTCCTCATTCTACATACCAAAGAGGCGGGATGAGCTGTCAAGATCCCATAACTATGAGTGGTAGATCCTGGGCTAAGAGCGATGATCTTCTCTGCAACAGTTCTCAAAGTTCTTGGCCTTAGGACCTTTTCTCCTCTTAAAAAGGATCAATAGACTGGGTATGGTGTCTCACGCCTATAATCCCAGCACTTTGGGAGGCCAAGGCAGGAGGATCACTTGAGGCCAGGAGTTTGAAACCAGCCTTAGTGAGACTCTGTCTCAATAATAATAATAATAAAATAAAATAAATTAAAAATTAGCTAGGTATGGCAGCGTACGCCTGTAGTCCCAACTACTTGGGAGGCTGAGGTGGGAAATTGAGCCCAGTAATTTGAGGCTGTGGTGAGCCATGTTTGTGTCACTGCACTCTAGTCTGGGTGACAGAATGACAATCTTTCTCAAAAAAACAAACAAAAAAGGATCAATGAGTTTATATATATATATGGGTTATATTTATTGATATGTATCATATTAGAAATTAAAGCAAAATATTTAGAATACTGCCAGGTTCATTTAAAAAATAGTAATAAGCCCATACATGTTACCACAAATGTGATTTGTAATGAAAATAACTATTTTCAAAACAAAAAATAGCCAAATGGCATTGTTTTACATTTTTGCAAATCTCTTTGATGCCTGGTTATTTAATAGATGGCAGCTGGATTCCCCCAGCTGTTTCTGCATTCTGTCTGTTGCGGTGTGCTGTTTTGGTTGAAGTATATAAAGATAATCCCCCCTTGTCACACCAGACAAGATTCTTGGCCATTGGACAGCTAAGAAAACTGTGGAATGGGGAAGTTGGGATCATAGTGCCCGTATCACAGGCTTGTCTGGGATTGAATGAGAGAATGTGAAAGAAGAGAGAAAAAAGTCTTAGAAGAGTACCTGGCAAAAATTAGGCCCCTGTGCATGTTAGCTAGTGTTAAAGTGGTCATGGGGACAGATCTGAAAAGATGGCTGAGGTGGGACTGCAGGGAGAGAGGACAGAAATAACTGTAGGTAGGTGCTGCTGTGGCAGAGGACTTTGAAACTGGCAATTTCAACCCAAAGAAGGGAATTGTGGAGCACCCGGAGGCAAGAATTCCTGATTCCGTCTACAGCACAGTAGGCTCCTCCACTTTAATACTCCTCAGCTTCATGGTTCTCAGAGTCAAATTCAGAGCAACTAAAATTGTTCCTCCACAGCAGATTGTACCAAAGCTCCAATGAGATAAATCCACTTCTATTCAGCAGTGATAAGTAGAGTACAATTGGTAATTCTTATAATGTGGGGATTGAATTATAAAAAGGCAAAAGAAAAACTAAAACTATGTACTGTTTGGATTAAGCTTAAATCCACTGCAAGCAATTGCAAAAGCCCAAGTTGGGTGTGAAAACGGTCTCTAAATACTTCTTGCAAAACCCTTGTATAATTAACTTCCTTCATTAGCTTTCCCCACCCCTTCTAAAGAAAGGTGATTTTATTTCCTCCTAAATCTGGTCACACGTTGCCACTTTGAATTACCATCTCCAGTTTGGCAGAGCGCCAGGGGAAGTCCTAGAGCAGGTCAGTTGGTCCAGTCCCCTTCCTCTAAGTGAGTGAGTGGCTACTTGGAAGAGAGTCAACAGGACTGGGTTTTAAAGATTCTCCAGACTCCTCAGTCTCTCTGGGATTAGAACAGACAGAAATGCTTTATCTCAGGGCAAAACCATTTACCTTTAAAATTTATATCTATTTTCTCCCATGAATTTATCTAAGGATATGAAGATCCAGATAGTGGGAAGGATGGATGAGAGCATCCTGCTGGAATCCATGTTTCTTGGGCCTGCTGGAAAGACTTCTCAGCAGACAGGCCTGTAGAGATCCTTAACTGGGGATGAAGAGGAACGCTGCATCCTAGTAAAGAAATGACCCTTTATTGGCAGAGTTCCTGTGCTTTTCCTCTCCTCTCTCACTCTCCTTGAGGTGACTAAACTAAGCAGGTGGGGCCTCCTTTGTGGCCCCGTGTTTCTTCCAAACTATGAGCCAAAACCTGCTGAATCTTGCCCAGCGGGGATCGGGGGCTTTGACTGAGAGGCCTTCCAGGGGGAAATTGTGTCACTTTATGGTCTGCTGGAGTTACTGAGGCCGCCCCATTGCATTGCATTTGTGTCTAGTGCTTGCTGTGTCAACACGGTTTGGCTGCAAACATTGCGTCAGGCCATAATCCCACAATCCAAGGTATGTGCTGGCACCTCTCTTCCTCCAGGCACGCAGGACGGCCATCTCATCCGACCAAGGGGATCTTATCTGACCAGGGGGATAGCGTGCGTGGAGAAACGAACCTGTGAGAAAGTGAAATGGCAGTTTCAGTGGTGGCATTCAGGCAGGCACTCCTATTGGTTTTCAGCTCAAAATGCATTTTAAATAACAACTATGACCATGCTTTTAGGTTTTTCACTTCTAATACTGACAATAAGCCCAAAATTTCACCAGAAAGGCCATGTTCTTCCCAAAGACATCTTACTCTCTGTGACTTCTAAAAATGACAGAAATATCACCCTCTAGGGTTGTTTAAGCCCTTCTTAGTTGTGTAGCTTTGCCACTGTGGGTGATTATACCAAATGAGTTCTGTGAATATTTTTTCTTGTCAGTGAAGAGGTGGTTTTGTTTTTGTTTTTGTTTTTTTGAGACTGAGTCTCACTCTGTCACCCAGGCTGGAGTGCAGTGGCATGATCTCGGCTCACTGCAACCTCTGCTTCCCAGGTTCAAGCGATTCTCCTGTTTCAGCCTCCCAAGTAGCTGGGACTACACATACATGCCACCATGCCAGGCTAATTTTTGTAGTTTTAGTAGAGATGGGGTTTCACCATGTTGGCTGGGCTGGTTTCAAACTCCTGACCTCGAGTGATCCACCCGCGTTGGCCTCCCAAACCAAAGTGCTGGGATTATAGGCATCAGCCACTGCACTTGGCCAAGAGGTGGTATTTTTAAAAAGAATGTGTTGTTCTGTTTTTTTTTTTTTCTATTCAGTTTCTGTTCCGTATTTCTTCTCCCTTTTTCACCCACTTTGCTTTTATCTGCTTTTATAACCCCTTTCTAGACTGAGAATTTTTCTATTTATATGTAACATACATCCTGCTGATTTATGCAAAATATGTGAGGTTGCTTACAATATTATAACATATAAATCAGAAGAGTGAAGAAAAAAAAGAGCATGGTAGCGGGAATCTGAGATATTACCACAGTTGAGCACCAAATGTTGATATAAGCCTTCTAGAGGCAAAACAGAAAGCATAATGCATAATGTGTCAGGTTACAGAGGGCTTTTTTTTTTTTTTTAAATCAAAAGAGAAGCTGGGCTTTTCTTAGTGGCTGTTGTATTTCCAGTACCAGGTAATTCCATGTATTTCTTAAGGATAAGTCTCTACCTCCCTCTTGTCATCCCTGTCCCCATCCCCTAGAGTACCATGAGCTCTGCACAAAACCTATAGTAAGATCTCAGAGCTAGGGCCTCCAGCCGGTGACAGGAAGCAGAGCCTTTCAGTGTCTTCTGAAAGTTGAGTTTACTGATGTTGGGTGCAGGCAGACAGAGGCCACTCAGGCTGGTCTAGACGTTCATCCTGGAGATGCGCCCAGCACCAGCCGAACCTCTGGTGGGAAATGGAATGAAATGGACAGGGGTGGTCTTTTGGAGAATCTTATTATCCGATGGAGACGAAGCATACCTTTGGGAACTGGGAACCTCTTTCTACAGAGAGTCTGGGTTAGGGGCCCTGTTGCACCTGCTTGCTATCCTAAGTGCAGGCAAATGAGAAATGTTTTAATTTCCCCCTAGGAATGAGAAAATGCATTATGTTACTCTGAATATCCATAGCCTCAACAGATACCGACTTATGGAAGAGAATGTTGAGACTGTCAGGACTAAATACTTAAAGCAAAATCAGGAAATAGGAGGTTGTGCTGTTCATGTGCCACTATCCACATGTGTCTTTTGAGCTCTCAAAATGTGGCTAAGTCCAAATTGAGATGGGCTGAAAGTGTAAAATATACACCAGATTGCAAACACTATTGTGTGAAAAAAAAAATCTCAGTAGTAATATTGTAATGTAAACAATCTCAACATGTAATACCAGTTACATGTTGAAATACTATTTAGGCTATATAAAATATATTACAATTAATCTTACCTATTTCTTTTCACTTTTTAATGTAGCCACTAGAGAATTTAAAATTAAATATGTGGCTTGGCCGGGCACGGTGGCTTACACCTGTAATCCCAGCACTTTGGGAGGCCGAGGTGGGTGGATCACCTGAGGTCAGGAATTTGAGACCAGCCTGGACAACATGGTGAAACACCGTCTCTACTAAAAATACAAAAATTAGCCGGGTGTGGTGGCAAACCCTTGTAATCCCAGCTACTTGGGAGGCTAAGGCAGAAGAATCACTTGAACCCGAGAGGCAGAGGTTGCAGTGAGCTGATATTGCGCCACTGCACCCCAGCCTGGGTGACAAGAGTGAAACTCCATCTCAAAAACAAACAAACAAAAAATATGTGGCTTGTGTTATATTTGTATCTGACAGCTCTGGTCTAAACATCTAGAATTAAACAAAACTTTTTTGAGGAGTAAATTTCTACTGTGTTTTCTAATTCCTATGTTCTCTCTTTGGTTCTCTTTCAACAGATATGACTCCACGTAGCATGTCAAGGACTACATTAATCACCAATTCCTTTATTTTTCCCCCCCTACAGTTTCCATTTTTTTTTTTATACTTGCTTACTCCAGCCATCTGCAGTACACCAGTTTCAGGTCTTTTGAGCTGTGTAAAGTTTCTGTGTGTACAGATGTGTGCTCGGACTTTTCTCTTTTTGAGAAATCTGAAGGAGATGGTTGCAGAAGATCCACTTACTACTCAGAACCATTACCACCGACTCGGCCTCCGGGGTGTTGGGTGGTTTCTGGGTGGTTCCTGGAGCCTCCTCTGGGCAGTGCACTGTCCCATCTGTACGCCCTAATGTGCCATTCCCTAGAGGGGAACAACCAAGTGCCGTGGAGGCAGATGATCATGCTCTGCCTCAACTGTCTGGTTTCCTGTAAAATAAACACATTGTTTTATATTTTTAGGGAACAAAAAGTGCTGCTATAGGGTTCAAAGTTTTCATTCTGAACACTTTTCCGAAACAAATTACCCCAAAGACACATTTTGAATATCCTGGTCACATCTTTGGATCTGTAAAATATACCTTTTAGTATGGCACCTGTTAAAATGCAAAGCAAATTTCTTTGGGGCAGAAAAACAATCTGACAGTAGCAGTGTAGAATTTGTTCATTCAAATACATCTGTGTAAATGCAAAAAGTCATAAAATTCACCTCCGAGCTGCTTGCTTTTGAACCTGCAGCAACTAGTCTTAGCCGGCCCGGTTTGAACATCGTTCTTTCAGAAGTGCTGAAAATGCTGCAAAGTTGGATAAGTGGAAATGTGGCTGCCCCTCTCCTCACTACTTCCTCTCTGATCGTTCTGGAGCTTGCATTGGGAATGTCTGCTTTCTCTAACCATTTTCAGCTTGAGTGGGTATTGCTGAAGAAATCCAACATCATTCCAGCAGTTGAAAAAGGAAGCCTTCGGGAGAAAGTGCTTGTCAAAATTTTGTTCTTTGTGCTTGTGTATGAGTAAGTTGCCATGAATAAGTTATTATTTTAACCCATAATTGGCGACTGTTTATATGAATTCTTTCTTTGGCACCAAATAGGTTTCATCTTCTTAGGCACAATTAGAAAAAATCCACATAGATGGATATTTTACATTTAGTTATTGCTTTATCCAAATACATGAATCTAAAGCTGAATCAACCCTTACTTCCAGTTGTGCTTATTAAGAAGATCAATTTCCAAGTACTAAAGTTTTCAGGGAAACTGACTGTGCTGCTATTTGTTTTGACAAATTTGGGGGTAAGTCAATGACAACCAAACCAATCTCGGTGGAAACTCCTATCCTATCATGTTGTGTGCCCAAGATGAGTGAGCTGGCACTGTGCCCTGAAGCTTTCACCACTGTAATGAAGTATATGCCAGGGGAGACTTTGGGCTTTTCTCATGACTGTGTGGGTCGAAGGTAGCTCAAGTGTGTGTGTGTGCGTGTGTGTGTGTGTGTGTATGTGTGTAAAGTGCTAAGAACTGTGCATTGACATCCAAACATTTCTTGTATAAAATTTCCCTAGCAAAGCAAACCTGCTTTGACTTAATTTATTTGTTAAATGTTGCACTTTGTTTATGTATGTTTTGTTTTTGGTGGGGAATAAGGAGAGAGAGGACGACAAATTCTATTGAAGTATTTATTTTGTGAAGATGGCAATTTTGCATTTGTTTAAATTTTTTTCATTCTTTAATTTTGTTATCAGTGCCAGCCCAATATACCTGCTCTATCATTATTTGCAGTCTGATAAAAGGGTCCTTGTGGGGCAGGTTTTGCAAAGCTTATCAGGTAATAACATATGCCACATAACCTTGTTGATATGTTTGCTTCTGATTTGGGAAGCTAAACATTGGTGTTTGAGAGGATTGCCAATTATTAATTGTCATTAACACTACTCTCCATTACTTTTTGTTTGGAAATTGAACAAAGGTCAGTAATGGTTTTTGGCTCTTGGTAATATCCATCATAAAATAGATTGTTTTAGATTCTTTCCAGGGTGATTTTCCCCTGGGTACCCCCTGTCTACTTCTAAAGAATTGCTTGGCACTTTCATGTTTCAAAGGGAAACATTCACTTGTAGTTCCATTTTACTTGATCTCTACAAGGGACTGACAACATTTGCTCTACTTTTATTCGCAGAGAAAGTTGGCTTTGATGTCTCTTAAAGATAATTCTGCTAGTTGCTGATCAGCCAGTCAGTTCACCTAGCTTCAATCTTTATAGGACTTCTAATCTAATTTTCCTATAATGTGACTAAAAGGGAGGCAAATTATTGGAACGGATTATTCAAATGGATCCTTAAATATTGCTATGTTTAATAAGCCAGTTATTATATCAGGACCATGTTCTCTGTAGGCCACTTTCTAAAAAAGCCACATATGTGCAATTTTCAGGTTTTTAGACTATTGCTCCCTGTACTTTAAATGTAAAAACCACACTTCTGAACAACTAAGCTCATGAATATGATTTTGGTTATATGCCGCTTTTGACTAGCATGTATTGTGTCTTTTTCTCCTCTATGAATAATTTTATATTTCATGCTACTTCTCGAAAGTTTACTCTTTGATGCTCTAAGAGAACAGCCAGATGGTTTATATGAATAATCTTTATCTGCAGGATGGTGGATTGGTAAATTAGGAGAATGTTGTTTGAGATATCAAGATTTATGTCTGGGAACTAAAATATATAATGCCAAATGTGTTTTTGTCAATTACTAGAGAATTCTGTGCAAACATATCATCTCTTCAAATGCTGCACACTTTGCTTTTGTTAAACAGCAGGTAGTAGACAGAACAATAACAGTTTCGCATTAAGACTTTTAAAGGAAATAGAATCGTGATTAAGAAATCAGAATTTATAGATATATTGGGATAAATGAAGAAATAAAAATGTTTGTCTAGAATGTAGCATCTAGTGACTTTTTAAAGCCCTAACGTTTACATAAAGAAGCTCTAGTTCTTATAGAAATAACAAAGCAAATAAAAGTTCTTAACAATCCCCTCTTTCGAAGTGCATTTTTTTTAAGCAGGGCAGGAGACATTTGGACTCTAGCTAGATGACATATTGGGAAAGGCAGAGGGTGGAGGGAAGATTTCACTTCATTGTCTAGCCCAGAATCTTGAGCAAGCTAAAGAAACCATCATAATCTAAAATTGCTTCATTTAACACTAACAATTTAGACTTTTTAAACCAAGCATTGAATAATGGCTGGATAACTGCCGAAGTAAGCGCCGCTCCATGAAGTCTGCTTACTTATTTAAAAATTGTGTATCAGTTTTAAATACTGTTCATTGTGTGCAGATATAAGGGGAATAGGGCATTCTGTAGAATTATACATGTCTAGTTTGTAAAGTGTGTCCTGTGTACTGCAGATGTGTGTTCTCTGGGCTTTATGTATCTGTACAGTAGCTTTCACATTAAAAACATTGTGGACAAACTTGTCCGGGGGGTTTGAGGGGAGAATGGTGGTTTATATCAATAACGATGCTGTACTATAGTCCATGTAACAAAAGATCTGGAAGTCACCCTCCTCTGGCCCACGGAAAATTTTGGTAATCTTCTAGGTTCTAAAATGAAGATGTATGGGTACTCTGGCAGACTGCATGTTGTATAATTTGAAAAATACTAAAAGTGGAAAATAAAATTGAATTAAACTTTGGCTGGTCTGTTTCTCCTTATTTGAGCCACCCTGAAGGTATGGTCATTGGAGATGTCAGTGCCTGTGTGAGGATGAGCCATTTTCTGGCCTCAAAAGAGTTCACTTCAAGTGAGCAGGTGCCCCAATACACAGCATAAGCAAAGTCAACCTTGACCATTTTTGCTTTTACTTTGCTTAAATATCTGCTCTAATTTTTTTTTTTTCATTTCAGGACTAAGAAAACTTGACATTTGTCACTTCAATTCTGAAAAGATAGCAGCTGTTGTAAAAAAAAAAAAAGTGTCTTATTAGCTTTTTTAAAAAGTAGGATTGACTGAAAGCTCAATAGAGCAGTGTATTCCCTGAATATCTGAATTTCTTCTTGCCTGAGAATGGCATTAATTCTCCACCAAATGAATTGGAGCCCTGTTTGCATATGTTGAAAGATTATCAGCATCTTTTGAGGATTGGGGTGTTATATTCCTGTTTAACCTACTGATTCTTAGCGTTAATGTACAGGTCTGAGATCTCGTGAGAGGACACCGGAGCATGAATCCTTTGGGGGCTAACCAGTGCCAGGACACAGGATAATTTTTTTTTCTGCTCTCATAACAAGGAGACTTCCCTACCTTAGGACACTAGAATCGTGTGACCATGCATGACATTGTGTATGTAAAGCATCCTCATTCTTGTGCTTGGTTTGATTAATGGTGCATGAGAGCCAGACAGTAAACCTCTTTCCCTTAATTGATTAAAAATGTAAAGGATAGATGTCAAGTGAATGTGTAATTAAGGGCACTGCAAATGGTGTGCTTTTATGCTGTCTTATCCATCTTTTTCGAAATTGTTATTCTCCCAAGAACTCTGAAGAAGTTTCCAGATATCAGATTGTTAAAAGTGACTTATGTAGTAAACTTCAAACGTGGTGGTTGAATATTCAGCTGATGCCTGTGTGTTTTAGATGGGAAAGCAGTTGTCTGAAAGAACCAGATTACAAAGCAAATTTCAATATCAATGGGAAATGACCCCCACAGATCCCAGAACACAGCAGCTCTGCGATGCAGTCAGACTGCATTGATGCCAGTGTTCTCTTGGTTCCTGCAAGACTTTCTTGAGGTTTCTTGTTTCCGCAAGCTCTGAACTGGGCTCTGGCTTTGCCTCAGAAGCACAGAGCTGGAGCATCTGTGGGAGAAAGTGGAAATGGAGCAATAATCTGCAAAGGCAATTACTGGTGATGTGTGTATTGGCAGGTTTCATTCTAGCATTTGTGACAGGTCATGTCTTGTTATTTGTCTTGTGTACATAATACACTGAACAGAGGTAGGAGTCACCTCTTGGATGACACATTAGTTGAAAATGTGGGCTGACTTGACAAAAGGCATCCTGAGCCATGGAGTTTTCACTTTCCTTTTGGCGTTTGGTTGTTCTTCGTCCAATTTGCAAAGAAAACACAAATCTCTCTGTGGGGTTAGTTGGGTTCAAAATAATTTTTAAAAATCCCATACCAACCACTGTTAGTGGTCTTTCTGCCTCCATTACCCTGGATGGCAAAGGCTGGGATTCTCCATCTGCTTTGCTTCAACAGCAGTTTGTTCTGGACTTCCAGGAGGCCCTCTTTGCCGTCGAGCACCTTTTAACCCTTCACCCTTCCCCATGCCCAGATCACAAATGATTCTCATAGTATAGCTATTCAAGATTTATCTACAACAATATTTTATTCCTTCAGAATGTAATTAGAGAAATTGACAAACTTGTTCTGGATGAAACGAAACAGCATCAGAATCTCGTAATGCTCAGAAAGCTACAATAAGCAGTCAGCTATTTCCAGGGCACTATTCTGGCTCTGTGCCAGACACTGTTTTAAATGCTTTACATGTATTAATCCATCTAATCTTCCTAATAACCCCGTGAGGAATGCACCATTATCTCTCCTTTACAGGTAAGGAAACAGGCGCAGAGAGGTTAAGTAGCTTGCCCAAGGTCTCACAGCTGGCAAGAGGAGGCGCCAGGATTGAAACCCACACAGTCTGGTTCTAAGGTTCATGCTCTCAACAGGTAGTAATACTGCCTCTCTGAATAGTGATTGGGATATACATATATGTGTGTGTGTACCTCTCTCACTCACTCTCTCTCTATAGTGGTAAGCAGCAGCCAACCTCAAAAACCCTTTTGTAAAGAATTTATACAAAGCTTTATGCCTTTGCAACTTTTCTGTGCTCTCCTTTCATTGGAATCTGAGACCTCATTGTTATTTGAATTACTTTAAGCAATCAAATGCATCTAGGAAAGAAATAATAGTGAAGGAGGATGCCTCACAGCAAAGGTGCCTGATGACACTGAACTCTACAGGAAGGCTGCGTTTCAGTAGTGCCCTTGTCAGAATCTTTTTAATACATAGCATACTTAGAAGAAGTGTAGCCATTACTCTGTCAGTTTTCAAATTATGTGTCATAAGAATTTAACTTATCCTCCATGTGGATTTTTTTTTCTTTAAGATGCTAATTCTCTCTGTCTGCATTAAAACATGTATAACCTATATTCTTCCGCTTCTTCAGTAAAAAGCTCTCAGTACTCTCTTGCCCCACCTGAAATGGCTCTCAGGGAAGGGCTGAGGGGCACTGGATGAGTTTCCTCTCATTCCCAGGGATGGGTGAGGCCTCAGACGAGGCTCTCCCTACCTCACCTCTGGCCCCATCATGATGATTAATGGGATCTCGTTTTAGAGCTTTAGGTTTTAGAAAAAAGAAACATGCCAGTCATACCACACATGCATGTGCAAGTCCAACCACAGAAGGCTGAAAACAGTGGGGTTCCCTTACGAGCTCCTCCCTTTACCTGTGCCTCTCCTGTCTGAGGGTGTTCTGATGGGCTACCGGGGAGCAAGGCTGGTGGCAGATGTGTCTAGGTGACACGATGCTGACTCCATCAGCCAGCGTCCACCTGGCTGCCTGCCTGCAGACCGCAACCTCCAGCCCAGTGTCCTTGCTGCCCTGCAGCACCTTTCTGGGACCTACATGCAACAGCAAAATACCTCTGGAGTACTGGCTGGCAGGCAGTGGTACTACTGAGTAATTCCACATGGAAAGAATGATGCATGCGGGACCTGGATCCGACTCTCAACTTCCCATCCACCGGCTGGCTGGGGGATTGTGGTCCAGTGGTTTAACTATGCAGAGTCTCAGTGAGCTCATCTCCATACCTGAATTTAGCCCACGATGCTCCATTCTTCACAGTGCCTTTCAGGGATCAGATAAGAAACTGTAGGAAGACATTTTATAACAGTGCTACTCAAATATAAGGGATTGTTATTGTCAAAAACTTCCTAGGAGAATGTATGTTCGTCTTGGACCCCAGCTATTGCCTTCTACCTAGCATCACCAATACTCAGAGTAGAAGAGGAAAGAATATGCGGAGACATTGGGAATTGTCTGATTCTACCCAGTGACAGCAAATCTCTTTGTAGCTGTCCATGTAGGGTTCTTTCTTTTCCCACTGTCTTGGTCAGTTGGGGCTGCTATAACAAAGTGCCATAGACTGGGAGGCTTATAAACAACACACATCTAGTTTTCACAGTTTTGGAGGCTGGAAGTCCAAGTTCAGGGTGCCAGCCAGCACGGTCAAGTTCTGGTGAAGACTTCTTCCTGGTTGTGGACTCCTGACTTCTTGCTGTGTCCACACATGGTGGAAGGGAGGGGAAAGCTCTCTGGGGTCCCTTTTATAAGGGCACTGGACTTATTCATGACTAATGACTAATAAACTCATCGTGATGACCTAATCACCCCAAAAGGCTCTACCTGCTAATATCATCACATTGGATTAGGATTCCAGCATATTAATTTTGGGGAGACACAAACATCCAGTTCATTGTACCCACTTCTCCACCCTCTTTCCTCTTGGGGGAAAACCCACTCTTAGGCTATTTCATGAGTAAGAGAATGTGACATACCCTCTGAAGTATGGTGCAGGGAATAGGGTTTCAGGCTAGTTTCCACGCTCTATGCCTTGTGGCTTTTCACACCAGAGGGCTCAGGTAAGTGCCCTTCACTCAGTGTCCTGGTGCTGGATCATGAATCAAGTCCATTCAGTTTCCCATACGTGGAGGCAGAAGCCCGGTAATCAAGGTTAATGCTGAGAGACGAAATCCTGGCAGAATATTTGTAGGAGCTTAACAAGTTCCCCAAAGGGAGATTAGAGATGCTCAAGGAGTCACTTAGCCGAACCAGCACACAAAAGCACATTCGGCTTCTGCCAGCATCTGGAAACAAGGTGTCTGCTTCGCTTCCATAACCCAGGTATTGGAAAGTTCCTGTCCCAGCACACACAGCAGAGGCAGGAACCCACTGTTCAGTGCAAGCTGACTCTGTCCACATGTGGGCCTGCTGCTCCTAAATACCAGATGACTATGATCAGGGCCTCTGCTTTAAATGTTTTGTCTCCAGACTGTCATAAACCCATGAGAACATCAAAATCCAAAGAGTTGAAGTCACATGTTCAAGACTACTTTGTTCGTTTTGACTGCAGAGCTCAGGTTCCGTCTCTTACAGTCCTCTGCTTGTCCATCTCAGTGGTACGGATTGGAAGCTGCTGTAGAACCCCGCTCCCAATCTTCCCTGTGAGTTGTTGTCAACAAATAGTGCTTTGCAAATAGCTTTCCCTTTCATATATTGAACATCCAAATAAATTGGAGAGTTCTTAAAGAAATAAAGAGTACATCACCAGGCCTTAGAAGAGAAGACTATGAGGGACATTGGGAATCATCTAGTTCCACCCAGTGAAGTCAAATGACTCACCTTGCACCATGCACACCATCAGGAGAGAGCCCAAGCCCAGCGCGCCACCCGCCTCCTCAGGGCTCACTCTGCTGCATCAACCCTCAGCAGGCAAAGACCAAAGCTAGTCACAAGAACGGCACTGGCAATGCACCTTCCTGACTCCATTAGCCCAAATATTGACATTAGTTGTGTGGAAATGTTTTGCCACAGTCATCTGTTGAGTGAGTACTGTGTGGCAGGAGCCCTGTGATCAAGAGTGAACTTCAGCAGTGTAGACTGGAGTTCCAGTGGTTCCAACTCTTTCCTTATCCACTAAGTGCCTCAAACAAGTAACCTAACCTCTCTTAGTGTCACGCCTGGCTCACAATGCATTCTGGAATAGCTAGTCCTTCACATGCATTCTGGAATCTCTTACAAGGAATGAGTGAGGGTGGCACTGTTATTCACCCCAAATACAGATGAAAAAACTGAGGTGTGGAGATGTTAAATGAGTTGCCCAACATCACAAAGAAAGGTAGTGGTGGAGCTGGCTCCAGAGTCCACATTCTTAACCAAGAGGCTGAGCTCTCCTGGGGTCACATGGCTGCTGAGGAGTGCAGAGGGACTGGGTTCACATCCTGCCTCACTTCCTGAGCTGAGTTTCCTCCCAGATCTAAGCTGCTTAGTATGGAAGCAGCTGAAATTTTCATGTGATGAACTGAAAAAGCCTTCTGTAAAAACGTTAGCGTTCATTCATTATTTCAATAAATATTTGAGCACCTATCTTATACCAAAGATTGTTTTCAGAGCTGGAGAGAGATGTGAATAAGACAAGATAGAGTCTTCATTTCCTTAGAGGCAAATTATAAACAAATGAACAACACTTTCTAAAATGACTTCGTATATTCAAGTGCTGTGAAAAGAATAAACCAGGGTGCTGTGATGGCAAGTAACTCCAGTCTAGTTTTGACTGGGTGGTCAGGGAAGGCCTTAGTAAGTGAGGGAGCCAGCCATGCAGAGACTGGGAGACAGTTGCAAACAGATGAACAGCAACTGCAAAGTTCCTCAGGAAGGATTGTGCTTGGTGTGTTAGTGGTAATAGAACTCTGATTTTACACAGATAACATTCTCCACACTGGCATTTCTTTCCCTCATTTACCTATCAAAAGGACAATGAGGGCCAGGTGCGGTGGCTCACGCCTATAATGACAGCACTTTGGGAGGCCAAGGTGGTAGGATCACTTGAAGTCAGGAGTTCGAGACCAGCCTGGCCAACATGGCGAAACTTCGTCTCTACTGAAAATACAAAAAAAATTAGTTGGATGTGGTGGCACATGCCTGTAATCCCAGCTACTTGGGAGGTTGAGGCAGGAGAATCGCTTGAACCCTGGAGGCAGAGGTTGCAGTGAGCTGAGATCGCGCTGTAGCATTCCAGCCTGGGCACCAGAGTGAGACTCTTTCTCAAAAAAAAAAAAAAAAAGACAATGAGTATGTTTGTGTTGCTTTCAGAAGTAAGAAGCAAATTGGAATAATCAACTTCTTCTTTCCTGGAAATACAACGCCAAAGGCATTTGCGCATTTTTGTGGCCAGCAATGTTGTGAGCAGACCCACACATTTGTAGCCCGCGCTTCAGTGCCTGCTCTGAAACCCAGGTAAAAGAGGACAATTTCATCCTGGCTGATGTGTTTTAAACAGCCAAGCAAATTCACGTGGATCCACAGGCCCCAGGAGTATAAAAAATAATAGAGGGGTAAATATGGAAAAGCTGATTTGCTGCCCAACCTCAGGGTCAAGCACAGGTCTGAGCAGGCCACCTGTATCTTTTTAGAGTTGTCTTCTCAGTGAAATGGAGCTGCTGCTACCTGCCACCTTGGAAAAACTGCTTGCTGGCCTCGTACGTGAGGGGTATGCCCAACTCACTTTGGGGAGGTTATTTCAACTTTTTACTACATCAGGACTCTGCGACCGGTGAACATCAAAAACCCAAAGAAACACGCACATCCTTGCCTGCCCTTGGTAAGCCTGGAGAGAATTTCACTGGTCGATAAGAGATGATTCTGAATTTTGCCCGATTATTCTGGAGCTGACATTTTTGGGTGTCACATTTAACATGGACATTTTTGAAGCATAACTTTGATAACCACTCTTGCTGAGGCAGCTGCCTGCCCTGTTCTTGCTTCAGATTCAGTTCCTGCTGAGATCTGTGTGGAAAGAAGTATTTCCCACTATGGGGCTCACACAACTAAATGGCACCACTGAAATTCCCTGTCAAGTCCCCTGGTTAGTGTCTAATTAGTGTGTGGCTTTAGGAAGTGGGACAACACATTTACATTTTTGCAGGCTATTACCTGAATGTGATCGCTGAATAGCGTCAGCTGTTCAAATAGTAATGCTGCATACAATGAGAAATGTGAGAGAGTGTGTGTGTGTATGTGTCTGTGTGTGTGTAGGAGGACACACCCCCGCCCGCTGGCTGGAGTGAGGTATCTGCAATCCTGTGTCAACAGGGGTCTAGGCTTCCTTAAGATTTAAGCAGCTAACACAGAGGTGGCTGCATTGTTTTGTTTTTTTGTGGGGGTCGGGTGGGGGGCGGGAATGGAGTCTCGCTCTGTTGCCCGGGCTGGAGTGCAGTGGTGCAATCTCAACTCACTGCAACCTCTGCCTCCCGGGTTCAAGCGCTTCTCCTGCCTCAGTCTCCTGAGTAGCTGGGATTATGGGCACCCGCCACCATGCCCTGCTAATTTTTGTATTTTTAGTAGAGATGGGTTTTTGCCATGTTGCCCAGGCTGGTCTCAAACCCCTGACCTCAAGTGATCTGCCCGTCTTGGCCTCCCAAAGTGCTGGGGTTACAGGTGTGAGCCACTGTGCCTGGCCGGCTGCACTTCTTACTCTCCTCCTAAGAGAAGCCCAATTTTGTTTTCAGAGTGCTCCTGGTGTGAACTGGGGTTGTGGGAAGGAGTGACATTTCCCCTCCTTTGTTCAGACGGGGTGAAGACTTAACTTACAGGTAAGGGAGGCCCTTGACTGACGTGGGGTGGGAACTGTTTCGAGCTGTCCTCATCTCTGGGCCTGTTTCCTGACCTGTGAAATGGGCCTGTTTCCTGACCCGTGAAATGAGAAGGTTGGGTGGGATCAGTTTCCCAGGCTTGCCTGTGGTGAGTAGCCCCTGGAGTGCTCATTCAAAAGCCGCTCTGCTCTCCCGAATGAGAATGTTTAGGAGTGAACTCTGTCATGAGCAGGCATCCAAGTGATCCTCCCCTTCAAGGATGTTTGGGAATGGTGGTCTGCACAGTCTCTAACAGATCTTCCAACTCCAAAACTCCTGTCCCGGCTATGTCTGGAAGGCAGTGACTCCTAACTATTCCTGAGACCCAAATGGCTTTGCAAGTCTTACAACAGCTGTGGATGTTCTGTTTAGTAAAAATGTATACAGACACAGAACTTCAAATTCAGTTGCAGGGTCTGTGGCTTTTGATTAAGAATTCCTACTTTAAGGTTAACCCTTGAAAGAGAATGTAAGCATTCACTTGAGCCAGGCATGAAGCAGCTGCTCACTAAAGGTCAGTTATTATGCTATTTCTGTGTCTCAGCTTTTCTATGAAATTCTCATATTATTATCTCATTGTATAGGTGAGGACACTGAGGCATAGAGAGATTAACATGCATTGTAAGTTGTGGCTGAATTTGAACTCAAACAGTCTGATTCCAGAGCCAGTGTGAACTTAAAATCTGGGCTGCCTGATAAAGTGGTTATCAGTTTTGCCTACTTGAATTCATGGCACTTTCTGCTCCTAATATTTCTGGCCACTTCCCTATACCTCCTTATATTAGTCATAATTAACTAAGCAGCTACTATGGTACGAGGCCACCACTTCTCCTGTTGTCCTTCCCAGTTTCTCCCCAACCTCCCCTTTTCCCTAGTTTATAAGACAGGAGAAAAGGGAGAAAGCAAAAAGTTGGAAAGAAACAGAAGTAAGATAAATAGCTAGACGACCTTGGCACCACCACCTGGCCCTGGTGGTTAAAATAATAATAATATTAACCCCTGACCAAAACTACTGGTGTTATCTGTAAATTCCAGATGTTGTATGAGAAAGCACTGTAAAACTTTTTGTTCTGTTAGCTGATGTATGTAGCCCCCAGTTACGTTCCTCATGCTTACTTGATCTATTATGACTTTTTCATGTAGACCCCTTAGAGTTGTAAGCCCTTAAAAGGGCTAGGAATTTCTTTTTCGGGGAGCTCGGCTCTTAAGACACGAGTCTGCCGATGCTCCTGGCCAAATAAAAAAAACTCTTCCTTCTTTAATCTGGTGTCTGAGGAGTTTTCTCTGCGACTCGTCCTGCTACACTACTATGTGCCAGGAATGCTACACACATTGTCTCATTGAAAAATGTCCTCAGAAAATGATATACAGTATTTTTTATTTTATTTTATTTTATTTGAGATGGAGTTTCACTGTTGTTGTCCAGGCTGGAGTGCAATAGCGCGATCTCGGCTCACTGCAACCTCTGCCTCCTGGGTTCAAGCAATTCTCCTGCCTCAGCCTCCCAAGTAACTGGGATTACAGGTGCCCATCACCACGCCCGGCTAGATATACATTATTAATATACATGTTGAGTCCTAAGTAAAGACAGGAAAAATTAAGAAGGTAAATATATCCTAAGGCTCAGAAGTTTTTTGGATTGTTGCTTCTTTGGATAATTTATATTTCATTATATTATCAGAGAACTAGAGATAGAGCAGAAACTGAAGATTTTCTAGTTCAAATATCATTCTCCTAGAGACCAGTAGAGAATAGCAATAAATAGTTATTTGTAAAGATTAATTGATTCATTCTAGAGTCTTATGAGGTCTATCAGTGGTTTTGTCCCTATTTCCAGCATTTTAATGTTGATCAGAAGTGGGCTGGCTCTCTTTGCACTGCTAGGCAGAGCTACTGTTCACTGAGCAGGTGCTTTGTGCTGGCGCTGTGCTCAAGCACTTTACGTGGATTATTTAACTTAGCCACACAACAGTATCAGAACTTCTTATTTCAGATAACCCTTTTAAGCAAAAAACTTCAAACAGAGATCTTGTCTGATTTCATGGCTGCACATTTTCCAAGTAGGAAAAACACACAATTGAGGAACATGCCCAAGGCCGCTCAGCAAGCACAGGAGAGAGAGTGGGGTGGGGAGGGAGAGATCACGTGCAAGCAAGCAAGCACTGGGGCAGAACCTGTACCCTCCTGATAATTCTCAGGCCTGTCTGGGTGGCATCACTTAGCAGGCTGGCCCAGCCAAGATCACACGCACAGCAGCAGGATTTTAAATCACAGGGGATCACGTGCTCTACTGACTGAAACCAACACAAAAAAAGGTCTAGGTCCATTTCATGTGAGTGAGACCCAGAGGTGCCCCTTTGCTCAGCCCTACCTGCTGGTGCAAGTGGCTGTCCCAAAGTGCAGGCCCCACCACAGCCCCACCCTGGGACACCAGATTCCCTGCCACCATAGAGGGAGTAGCAACTGAGGTAGGGCACACCTAGGTGGGGCATCCCATATAACCTTTTCTAGGTTGACCTTGCCCAGTGTGACGTAGCCAGCCAGGTAACACCAGATCTGAAATACCCATATGTGCAGAACCCACTGAAGGGGTGGGGTGTCTAGACCTTAAGAGTGTTGGGCTTGTTGTCAGTGGAGGGGTGGAGCAGGCTTCTTGGCCCTGACCTCACCTTAATAGAGATCCTCCCATTTTGGCCTTGGAGGTTTAATATATAGTCACGGAAGTGTACTGAAATAGTCATAAGAAGGAATATTCTCCATACAACTTTAAAGTTGTACAGTGCTTTCTGCAGTGAAACGAATTTTTTCACGGAATGGATTTTTTTAACGAGTCTTGAAATTAACATGTGAGGAGCAGCATGACACATTACCTCGTGTGTGTGTGTGTGTGTGTGTGTGTGTGTGAGTGAAGGCCATTTGTTAAATGGAACACCTAAAAATACCATTGTTTTTGTTTTTGCAATTGTCAGGGGCCTCAATAAATGCAAGCTGGCTCAGGTGATGCTTGACCTGAGAGGTCTGGAAAGACAGATTAGAAGTCTCAGCAGAGGGCCAAACCCAGACCCCACTTCTGCAGAAGTTCTGTACCCAGGTTTCCCCACTGCAGGCATAACCAGCAGCCCCTCAAAGGCCCCAGACCAGCCAACTGTCTTTAGAAATGCAGACCCAGGATCAGCTTTGCTACCAGCCATGGGATCTTGGGTCAGTGGCCCATACTCTGAGCTGTGTTTCCACAATGCAAGGCTGGCCGGACAGTGTTTTATTTCAGAGTTCTCCTGTCTGTGGCATCTTCAGAAGTTAAAGATTTGCTTGACCACTATAAGGTGCCCTGGGAGTGTAGACCTCCCACAACCCAGCTGCCTGGCTGGCAGGGGGTGGGGAGTAAGCAGTAGAGAGAGGACAGGTGGCCCGGGATCTGACAGCTTGCCTCTGGATTCTCCCTAGTAAGCTTGGAATGATGCTGGAGCAGCTCTGGGCCGAGGGGACCAGTCTAAGGCTGGACGCAAAAGACCGGGCGCCACCTAGTCTGTTCATCAGGTATTAAATGCCCTGAGTTTTCAAAGCTCTGGTGATTCAGTAGTGGACGGGTAAGGTTCCTGCCTCTCCTGGGGCTTACCGTCCAGGGGTGGGGAGGACGTCACTATATGAAATTATCTTATTTATAGCTTAATGTCATTATTTAAAAAGGAGGAGGCAATCACTTGACGGGTGGGCAAGGTGGGGACGGGGTTGGATGGAATGGTCAAAAAAGGTCTTTCAGAGTTCTTCCAATCCTGAACTAACTCACCTGCACCCTTGGCCCAATGATTTTCACTCCCGAGGGTCTGCACTCCTCGTTTCTACATTCTAGGAAGAAAGGGGTTGGACCCTCCCCTCTTTAAGCTGGGTGGGGTCCGAATCCCGTGCTTCTTTCACTTCCTGAGCCGGGCTGGCTGGGTGGGAACAGGCTACTTGCCGCCTCCCCAGCGCTGGCCACTACCACACTGCCGCCCGCCTGGGCCTCCTTTCAACCTCGTGGTGGAGCCCTGCGGTTTCCCAGCGGAGCCGGGCCCGGGGCTGCTCCCTCGCGGGCGAGGCTCACCTGTCCCGGCCCGGCCCCCTCCCGCGCCCCAGGTGGTTCAGGGCGGGGAGGAGCCGCGCCCCGCCCCGCGCGGTCGCAGCCAACGCCGGCCCCAGGCGGGTGCGCTGGGAGCCTGGGCCGGGAGCCGGGTGAGGGCGCCGAGAGGCTCGGTGGGCGCGGGCGGCGAGGTGAGCTGGGCCAGCGCAGCAGGCGGGGGCGGTGGTGGGTTCGGGACGGCTCACCCCGCGCCGGAGCGAGTGCGGGGCCGCGCGACTGCGGCGGGAGATGCGCTGCGCCCCTTCTGGGCGCGCCGGGGCAGCCAGGAGCTCGCGGGGCCGCGGGGCCGCGGGGCCGCGGCGCAGTGGCGGGGTCGGGGTCTGGTCGCTGCCTCGGGGCGAGCAGCTGCCAACATCTGGACGGGACGGGAGCAGGGGGCCGGGGCAAGGCTGGAGCGGTGTGGGTCTCTAATCGTCCAGAGCCCTGCGGGGCCAGTGACTTCGGCAGAGCCGAGGGGAGAGGAGATACTGGGGGTCAAATTGCTGGAGAGAGCGCGGAGCTGGG
This sequence comes from Pan paniscus, assembly GCF_029289425.2. NCBI lineage: Eukaryota > Metazoa > Chordata > Mammalia > Primates > Hominidae > Pan > Pan paniscus. The sequence continues at coordinate 25,889,435 of NC_073262.2, read as the reverse complement.
GCTAGGGTTCAAGGCCGATCGTGGGGCCAAGAGCGAGCGTGCCAGCTCCAGTGTTTCCCCCTGCAGCGCTTCACGCGGGACCAGCTTGGGTGCCGCCGCTTCCCTTGCCCCGGCTCTTTACTTTTGTTGTTGAATAACCTACCTTACACATTGGTTAGTTACCTGGGGCTTCTCAAAAGCCGGGTCTGGAGGCTGCTCTGACTCCAGGGGGCTTGGGTTGTCAGGCTTCAGGTCTGTATGCCCTGTGGCGTTTGGGGGGAGCTGGTGGGTGGAGGGGTGCTGTCCACCTCCCAAGGCCAGGGGATCAGAGAGTGGAAAAAGTCTAGCATGCTATTTAAATTCCAGTAACTAGCTGTGTGACCTTGGGCAAGTTACTTAACTGCTCTGAGCCTCAGTCCCTTAAAGTAAAATAGGTATTATTAATATTATAATCATTACAACAGACTTAGGTTATATGATGTTCATGGAGTACATAGCATACTGCTTGATTTTTCCCCCTTTGTGTTGATGTGGTGGTGTGTGTGTTGTGGGGTGGGGGCATTCTTTCCCACCCTGACTTGTTCATGGTTAGGCTTCCTGCAGGATGCCTTACTTGCTGACAGCATCACAGAGGCCAAGATTAGGGCTGCCAGTGCACAGGCCCTGCAGATGGAGGGGGTGTTGTCAGACTGCCCTCATCATTACCTATCGTATTTGTCAGAATTGTTTTCTTTGGGTTGGGTTTTGGTCACTTGAAAATTGCCTTATACTATGTAGAAATTGATTGGGTCACATAAATGAAAAGGTCGAGGGTTTCAGTTTAAAGCTATAACTAGTTCCAGAGGCTCATACAAGGTTCCAGGGCTAGTTCTCTCTCTTGTATATCTTAGCTGTTTTTCTCTCTGTGTTTACTGGTTCTTAGTATGGACGATAAATAGGACTTGCACCTTCAGGCTTATCTGCTCCTTCAGAGAGAGAGACAGAGACAAAGAGGGAGAGAGAGAATCCCATCTTCTCTATCCGTATAGCAGTCTCTCTCTGTCTCTCTCTCTCTCTCTTTTTTTTTTTTTCTTTTGAGACAGACTCTCACTCTGTCACCCAGGCTGGAGTGCAGTGGTGTGATCTCGGCTCACTGCATGCAACCTCCACCTCCCAGGTCCAAGCGATTATCCTGCCTCAGCCTCCCAAGTAGCTGGAGTTACAGGCGCGGGCCACCACGTGGGACTAATTTTTGTATTTTTAGTGGAGATGAGGTTTCACCATGTTGGCCAGGCTGGTCTCGAACTCCTAACCTCAAGTGATCTGCCCGTCTTGGCCTCCCAAAGTGCTGGGATTATAGGAGTGAGCCACTGCACCCGGCCCCTTATAGCAATCTTATTGACATACTGGACCAAAACAGAACCAAGCCATCTCAGCAGACAGGGAGAGGTTTCCACAACAGGAATGGGCACATGACGGACTGTGATTGATAGACTGGCCCACCTCTGCTGCAAGGGATGTCGGTAGGGGGCGCGATTCCCAATGAGAAGTCTGACAAAACAGGACATGTTCATTTTGCTATCTCTGTCTTTGCTCACCAGCACCTAAAGGTAGTCTGCAGTAGAATGTAGACAGCCTGAGGGCCGTATTCCATCAGTCAAGTCTTCATCTAATGCATGGAGGGCATCCTGTGTGTCCATCTTTTCATTCATTGGTTTTTGTTTATTCATTCATTCGACATTTAATAAATGCTCAACATATGCCAGGGCCTCTGCCAAGGGCGAAAATGCTTGCTTTTGAGAAGCTCACAGTCTAGTTGGAAAGACAGATATGAGGATAACATCGTCTAGGACTCATCTGTCTGGGGACGTAGTGAAGACTCCCCAAAGAAACTGTAGTTGAGCTTTGAATTGAAAATGAGCTCCAGCCTGGGCAGCAGAGCAAGACTCCGTCTCAAAAAAAAAAAAAAAAAAAAAAAAGAAAATGAGAAGGGCTGGTCTAGGAGAAAAAGTAGAGAAATTTTCTAGGCCATGTGGTAGGATTCCAGAGGGACACTTTTTGTTGTAATATTGTTTAGGTTACTCTACTTTCTTGCTTAGAACATCTGAAGGTAGGTCGTTCGAAGTGGCCACAGCTCTTTGGTGGCTTCTAGAAAATTATCTTGTTTTTCCAGGGTGACTAGAGCTCCATCATGCCTTCACATGACAACATCCAAAGCAGAAAAAAGAAGGCTGGGGCTTGCTGCTTAATCTTTCTCTAGATAATAAAGGACAAATTTTCCCCGAAGTTCCCTGCGTCACTGGCCAAAGTGGTCTAACGCTTACCCTGAAACCAGTCATTGGCAAAGGAGAAGAGGGGCCCATGATTGTTTTGCCCAAGCTATTTTCCGGAGCTGTAGGAGGGGCTCACCTACCTGAGCATCCATGCTCCATGTCTGAACACAATCAGAATTCTGTTAGCAAGGAGGAAAGTGAGACTGCCTGTTGGGCTGTTAGGTAGGCAACAAACTGTGTCTCCCAGAGGTGGGGACAGGTGATGCAAGGTCTGGCACAGATTGGTAATCAGAAGTCCAATACCATGGGAGACGCCTAGGGTGTGGCTGAGGGGAGGAAAGGAGCTGAGGTTGGAAAAGTAAGTAAAGACAGGACTACCCTGTATTAGATTCCATGGATGTCACTAAGAAGCATAGTAAATCTTGGTCCAATTCCTCAACAAGCTTACACCTGAAACCTGGAAAAGCTTCTCTGAGTTTTCCATACTCCCAATAGTAATAGCAACAGTGGCTCACTCTATGGTGGCAATTCTCAAGGGGTGGATTGGGGTGGAGGAGTTTCAGAAGAGTTTCAAACCCTGTGTAGTTTGAAAAGCCTCACATATGATTTTGCTGGGCACCCACTGCCTACCTTCCCCGGAAACTCCCTGTCCCTCTCTTGAGAACACTTACTTGCTCTAAATCATGACTTTGTTTCAGTATTGTTAACTGTCTTCAAACTAACAGGCTGGGACTTGGTGAAGATGCAATTAATGGTAGATCCTGGACTAGTAAACAATTCTCCTGATGCTAAGTCCAAAGAGCGATAGCTTTGGTAGTTGCATTTAGTAGGAAACCAGCCTCTACCATGAACTGCTTTGAAATCATGTATCCTATTTTCATCTGAAATGTGAAGTGAGTGCTGCACTTTGTTTCTGCTTTATATGGTAGACATTGGTGGACATTGGTGCTGGACTTTTGGAATCAGATTGGGCAACCAAGGATGCCGCTTCTCATGATCCTCTATCCTCAATATCTAGTTAGCAAAGAAATTGGCAAAAAGACATGATCACTAATGCTGGAAGAAAGCAGAAGTGGAGGGCAGCATATTTTCCTGTTTTCAGCAACAATACTGCCATGGGCTGGCCAGGATCACTGGAAGAATGTGAGGGAATGAGGTAGAGAGAAATGCCTTGGGCAGTCATTCATTTCACAAATATTTATTGAGCATCTACTGTGTGCCAGACACTGTTCTAGGTGCTGGGGATTGGAGCTTACAGTCTACTGGAAGGAGACATTTATTTATGTTTTGTCTAATAAGTCAGGCGGTGAGAAGTACAGAAATAAAAAATAAAATAGATCCAGAGAAGAGTGCAGTCATTAGAAACAAACTGGATATAGTGCTGGAAATCATGGCTTATTCTCTCTTGTTTCCAGCAGAGCTATATGGTCTAAGCAGGTAGGGTTTTGGGCAAAAAGGACAGGTGTTCATGTGGAAAAAGACAGTTAAATGTTAAATAACTCAATTTTATAGGATTTCTTTCATGCAGAATTTCTTTGATTGTTTGTCATAACTCACATTGTTCCTAAATATGATTTATAATGACTTACAAAAACATGGTACCAGGTCATGAGAAATAAATGTAGAAACATGAGCAAAGGGAAAATAAGGGTCATTTCTTTCATCATTATGTTCCAGAATTGTTTAGTTTTGGTAGCAGGGAAAGGAAGAAATACGGTGGTTACAAATGTGGTGATTCATGCTCAGGGTTCATTATTTAAAAGAAGAGAAAATAAATTTTGATGCCTCAGGAACTTGTACTTTCTTTTGGTGTTTAAAGAATCAATTTTATTTGATAGAAAAAGTGGTCTCTTTACTAAGGACTTGTATGAAATTTATCTCCTGAATTCAAAGAAAACTAACTTTTCTTGGGTCAATATAAAGTACACCAAAAGTTAACAGATCAAAAGTCCAATTCCAAAGTTAAATAATATGCTACAGATACAAATTGATGAGAGGTTATGTTTGGACCCATTACTGCCTGGAAAAAACAGAAACGCAAATAAAATTTTAAAGTGTTGAAGTGTTTTGCAGAGGTAATTTTAACTACTTGTTTTTATTGAGTTTTCTTGTTGTTCAGTACAATAATTTGGATATAAGTCTTGTGTCAGAAATGTAATTTGTAAATTACTTCTCCCAGCGACTGCCTTGTCATTTTTATTCCCTTAACAATGTCTTCTCAGAGCAAAAGTTTTAATTTTGATAAACCAGTTTATCGATTTTTTAATACATCCAACTTTTATTGTTGAATTGAGGAATTCTCTAACTAACCAAAAAGTCTTGAACATTTCTATTTTCTTCTAGAAGTTTCATGTTTTATGTTTTACACTTAGGTCTATGATCCATTTTACTTTAATTTTTGTATAAGGGATAAAGTATGAGTCAAAGGTATTTTCTTTTTGGTATGTGGGAGTCCAAATGTTCCAGCCCCATTTGTTGAAATGACTGTCCTTTCTTCCCTTGAATTGTCTTAGAGCTTTTGTCACTAATCAATTAGCTAAAATGTAAGGGTTTATTACTAGACTCTCAATTCAGTTCCATTGATCTGTATGCTTACTTCATGCCAACACTACAGTATCTTGATTATTGTGGCTTTAAAATACATTTTGGAAGCACATAGTGTAGGCCCTCCAACTTTATTCTTTTTCAAAATTGCTATGACTCTTTTAGTTCTTTTGCCTTTCCATATGAATTCTAGAATTAGTTTGTCAATATCTACAAAAAATCCTCCTAGGATTTTGAATGGAATTGTATTAAATCTACAGATTAATTTAGGAAGAATTGACATCTTTACATTATTGAGTTTTCTAGTTCATGAGCAGGGTATAACCATCCATTTATTTAAGTCTTTGATTTCTTCCATCAGCACTCTGTAGTTTTCAGGATATAGATCTTGCACATATTTTGTTAGATTTATACTTAAGTATTTCATTTTGGGGATTGCTGTTGTTGCTGGTATATAGAAATAGAATTAATTTTTGTGTGTTGGTATTGTATTCTGTGGCCTTGCTAAAGTTACTCATCTGTTTTAGGTGGGTCCTTTGTAGATTCTTTGGAATTTTCTACATAGACAATCATATTATCTGTGAATAGAGACAGTTTTATTTTTCCTTTCTAACCTAAATGCCGTGTCTTTCTTTCCTCCCTCCCTCCTTCCCTTGCTCCAACTTATTGCACTGGCTAAGAATTGCAGTACAATGTTGAATAGCAGTGATAAGAGAGAACATCCTTACTTTGTTTCTTATCATGGAGCAGGCAGCAATAAATCTTTCACTGTTAAGTATGATGTTAGTTGAGGTTTCTTGTAGATACAATATGATGTTAAGAAATTTCCTTTATACTCCTAGTTTATTGACAGTGTTTTTTAAAATTATGGGTGGATTTTGAATTTTATTGAATGCTTTTTTACCATCAACTGACAGAACCTTATGAGTTTTCTTAATATTTAATATGGTGAATTGCACTGATTGATTTTCAAATGTTGAACCAGACTTACATTCTCTGGATAAATTCCACTTGGTTGTAATGTATTTTTGGAGGGGACTAGGTAGATTGGTATTATTTATTCCTTCAGTGTTTGGTAGAATTCTCTAGTGAAACCATTTGGTCCTAGAGTTTTCTTTGTTGGAAGGTTTTTAACACAAATTTAATTTTATAAATAGATATAGGACTATTCAGATTATCTATTTCTTCTTGATAAGTTTTGTTAGTTTCTATCTTTCAAAGATTCAGTCCACTTCACCTAAGTTGTCAAATTCATTGATACAGAATTTTTTGTGGTGTTCTTTTATTAGCCATTTATGTCTGAATGGTCAGTAATAATACTCCCTCTTTTATTCTTGACATTATTAACTTATGTCTTCAGTCTTTTTCTTGCTCAGTCTGTCTAGAGGTTTATCAATTTTACTGATCTCTTCAAAGATCCAGATTTTGGTTTAATTTTGTCTATTATTTTTCTGTTTTCAATTTAATTGATTTCTGCTCTTATTTTATTATTGCCTTCCTTGTCTTTGCTTAGGTTTAATGTACTCTTCTATTTTTTAAGGGATAAGCTTATATTACTGATTTTTGTTTTAATAGAAGTATTTAATGCTATACATTTCCCTCTAGGCCTTGCTTTAGCTGCATTATACAATTTTGAAATGTATATTTGAATTTTCACTTAGTTTAAATATTTTAACATTTCTTTTGAGACTACTTATTGACCCGTATGTTATTTTAAAGTATATCATTTAATTTTAAGATATTTGGGGATTTTCTAGAAGTTTTTCTGTTATTGATTTCTAGTTTAAATCTTTTATTATCCTAGAATATGACTTGCATGATTTCTGTTCTTTTAGATTTGTTCATATTTGTTTTATGACCCAGAATGTGGTTTATCTTGGTGAATTTCAATGCACACTTGAAAATATGTGTATTCTGCTGTTGATGGGTGGGATGTTCCAGAAATATCAATTAGGTCAAGTTGCTTGATAGGGTTGTTCAGGTCTTCTGTGTTCTTATTAATTTTCTGCTTGTTTTCTCTATAACCAAGAGAGGAATGTTAGCATTTCCAGTTACAATTGTGGATGTATCTATTTTTCTTTTTACTCATATCACTTCTTACTTCATGTATTTTGACTCTATGTTGTTAAGTGCATACACATTTAGGGTTGTGATGTCCTCTTGGAGAACATCTTGATCCCTTTCTTATTATGTAATGTCCCTCTGTATTTCTGTTAATATTCCTTTTTCTGGAGTCTGCTTTGGGTGTTAATAATACAGATACTCCAGCTTTTTTTGGATTAATGTTTGCATTGTATATCTTTTTCTGTTCTTTTACTTTTAACCTATATTTAGGTTATAAAATAACCTGTATACTTAAGGTGGCTTTCTTGTGGCAACATATACTTGAGTCTTATTTTTTCAACTAATCTGACAATATCTGTCTGTTAATTGGTATGTTAGACCATTTACACTTACTATGCTATTGATATGGCTTAATTATAATCTACCATCTTGCTAGTTGTTTTCTATTTGTTCTATCTGTTCTTTTTTTTTCTTGTTTCTTGAGCTTTTTTGTTGTTGTTGTTGTTTATTTTGTTTTTTGACATGGGGTCCCGCTCTGTCACCCAGGCCAGAGTACAGTGGCGCAATCTTGGCTTACTGTACCCTCGACCTCCTGGTCTTGAGCATTTTTTTATATTTTCCTTATCTCCACTATGGACTTCTTACCTATGCCTCTTTACATTTTTTTAGTGATTGCTCTAGAGTTAATAATATGTATCTTTAATTAATTAGAGTCTACTTTCAAGTAGTATTATACTGTTTCATTTGTAGTCTTATAGCAGTATATTTACAGTTCTTCTCTTTTATGTTTTGTGCTATTGTTATTATCATTTTTTAATATCAGCTATAAATAAAAGATTTTTTGCTTTAGACCAGGGGTCAACAAACTTTTTCTGTAAAAAAGCCAGAAAGTAATTATTTTAGGCTTTGAGGCCATAGATGGTCTCTGTTGCATATACTTTTATTCTTAAACAATTCTTTACAAATGTATTTCAAAAAACATTCTTAGTTCATTGGTTATGCTAAAACAGACCAGGGGCTAGGTTTGGCTTGTAGGTTATAGTTTGCTTACTCCTGCTTTAGACATTCAGTTATCTTTTATAGCAATTAAAATTAAGAGAAAAAATAATTTTGTTTGATTTTCATTTATATCATTTCCATCATTGTTTTCTTTGTGTAGATCCAAGTTTTGGTCTGGCAACGCCTGGATAACTTAATTTAACATTTGTTGTAGTGTAGGTCTCCTGGCAATGAATTCTAAGTTTTTGTTTCTCTTTGATTTCTATTTTTCCTGCATCTTTGGGAGATATTTTACTGGGTATAAAATTCTGGGTTGACAGTTTTTACGCTTGATCTTAGCTAAAAGGCTGAGAAGCAATGGGTTGACAATTTAAAAAAAAAATTCAGGACTTTAAAAATGTTGCTTCATTCTCTTCTTGTATGCCTCTGACAAGAAGTCTTCTGTAATTCCTATCTTTGTTCCTTTTCATTTGATGTTTCATTTTTCTTTTGCTGCTTTCAAGATTTTATTCTTGTCTTTGGTTTTCAGCTCTTTGAATATGATATGCCTAGGAGTGTGTGTGTGTGTGTGTGTACATGTATGCATGCGTGCACACTCTTGATATTTATCATACCTGATGTTCTTGAGCTCCTTGGATCTGTGATTTGGTATCTGTCATTAATTTTGGAAAATTCTCAGCAATTATTTTTTCAAATATTTCTTCTGTCTATTTTCTTTCTTTTCTCCTGAAATTTCAGTTACACCTAGGTTTGAATTTATGATACGGTCCCACAGCTCTTGGGCACTCCATTCTTTTTTTGCTTGTTTTATTCATGTTTTTTCTCTTCTTCTTTAGTTTGGGTAATTTCTACTGATCTATTTTCAAGTTCAATGATTTTTTTCTTTGCTGTATCAAGTCCACTGAAGAATGCCTGTTGAAAGCATCCTTTATTTGTTACTGTCTTTAGCCTTTCAAATATTTCCATTTGATTCTTTCCTGCAGTTTTTCTCTCTGATAACATTTTCCATTTAATCTTTCAGATTGTCTACCCTTTCCACTACGGACTTTTAGAATTAATTTTGGTTATTTAAAATTCTTTGTCTGATAGCTTCAGCATCTAGGTCTGGTTCTATTCATTGCAATGTCTCTTCGCAGTATGATCTTTTCTTGCTTTTCTCATGCCCTATAATTTTTTTTTGTTGATAACTAGACATCTTATATAGGACATTAGATATGGAGATAGGCTTTATGCATGGGAATGGGCACGCCGTTCTCTTTCTACCAGGCCTTTAGTGTGAAGATTGATCAATCTAGTCAGAAGATGAACTGGGTTTGAGGGTTCTCATTCCTCTGGTTATTCTCAGTGTACCCCCAGACTTCAAATTCCTCTAGTGATGCCTTGTGTTTAGGGTTGGAGCTGGCTTGCCAAAGGCCTTTGCCATTCCCATCTTTTGGTCTTCCTGTGGTACTGGGCCCCAGAGTGGTCTGTCTCCATGCTCTTTCAACTCTCCCAGTGGTAGTCCATTGTTATTTGTGACCTGGTGCTTGTTAGTCAGTGTCCAGGTACATCTGCCTCAAGTAGACAAGTGCTCATGTCTTGTCTCTTCCTGCAAGTGCCTCTCTAGATTTTGGGCTAGTTTGTTCTCCTTTGCCTCAGTTTTCTCATGGATTTGAGAAGGTTATGATCTTGTGCTTTACCTGGCTTTTTATTTTTTGTAAGCATGGTAATAATGTTCTTTTCAGTTCTCTACATCCTGAGCAGAAATCAAAAGCCCTGATTTCATGTTTTCAAGCTCTTTCTTTTGGTGATCTTCTTGTAAAATACTGGTGTCGTTTCCCTTTCGCTTATGCTTTATCAAATATAATTTACACATTTCATATGTATAAATCAGTGGTTCTCAGCCCTTACTTGGGAAGCATGAAAAGGAAACACAGATTTTGGGCCCCAGTGTTTCAATTAATATACGTCAGGGTTAGGTATGGATATCGTTTATAAGCTCCCCAGGTGAGTCTGATATTCATCTGCATTGAAAGCTCCTGGTCTAAGTATCACTTTCAACCTTGCCTTTCACAGAGGTGTTATTCCAATGTAAATGGCCAAATGAAGTCTCAGCCTGTATATGTCCACCCTATAGAATCAGTTCTCTCCTAATGTGCCTTCAGTGGTACACAGTGCCTGTGATCTAAACTGATAGTCTCTTAGAATGGGGAGAAAACTTAAGAGTTCTTCTCATTTCACTTTCAATGACTCTCTCATCATTGAAATGTACCCTTCTCTAATCTACCAGTTTGTGTAACTCACTACCTTGCAAATTGTTTTGAAATTAGTTTGCATGACTCAGTATATGAGCATGTGTGCATGCACATGCACACACACACACACATGCTCTCATACACGTGACACTTTATGAAACAGTACTCTTACAATAAGTCTTGTACCTCTAAATCGATTACATGATGCACCAATGTGTTGCTTCTTACAGTATGAAAAACGCTTGTTCAGTCCATCTTCCAGTGGACAAGCTTTGGAAGGTTTCAAAACAGGTCCCTTAGTACCTCAGAGTGCTCTTGTGTCTGGTGTAAAGCTGATTCCTCCAGCAGTGTTTCCAGCTTCTTCACTACCCTGGCCAGTTTTATGCGCTAGATACTAGAGCCGGTGCTAGGTAACATGCCCAGGATTTCAGAGCTTATGGCTTGTTTGGGGACACATGACATGCAAGGTGAGTGTCAAAAAGTTATGTTGTGAGTAAGTGCTCTTAGAGGTCACAGATGAAAGAAAGATCAAACAGGTGGTCAGGAAAGACTTGATTGGGGCCTTGAAGGTAAGCATCAGATATGTATGGAGTGTAAGGTATTTGGGGATGGGGAGGATTCAGAGGGAGGAAAAAGCTATGTTAGCAGTCTCCCAACACCTTGGCTCTCTCTAGGAGTGACTTGGATTCACAGTAGCTAAGAGAATCTGTAGGTTAGATACAAAGGGGAAATCTAATTTGAATTGTTTCTATAGCAGAGGATAGGCAAAGTCCACAGAAGGTACTAGACTCAACTCCCCATATACCCCTTGCCCCCCAGGTCAGAGTCTTCAGGGGCTGTGACTCTGACAAGTGTAGTTTGTATGTTGCTCTGGACTCTATTTCTTGTCATGGTGAGGTTCAGCTTGCAAGGGGTCAGTTCAAGGCTGGTAGATTTAAGACCTGCCTTTTTGTGACTTCTGTCAAGTTTTGGAGCAATCACCGATAGTTATTGGCCTAGTTTTGTCCACCTTTTCTTCTCGGGGGCCCTTAACCAGCTGTATTACTAAGAAATGTAATTCTCAAAGTATGCTACATCTACTGCCCTTCATGATCCATTTCACCCTGGAGACAGTCTTCTGAGCATTCTTGCTCATTGTGAAACCACGTCACCATCAAAATACTGCACAGAAGCCAGATATTACATCATTGGTATCGTGTCGAAAACATCTCCTGCATTTTGGGACTATTTCACTAGGGTGAAAAACAGAGAATGAAGTACATTACCAAAAAAATAGGCACGGTGTGTTTTATTTGTCTTTTAGTAAGGTATGGGAACCACAGTTTTTAGGCAACTACAGGAAAGTTAGAACAAAGATGAGGGCTGCAAGTAACCCACTGCTGTGCCAGCACCACAGAGGTGGTATTAGTGTTACTGAGAAATGTGCATTATACATTTCTCCTAGAATTTGGTGCTGGGATTGTAGTTTGTCTCTTGGGAAGAGCCAGTAGGTCAAACAGGGGACACCTCTGTTTTATATTTCTCTTTTTGCCTTGGCACCCAGGAAGCCCGGAGCTACAGTTGTAGTGATAATTTTATTTCAAGTTATAAGTTCCAAGATTTCCTGTCTTAATATGATTTCAACTTTTTAAAAACAATAACTTTTTTCTTATTACAAAGATGATATATATTCATTATAAAAGATGTATAAAATAACATGTTCCCACCCCAACCAGATATTTTCCTACCACACAGAAATAGTCACGGTTTGCATTTTAATCTTAATCATTATAATTTATTCCAAACATATATGTATATATTTATACATATACATATATATTACAAAAATGAAATCTCTTTCACATTACAACTCATGTTTAAAACATAACATTTATCAACATTTTCTATGTCATTAAATATCCCTGAACAATATTATTATTATTATTATTATTATTATTATTTTTGAGATGGAGTCTCGCTCTGTTGCCCAGGCTGGAGTGCAGTGGCACGAACTTGGCTCACTGTAAGCTCCGCCTCCTGGGTTCACGCCGTTCTCCTGCTCAGCTTCCCGAATAGCTGGGACTACAGGCACCTGCCACCACGCCCGGCTAATTTTTTCTATTTTTTAGTAGAGATGGGGTTTCACCACGTTAGCCAGGATGGTCTCGATCTCCTGACCTCATGATCCACCCGCCTTGGCCTCCCAAAGTGCTGGGATTACAGGCGTGAGCCACCGCGCCCGGCCAACAACATTATTTTTAATGTATTTTGTATTTAATCATGAAGGTATATCTGTTGCTATACTTTCAGCTAGAATTCAGCTTTTTGCTATTATAAACAGCTCTGTCATATACATTCTGGTAGCTGAATCTCTGAGCATACCCATGATTATTTTAATAGAATAAGTTTCTAGAAATGACATAAGTGAGTAAAGGGCTATATTATTATTATTATTATTTATTTTTGAGATGGAGTCTCACTCTGTTGCCGAGACTGAAGTGCAGTGGTGCAATCTTGGCTCACTGCAACCTCCTCCTCCTGGGTTTAAGCGATTCTCCTACCTCAGCCTCCTGTGTAGCTGGGATTTCAGGCATGTGCCACCATGCCCTGCTAATTTTTGTATTATTAGTAGAGACAGGGTTTCACCATGTTGGCCAGGCTGGTCTGGAACTTCTGACCTCAAGTGATCTGCCCGCCTAATCCCAGCACTTTGGGCTATATTATTTTTAAGGCTTTGGATATATATTTCCCATGTTGTCCTCCAGAAAGCATGAACTAATTTATTTTATCACCTGGGAATTTGAGAGTGCCTTTTCTCCTAAGCCTCATACAATACTAGGATTATTATTATTATTTTGAGATGGAGTCTCGCTCTGTCGCTAGGCTGGAGTACAGTGGCACAGTGTTGGCTCACTGCAACCTCCGCCTCCTGGGTTCAAGCGATTCTTCTGCCTCAGCCTCCCGAGTAGCTGGAATTACAAGCACGCCCCACCACACCCAGCTAGTTTTTGTATTTTTAGTAGAGATAGGGGTTCACCATGTTGGCCAGGATGGTCTCGATCTCCTGACCTCATGATCCGCCCGCCTCAGCATCCCAAAGTGCTGGGATTACAGGTGTGAACCATGTGCCTTTCCAGGATTATTACTTTTTGAATCTATGTTAGGAGTCAGGACTTCTGGCTATGGCCAAATGAGGAGGTCAGCAAGTTCTCTTTCCCTGAAAGCTACTATAAATCTGGACAAAATGAACAGAAGCAGCCATTTTATCACTCTGGTAATCTATCAAAGGCATGCAACAACCTGAGAAGAATTTATTCGTGGAAAATTGCTGAACTTCAGGTAAGGACACTGGGAGTCTGTGGTGTTGTCTGGGGCTACTCCCTATTCCCCACCAACCACAGCTCGGTGGGTGCAGAGGTGTTGCCTGGGCAAAGGAGATGATGAACACCAGCCCCACTGCTGTCCAGATTGAAGGGACTTGCTCAATTTGCAGCACGCCAAGTGGGTGACTATGCCTGTGAGTGCTTTTTGAGTCCCCTTCTTCCCTGTTTTAGTTTACCTTGACTCTTTAAAAAAATAAAATAACAATGTTCTTTTATTCTAAACATTTATGTTTATTATAGAAAAAGGGGAAAATAAACATAAAGAGAAGAAAACGAGAAGCCGCCATAAGCCCATTTGGTGTCCATTCTTCTCTATTGGCTTGTTTCAATGGAGGCTTCTGCCTTGATGGAAATGCTGTCTGCCACCCCATACAGTACCCACTGTTCTTGGGAGGCTATTGAGCACTTGACATGTGGAAAGTGCAACTGAAGAGTTGAATTTTTTAATTTTGATGAATTCTAATTAATTTGTATTTAAATATTCGCATGTGTCTACCAGCTAGTGTTGGACAGAATAGTTTTATGATTTCTATAATATGGAGGTATGATAGATACCTTTCATTCGTACATACATACATACATATGGAGGTAAGATAGATACATAGTTAAAAAAAACAAAATAGGATCATACTGCACATTGTGCTTTTATATTCCTTGTCTTGTTAACAGTATATCATAAACATAATTTTAATGACTGAATTGTATTCTGTTGAATGAATGTACCATAAATAGCTTAACAAAGTCTTCATTGTACCTTTAGGATATTTCCAATATTTTGATACTATAAACAACATTGCAGAGAACGTGTTTACAGCTAAAGTTGTAACATTCCTAATTATTTACTGAGGTTAAATTCTTAAATTTGAACTATTGGGTCAAATATAATACCCATTTTCAAACCTCTCTTCCAAGAAGTTCTATCACTGAACATTTTCACCAATAGTATATGAAAGTATCTCACTGTTATTATTTAATTGAGATATAATACACATACCATAAAATTTACCTCTTTAAAGTATACGATTCAGTGGTTTCTGATATATTTAAAAAGTTGTGCAACCATCATCACTACCTCATTCCAGGAGGGTTTTATCACTCCAAAAAGAAATCTCATACCCATTAACAACTGCTTCCTGTTCCCACCTCCCCCCATTCCCTGGCAACCACTAATCCACTTTCTGTCTTGATGGATTTGCCTTTGCCTGCTCTGGACATTTCATATAGATAGAATCCTACAATATGTGGTCTCTTGTGTCTGGTTTCTTTCACTTGGCATATGCTTTCAAGGTTTGAGGTTCATAATGGTTTCAAGGTTATAACATAAGCCAGTACTTCATTCCTTTTGATGGCTGAATAATATTCCGTTGTACAAATACACCACATTTTGTTTATCCATTTATCAGTTGATGGACATTTGGGTGGTTTTCACTTTTGACTATTACAAATAATGCTTCTGTAAGCATTCATGTATAAGTGTTTGTGTGGAATGTTTTCAGTTCTCTTGCATATACAATTAGGAGTATAATTGTTGGATCATATGGTAACTGTATGTTTAACCTTTCAGAAGTTGCCAGACTGTTTCCAAAGCAGCTGTGCCATTTTACATTCCCACAAGCAATGTATGAGGGTTCCAATTTTTCCATATTCTTACTGACGATTTTTTTGTCAATCTTTTTGCTATAGCCATTCTGGTAGGTGTGAAGTAATATTTCTTTGTGGTTTTAATTTGCATTTTCCTAATAACTAATGATGTTGGGAATTTTTTGATATGCTTACTGGCCATTTGTATATCTTCTTTGGAGAAATATCTGTTTAAATACTTTGCCATTTTAAGATTCTTTTGTCTTTTTATTCTAGAGTTATTATCTTATTTTCACGTATTCTGGATAGTAGACCCTTATTGGATATAAGATTTGCAAATATTTTATTGCATTCTGTAAGCTGTCTTTTCATTCTCTTAGTAGTATCTTTTGAAACACGAAACACGAAAGGTTTTAATTTTGACCAGTGCAGTGGCTCACACCTGTAACCTGAGTAAGCCGAGGTGGCAGGATCACTTGAGATTAGAAATTCAAGACCAGCTTGGGCAATGCAGCAGATTCTGTCTCTACAAAAAAGAAAAAATAAAATTAGCCTGGCATCGTGGCGTGCACCGGCAGTTCCAGCTACCCGGGAGGCTGAGGCTGGAGAATCTCTTGAGCCCAGAAGTTTGAGACTGCAGTGAGCCATGATTGCACTACGGCACTCCAGCCTGAGTGACAGAGTGATACCCTATTTAAAAAAAAAAAGTTTTTAGTTTTGATGAAGTCCTATTTATCTATTTTTTTTCTTTTTTTCGCTTGTGCTTTTGGCATCACATCTAAGAAACCATTGCTTAATCCAAGGTCACATAGGTTTCTTCTAAGAATTTTATAATTTCAGCTCTTCCATGTAGATATTTGATCTATTTTTAGTCAATTCTGTATACAGTATGAGTTAGGAGTCCACGTTTATTCTGTTGCATGTGGCTTCCCAGTTGTCCCAGCACTGTTTGTTGCCAAGAGTGTTCTTTCTGCCATTGAATTGTTTTGGCAACCTTGTCAAAAGTCAACTGACCATAAATACATGGCTTTATTTCTAGATTCTCAATTCTATTCCATTGATTTGTGCATCTGTCCTTGTTGGCAGTACCACAAAATATTGATTATTGTTGCTTTGTGAGAGTTTTGAAATTGAGAAGTATAAGTCTTCCAACTTTTTTCTTCTTGTTCGGTGTTATTTTGGCTATTCTGGGTCCCTTCCATTTCCATGGATGAGCTTGTTAATTTCTACCAAAAAGGCCAGCTGGAATTGTGCTAGAGGTTGCACTGATTTTGTAAATCAATGTGAAGAGTATTGCCATCTTAACAATGTAAGTCTTCCAGTCATGAAAACGGGATGCTTTTCCGGTTACTTAGGTCTTCTTTCATTCCTTTCAATGATGTTTTATAATTTTCTGCTTACAAGTTATGCACTTCTCTTGTTAAATTGATTCCTGCTTTATCTTTTCTGATGCAGTGTAATGACATTGTCAGTTTCATTTTGGGGGTTGTTCATTGGTAGTGCATAGGAATACAGTTAATTCTTGTGTTTCGATCTTGTATCCTGAAATCTTGCTGAACTTGTCAATTAACTCTAACAGTTTGCTGGTGAATTTATTAGGGTTTTCTACATACAAGATCATGTCATCTCCAAATGGAGGTAGTATTACTTCTTTCTTCCAATCTGAATGCCTTTTATTTCTTTTCCTTGCCTAATTGCCTTTGCTAGAAAAGACAGCACATAGTGCTGAGAGCAACATCCTTGTCTTGTTCTGTCTGACATTCCTGATCAGTGAGATGGCAAGTGTGATTTATGCTGTTTTTCTATGATCACTTTTATACTCTTAAGAATCTGAGTGATAGAGCAGGAGGTACGGGCTGATTTCTCCTAGGGAATATTTCCTTTGTCCTGTGCATAGGGAGGCTTGGCATAATGGCTACTAGAAAAGAAATATTTTAATTGAAGAACATATTCATGTAACACATAGGTGCCAAGGAGTTTGACTAACATTATCCAATATGTAAGTATTCAATATTTTGAATAAAATTTAAGTACTAGCCTTCTATCCTGCCTTTCCACAATTTGGGGTGCCCACTGTATGCTTCAGGTACTGTGCTGGGATCCCAAAGATGAAT
Organism: Pan paniscus; assembly: GCF_029289425.2. Lineage (NCBI taxonomy): Eukaryota > Metazoa > Chordata > Mammalia > Primates > Hominidae > Pan > Pan paniscus. Next base: position 25,872,306 of record NC_073262.2, on the reverse strand, counting down.
GAAACACAGGCCATGTCCCCAGGGTGCTCATGGAGGGGAGACACACAGGGATTAGGAAGTTTCATATTCTGGCAAGTGGTTTCCATTAAAGAGTAACCACTGTCAGAAGGAAACAGGTGACCAACGTGGGCTTCACCATCAGGATTTTGGGGTCTCAATGTGCTGTTGGAAGATTCACTTTCTACCTTGTAGAATCAAAGAATTGTAGAACTGGAGCCTTGGAAATCTTTTTTTCCAGTGAGTCCACATTTTCCAAGAGGAGGAACTGCTTACCTTATTTAACAATTCTTGTTCTCTCTCATCAGTAACTCTTATTTCTTTGAAATGTTTTATCGTACACACATGCATGCACATACATGCATGCACACACATACATACAACATCCTCTGTAGGGAGGCAATCTGTGTACAGCCCACTCTTGGCTCCATTTGTTGTGTCTGGTTTGGGTAATCTAACACCAGCCATGCGTTCATCTTCAATATGACTCGCCTAGGATTCCTGCTTCTCCTCACCTGCGAAGACTACTCAGCATTGTCCATAGATGCTTATGACCAGGAACTGACAAGGAGGGTACGTTATCCGACTCCACATCTGAGTTACCCAAAAGCTTTGGGGGTCCTTCCTGTTCTTATTAGTTGTATGTTCAACTTTCTTTGTAAAGAGCATACCCCATCTATTTAAAATTTGTCAATTCAGAGGATTAACTAGGATGCCTGCAAAGTCAAGCCTGTGTGCTTACTGCAAAGTCATCTTTCCAGAAAAGAGTGAAAGTAAAGCAATTACATAGGTCATACCTTAAAATGATTTATGTAGTTTTTTGATAAGTCAATTCAGACTTGTATGACTCATGTGTTTTCATTTTTACTTTTCTATTTAAAAAGAAACTCTTTATTCTAGTTTTATTATATATTATTTATTATTAGGATGAAAATAACATCAGGTTACTTTTTATTATTCTATTGGCAAAATGGAATGCAAAACTTATGGTCTCAGGCTACAAAAGAAAATGAATTGTCTCCACAAACCTTTCAAGTTTAATTAACTTTTAAATAAATACAAAGTTCTAGTCTCCCACCCTGACCCTGCCCTGCACTTTTTTTTTTATTACAGTGCATTTTTTCTTTTGATTACATGAAAGGGTGAGATAAGGATGTAAAAATGCTTTCGGGTTCACATTGTTTACTGCATATGATACAGCAGCCAATTCAATCAGAAGGGAAATAGGAAAATAACTACTCTATTTTTGCCTTGTAAGCGGTTTGTAAAGTCCCCTCCAGTCCCTATGATTAAATATTGGCTTCTCTCTTGCAGCTCTCTAAAAGGAAATTAAAAGTGGAGCAAACAGCATTTTAAAACCAAACACAAATACTGTGTAGGGACGAACCCAGCAAATGGAAGAATTACAGCATTGCAGGCAGTCCTTTAATTCAGTGCTGTAAGAAATGCAACAGAAGAGGAAAGGGGGTGGAAAGGGGATCCTGAGAAAGTTGCAGGTCATCGCAAGCCTCCGATTATTTGACCGTTTCAGGGCTGAGCTGGGGTGGGGATTGGTGGTCATAGCAGAGCTTTCCCTGTGATGTGTGATGAATGCATCCATAAGACGTATTGTTACTCAGTTACTGTTTACCATAGCCTAAGCCCTAGAGTGGCCTGGAACTTGCTAGTGGGGACTGAGGCAGGGAAAGTATGGAGGTCCATTCCTAGGAAATGGGTGGCATTCAACATGTAGAAGAAAGGGCATTTTGACTGGCAGCCAGGAACCTGAGTTCTGTTCTTGGTCCTTCTGCCTTCTGACTGTGTGACCTTGGATGAGTTACCTTGGATGAGTTGCCTTGGCCCTCTGAACCATAGTTTTCATATCTGCAAAATGCAGGTTTGGACTAAATGCGTGATTTTCCAACCAAATTCCCAAGCCTCCATCAAGCCATCTCAGAGGTTGTCCTTGCACCAACAACTGGGGTTCCTGGCCCCTATACTCCAATGGGAGCAGTCTCAGTTTCCTCTCCTATATTTATGCTTTTGTAAGCTTTTGTTTGAACAAAGTGAAAACTACTAGGTGCCCTGATCTCAAAGATCTCTTCTGATTCTTACATTCAGTTGTCTATAACTCTGCATTTTGGTCCAAGCTTAATGTAAAAGAGACCAAGAAGCATCCATTATTCTGGGGCTCCCCATCTTTCTCAGGTAACACAAGCAAGGAATGTGTGTTTTCAGCAACAGAAACACTGCTCATTAGTGATTATGAGGCTGTCATTGGGACAGGAATTTGTGTTTATGGAGTCTCAGCCTCTGACTCTAGAAACAGTCCATTTCACTCTTTTATTTTATTTTATTTTTGAGATGGAGTTTTGCTCTTGTCTCGCAGGCTAGAATGCAGTGATGTCATCTCAGCTCACTACAACCTCCACCTCCCAGGTTCCAGAGATTCTCCTGCCTCAGCCTCCCTAGTAGCTGGGATTGCAGGCGTCTGCCACGACGCCCAGCTAATTTTTGTATTTTTAGTAGACATGGGGTTTCAGCATGTTGGCCAGGCTGGTCTTGAACTCCTAACCTCAGGTGATCCACTTGCCCTAGCCTCCCAAAGTGCTGGGATTACAGGCATGAGCCACAGCGCCCAGCCAGTCCATTTCACTCTTCTTGGATATAGTTCCCTTTATGCTTCATGATTGTGATCTGTCTCTTGTAAGAGGCCTGGAGATGTGAGATTTTGAGGGCAGCCACGGTCTCCATCTTGTGCCCTGTTCAGCTCTCTGTAGGTATTGCCAGGCCATGGAGCCCTGACTCTTTGAGGGAAGCCTGAGGGCATGGCAGTAATAACCACCTGTCAGCTGCACAGGATTCTGAGTGAGGGTTGGGCCTCCCCATGAGTCACTTGCTAGCTCCTGTTAAGTAAGTCTTTTCGACCCCATATCAAGTCCCTACCTCTCTGTTCCCTGTCATGGGAATCTTTTCCTTTCACTCCTTAATAATGTGCATTCCTGTGCCACACACTTTCCTCCATTTCCTTTGGAAGCACAGTACAGGGACTTTTGCGTTGCCAGGAATGAATGTTTAGGAAGTAGGCCTTCAATTCCTTCCATGGTTCCAAGCCAATATAGTGCCTTTTGTCACTTGTCCCAAGACATTCTGTTGAACACATCAGCCTTGGCAGAGGAAACCGTTATGAAAGAAGGATTCCAACTGAAGAATATATAGCTGGAGACCCAGGAGTGTTGAGCAGTTTAATTAACGTTATTAGAAATGAAGACTTGGTTATTTTAAAATGAAATTTCAAATCTCCTGTCTCCGTATCCATTTCTTCATTACGGCGTTGTTCCGTTCACCTGCCTTTTAATGTAGCCAGTTTTTACTGCATTCTCACTATGGGAGCAGGCACCCTGCTGACCCTGGGCTGAAAGATGAACAGGTCTTAGGCCATGCTCTCAAGGGGCTTTCATCCTGCTCAGACAAGAACTGAGCAGACAGCCACAGCCTGGAGTCCTTAGTGCTCTGTAGAGAACTTTCTGGAGCCTGGGAGAACACTCAGAATAAAGCAGCCTGTGCACTTGCCTGGGGACAGGAAATGGTTCCTTCAGAAGTTTTCCCTGGGCCTGTGTCCCAGAAGGTGACCTAAAGGTGGTTCAGGCAGGAGTGGCTGGTGCAAAGTTGTGAGGGAGTTGGTGGATTTGGTAAACTGTAGGCTCAGCATGGTCGGAGCAGGCCTTGAGGGAGGGGTAGGGAGGGAGAAGGAGGAGGAGGAGGGGGCAGGAGTCAGGACAGGATAATCAGGCACTGAGCTATGCAGGGCCTTGACTACTGCACTAATTACTAGTGCTGGTCACGTCAGATGTTATCCAGAGGGCATGGGAACCCACAGCAAATGGTTAGGCAAGGTGGGCTAGGCACTTTGCAAGGCCATTTAGCACAGAAGTTACAAGCAACAGCTCCGGGTCCAGGTGACTGGGGTTTGAATCCTGCCTTGACCACTTTCCAACTGTGGGCAAGTTACTTAACTGTCTCTGCTGCTGTATCTTTAAAATAGGGATAAAAATCTTATCTGTCTTGTAGGGTTGTTATGAGGAATAACTAAGTAAATTCACCTAAACCTCTCATAACTACAGCACATACAAAAATCTAGTTATCCCTTTTCTGGGAAGGGGACATATCATATTTTCTATGAGCAATCTCCTACACTGTGTATTAGTTAACTGGTGTAATAATACCATGTAAAAATACTGTAAAACACAGTGGCTTAAAACAACAATTATTTATTATTACTCCTGCATTTGTGAGTTTCCCGGGGTTTGGCTGAGACCTGGCTGGACATGCAGTTTGGGACCCAAGCTGAGGGCAGTGGCATCCCGGGGCAGCTTCCCAAGGCAGTGGTACAGCTGTCAGGGGTAAGAGGAAACTTGCAATCCTCTTAAGGTCTAGGCTCCCACCCAGCAAAGCCCAGAATTATATTGCTCTCCTATAGTAGGAGGAGCTACAGAGTCACTTCCAAAAGGGTAGGAGCACAGGGAGAGGTGAAGGATCAGGGTCAACATTATGGGGCACAGGCTGCATTTAATGTCTCCTGATCTGCATCTTTGTAGCTTCCCAGAGGGAGCTTCCATGATGGGCACTCAACACCCACCTTGGGCATGCTTGGTACCCCAAGGGTCTGGTTTCAATTAGTGACCTTCCTACAGTCATTTAGAACTTAACCTTTGGGCCTAGCAAATGTGTTCTTTCTCTTGCTTTCAGAGCCTTTGAGAGAGAAGGGAAAATATGCTAGTGTGGATTTGGATCTAGACTCTGCGGAATGAGGTGAGGATGGTGGTATCTCCAGTAATACTTAATGGAAAGCTTAGAGATGAGCAGAGGTGTTTCTGCAGGCATGCTCTGTAGCCTTTCTCAGACTTACCAGGCTGCAGTGCATTTTTTTTTTGAGACAGGGTCTTGCTCTGTCCCACAGGATGGAGTGCAGTGGAGCCATCATAGCTCATTGCAGCCTTGACCTCCTGGGCTCCAGCGATCCTTGCAGTGCATTCTTGAACATGGTTTGTCATGAATGTAAATTGCTATAAGACTTAATGTTTAGATTTAGTAATAAAATATGTGTCTGTTTATATGTGTTTTTAGGTGACTCTATTCCAGTATAATTGAAGGAATTGCATTTTTGGTGGATTCCTTGGGGTTTTCTTTCTTCTCCCTGGTAGCCCCCTGTGAGGCAAGCCTGACTCTCAAGTTGTCACCCTAGACAAATGCTGGGAGAAAGGACAGGGGGAGGCAGCCCAGATAGTATTTATTGGTGTGTAACTCTACCTCTCAGTTCTCCTGGATTCCCCGGGGCTTTGGAGGATGGGGGCAGTGATGGAAGGAGTCAAATACCATTCTTTTGCCAGCATGTAAAATAATCTCCCTCCTTTTCCCTGGATTCCTTATGCTGTATGACAAACATATCCATTCTTCCCAGACAGAAAAGAGAGAAATGGGGACAGGCAAGACATTCTTATAGGGTATACTTTTCTATTTTACATTTGAGAATATAAGTACATTATAAAAGTAAGCATCAAATTTCTTATAATGATAGTTATTTATTAGGTTAAAAAGTTAAACGTTATCTCTAAAATTACACCTAATAATTAAGTGTAAGATTAAATTGAGCATTTTTTCAGGGATAGGAAGGAGAAACATCGTAGAATCTTTTTTTTTTTTTTTTTTGAGATGGAGTTTCATTCTTGCTGCCCAGGCTGGAGTAAAAATGGCGCAATCCCAGCTCTGCGCCATCTCAGCTCACCACAAACTCTGCCTTCCCGGGTTCAAGCAATTCTCCTGCCTCAGCCTCCCAAGTAGCTGGGATTACAGGCATGTGCCACTACGCCAGGCTAATTTTGTATTTTTAGTAGAGACGGGGTTTCTCCATGTTGGTCAGGCTGGTATCGAACTCCCAACCTCAGGTGATCCACCTGCCTCGGCCTCCCAAAGTGCTGGGATTACAGGCGTGAGCCACCGCGCCCGGCAGAATCTTTTGGATAACAAAAACAGCACTGAAAATAACATGTAAAATATGTAGCAGTGTGATTGGCATCTAGAAGATGCTCAGTAAATTGTAGCATTGATGATGATCACGATGATGGCAGTGCTTTCTCTAGCCCATTTATTAGAGAAGGGGATTAAAAGCAGAGATTACAAAGTTGAGGACTTCATCAACTCTGTTGCTCCAGAGGAACCTCTCTCAGGCATTCCTTCCCTACGTGGAAAAGCAACAGGAAAATGAACCCAGAAAAGCTTACATTATAAAATCAAGCCAAATGTATACCTGAGAAGTGATGATTTTTTTTTTCTTAAAGTACTTGCTTCTAAAAGGCATAATTCAAAATAACCACGACAAGAATAGACATGCAGAAATCTTAAAGGTGCAATGTTATTTTGTTGAGTAAAAAATAGGGCCAGATAATGACAAATCGTTGCTATGCAAATGAAAAGAAAGATCATCATGTCCTGTGCTTCAGGGTGTGAATCGATGGCAAAAATCTGTCTGTATTAGTCAGTAGGGGAGATGAATTCAAATGAAAGCTTTCAGTGATACATGTTCTTTTTTTTTTGGTTAAGTATCATTTGTGGCTGAAGTCCTGAAATACTTGTCTAATGGCAGATTTTCCTGAGTGTCCCCTGTAAGCAAGGCTCGGTAAAGAAGGAGCTGCAAGGTTCACCAAGTCCCTCCTTCCCTTTCTCCCTCTCTCTCTCTCTTCCTTCCTTCCCTATTAAGCACAGCCTTTGCATTTCAGGAACTTATATCTTAATGGGAATGGCAAGATGCAGACATTAGAAACCTAACAAGTGCAAATTTATATGGTACATTTCGTGTATGTCAGGTTTGTAATATATCTGGAGGAAAAATCAGTAGAGTGAAAACGATGGTGCCAAATCTTGACCAAATTAAACAATGAGTTTTACTTCTTTACTTTTATTTTTTTCGGGCCAAGGGGTGTTATTTTCAGTTGTTTCAGGGACAGAATAACATTGCCACCCAAGAAGTAGCCCCGCCCCATAACACTATTGAATTCAAGCAGTAGTTGATGACTCAGCTACCATATACTTATATACCCTACAATTACATTGTCAAAGTCTTCCCCTAAATAGGAAGGACTGATTTTAACAGGAATTCTTAGCTGATTGATGCTCCACTGAGGTGGAAATGGCTTGATGATGATTTGATTTGTTGATAATGTCTGACTGAGATTTCTTAAAAAGCTGCCATGTATATTTGGGTTTTTACTCTGTGTTGTTTATGTCTTATATTTTAAAAGTGAATTAGGATAATTTGCCAACTACATGTAGCTAAAGTTTTCAAAATAAAGTAGTGAGAAAGGATTATTTAACACAGGGGTTGAACATAATAAAGTATCAATTTAGAACCCACTAAACATGCCATATCCCAGAAATAAATTCCAAAGGGTTGAATATTGCAAATCAAATTATAGAAAAAGTAGCCGAAAACATAATATGTATTAGGTTTGCACAGGAACAACAATTTCTGTGGCTTTAAAGCAAAAGAAGCAACTAGCAAGGAAAAAAACAAACAAGTTTGAATATTTTAATTTAAAACTTCTATATAAAAGACTGGGACAATTCACAGTAAATTTGTGACACATAAATGATTAACAATATGTTATAACTGGAATATATTGCTAACTCAAATGCAGAAGAAAAGGGCAACGGCCATAGCAGATAGATGCGGAATTTAATAGCTACCATTTATTGAATATTTTTCCATGGCCATATAGACTTACAAAATCTGGTTATACTGATTGTTTTTTATACAAAATGTTTTGTAACCAGCTTTTCTGATACAGCAGCACAGACTTTGTCACTAACTAGTCTTCTAAAACATAGTTTTAGAAGTACAGCCCTATTTTGCTTATGTTTCCAATGCTGGATATTAAGGTTATGGAAAACTAACTTAGGATGACTTTTCTAGTATATTTTCTACTTATGAAGTCATGATTAGAGTTATGGTTATGGACACTCCCTTGAATGAATCAATGATTTACAAAGAAGCACATTCAATACCGCTTTTATCAACAGTTTTATAGGTAGCATTTGCCACTAAAACCTGTTTTAACAAAAGAGAAAATATCATTTGAGATCCCATACTTTTGACAACATGTCATCAGTTATCTTTAAAGGCCTCAGTAAAAGAGACATGTTAATTACAATTCCTGTGAGCATCTTGAGGATAGCAATGACTATAGTATTATATTAGGACACTTTGTCAAGCATGTCATTCCCTTATCTTGCTTTTATAGCAGAGGAAATAAAGGCACTAGAGACATATCTTTGAGGTCACACAACAAGTTAACAGTAGATAAACATTAGAACCGGCAGCTCCAGAATTCCCACTGCGTGTAATTAGCTCACTGCAGGCAGGAAATGACAGCACTGGGAATAAATGGCAGATGTGGCGTTTGGGGACCTGGAGGCTGGTGGGAATTCTCTGTGCTCATCTGAATGGTTAATTAAGTTAGTTCCTCTCAGGGGCTGTCACTGCCTGAAACGTGGAGGCCTCTCAGCCAGGTACCTTCTTCCTTAGGGTGTAAGGAAACATGATGGTCACCCTCTGGTGCTTTGGTTGGCTTGCCTGGTACAGGAGTTTGAGTGGGGCCTGAGTAATTTCTTAGGCACTGCAGTCTATTACTGAGGTTTTATGGAGTTTCTGAGTATGATTTTTGGCATTGATTCCCAGAGGAATGCGACGTGTCTGAGGAGTGCATGGTTGGGAGTAAAAGGGCAGGGACTGCCTGAACTGTTTTGAAGTTCACCCTCCCTCCCTCTTGGGCAGCTCATGAAGTGTATGTCTGCCTTCTTTTGTCTCCTTAGGAGTGATAGATACTGAATTCATGGACTACCTCCTATTCTTAGACATCCAACAAAATCATTGTAGGAAACAATGTGTGTTTGAAAACTACTGTCAAAAGACTTGCTAAGTGTATGGAGAATTCTAGGGAGGGCAGAGGCAGTCTGCCAAGTTGATCCAAAGGCTGGTCCCATCAGATGCTGTAACAAGCTCGTTAGTCCTGGAATCATGATTATCTTAATTTCATTGGCCCCCTAGTAAGGACATGACTAAGCATTTAATCACCAAGGGTTGATTAGAGAGAAATGAATCTGTGCTCCTGCTTTAGAACTCTGAAAGAAGGTGGAATCTTGAGTTCACTTTCTCTTCTGCCCAATCTAGAATAAGCGTGGCATGCTTCCTGGGAGAGAACCCAAGCTAGACTCCAGTTACTTCCTGCTGCATCAAACCTGGTTACTCAAAGTGAGCCCGGTTGATTGGCAGCATCAGTACTACTTGAGAGCTTGTTAAAATGCAGATTATCAGGTTCTATCACCTGTGGGGGTCTTTTGTGTTGTGTGTTCCAATACAACTTATTTATTTATTTATTTTTGAGGCAAGGTCTTGCTCTGATGCCCAGGTTGAAGTGCAGTAGCACTATCTCTGCTCACTGCAATCTCCACCTCCCAGGCTCAAGCAGTCCTCTTGCCTCAGCCTCCCAAGTAGCTGGGACTACAGGGGCACGCCACTGTGTCTGGCCCTTTTTTTTTGTATTTTTCATAGAGACTAGTTTTCGCCTTGTTACTCAGGCTGGTTTGTAACTCCTGAACTCAAGAGATCTGCCCACCTTGGCTTCCCAAAGTGTCGGGATTACGAGTCTGAGCTACCGCACTCGGCCCTAATAAAATTTTATTTACAAAAATAGGCTGCTAGTTCATGGGCTGTAGTTCAGTGGCCCATGGCACAGATTGGGCAGTACCATTTTTGGCTACCCATTTGTGTCTTGTGTCTAGAGACACTATGTTCTATTAACCATTATTTGTTTCCTTTTTTTTTTCAAATTTATTATTTTTTTAATTCTACTTTAAGTTTTAGGGTACATGTGCACAATGTACAGGTTTGTTACATATGTATACATGTGCCATGTTGGTGTGCTGCATCCATTAACTTGTCATTTACATTAGATATATCTCCTAATGCTATCCCTCCCCCGTCCCCCCACCCCACAACAGGCCCCGGTGTGTGATGTTCCCCTTCCTGTGTCCATGTGTTCTCACTGTTCAATTCCAACCTATGAGTGAGAACATGCAGTGTTTGGTTTTTTGTCCTTGGGATAGTTTGCTGAGAATGATGGTTTCCAGCTTCATCCATGTCCCTACAAAGGACATGAACTCATCATTTTTTATGGCAGCATGGTATTCCATGGTGTATGTGTGCCACATTTTCTTAATCCAGTCTATCATTGTTGGACATTTAGGTTGGTTCCAATGTTATGCCATATACATAACAGTTGCTCAAAAACATTTATTAACTTCAAATTTAATAAATATTTTTGAGCAACAGTTATGTATATGGCATTACATACTCCATGCTACCTTTGATTCCTTCTTCACCCTCCAACATTCTCCCTCCTCTTCTCTTCTCTGCACTACCTCCTCTCTTTTCTCATTTGCTCTCATCCTCTATTTATTACTCCTTGGTTTCTTTTAGATTTAGGGGGTATATGTGCAAGTTTGTTACATGGGTATACTGTATGATGCTGAGGTTTGGGGTACAATTGATCTTGTCACCCAGATAGTGAGGATAGTACCCAATAGTTAGCTTTTCAACCTTTGCACCCCTTCCTTCCACTCCCCTTTAGTAGTCCTGTGTCTATTGTAGCTATCTTTACTTCCATGAGTACCCAATGTTTAGGTCTCACTTCTAAGAGAGAATATGTGGTATTTGGTTTCCTGTTCCATGTTAATTTGCTTAGGACAATGGCTTCTAGCCACATCCATGTTCCTGCAGAGGACATGATTTCCTTATTTTTTATGGCTGCCTACTATTCCTATCACCTGTATTTCAACACACTCTGCAGGTGGTTCTTATGCCTGCTTCAGTTTGAGAAGCGCTGGTACATAATATGTAAATGGTTTATCTGGGAAAGGTGGCATGATCAGTTGTGAATGCTTTTTCCCGATCATATTTTATATTTATTCATTATGATCCTTAATAAACATTTTAATCTTTGAATGTTTTAATAATTTAAACATCTTTTAAAAAGTTGTTTTCCATTATAAATTAATTTTCCATTATAAATTAATACATGCTATGAGAGCTTCAGAAAACACAGAAAAGTGAAAAGTAAAAAGCAATTTACCCCTCTAGTATATTTATTGATAAGATTTGAAAAGTATATATATTTTTTCCTATCTTTTCTGTGTATAATTTTTTAAAACTTTGTTTTTTTTTCTGATTGTAGGCATTATATATTATCCTCATAGGGCTATAAAGTGATACTATATAGTCTTTGCTTTTTTCCTTTGGTTTAAGGGAATGCTCTTAGATAATCTTTGTCTTAAAAGAAAATTTTTTCTCTAATTTTTATTTAAATTTTATATAATTTAGGAAGATTCCTGGTATAATCATTAATGTCTCAAATAGTTATTTTACAGTCCAAATGGAGAATTATTATCTTCTTAGTGCAACAGAAAAATTTAATTTACTACTCACTGGTAGCATGTATTCTGTATTATATGTGAATCTTCTTTGACCAAAACTTTCTAGAGAGTAGAAAAGCTTTTGCTTTGGAAGAATGCGTGACCACCCTCCTCTCAAACTGGCCTGATAGGAGGGGAGAGGGAGGGAATGATCTCAACAGAAAGTCCTGTTTTTCTAAGGTGAGTGGGGAACACCTCACCACTGTGAGGATGGAGGTTTTTGTTTTTCGGGCTTCTTTACTGAGACTGGAAAAGTCTTTGCCCAAATCTCTGCTTTTTTAGGCAGTTTGAGAAGAAATCAGCATGTAATTTTTAACCTTTGTAGAATAACTGGCTTCTGTGTTTGAGGTAGGGCAGGAGAAGTCTGGCCATGATTTTTCCTGTAGCCACTTTACCATGCTTTGTTTTGGAATACATCATTGCCCTCAATAATGCAGAATGTATTATGTTAAATGAAAAACTTGGTGCATTTCTTATGTCCACAAGTTAGACTCTTTCTCCAAGTCTAGTTGTTCCAAGAGTAATTGATACAACTTACCATTGAGAGGAACACAGTTCAGAAACTAAAGTAGCAAACAAGTATTTCTGAATTTTCAAGCTTCATTTGCATCTTTCAGAGAACATTAATAACACTTTCTTTTTGAGTTAATATTTTATTGTCACGCAGATGGCAGTTGGGTATATAGTCTGCACACTTTATACTTTTTATAAATAAAAAATTACAAATTTTAAATAGCCAATGGTTGGTTATGTTTTCAGAAAACATGATTAGACTAATTCATTAGTGGTGGCTTCAAGATTTTCCTTATTATTATAGCTCCAGAAAATTCACCTACCTTTTGTCCCTTCTTAAACTAGGTTGGCATGCATTTGACTTCACACTCTGAAGCAACATCCTGACAGTCATCCACATCTACTTCAAGGGATATCATGTTAGAATACTTTTCAGAGAGGGAATGAAACAAAGGCTTGATCATTTTGCGAGGCCCACATCATGTACCTGAGAAGTCAACTACTCCAGGTTTATCGCCTGCAGCCTCCAAGGCTTCCTGAAAAGCAAACTTCTGCTCAATTTGCTTCACCATTTTGGCTGATGGGGTCTTCTAAGAAACATTTCTAAAAATTATCTCCTCCGTCTCTTGTTCCACACTGTTCCAGATCACTTCTTAAAACTCATTTTTACTTCCCTGTCCATACCTTTCTGAAGTTTCAACTGCTTTCCCCCAACCCCCACCCTGAAGTTCTTTATTATGTAGATTTTTTTTTTTTTTTTCAGTTTTGGTATAACTTGCAACCAAGGAGAGCCAGAAAAGTGACTCAGCCACAGGAATTTGTCCGTTTTGTAGGTGGGCTGGTGGGGGTGGCCTTGGGAGAACTTGATGGAGGCAGAATTATGACTAGTCATTAATAATCATAACTTTCTTTTACATTTTTAGTTTTTTTTATCATTACACAAAATATCCATGTAACATAATAACTAGTTTTTGTTACACAGGACATGCCTTGTAGTTGTGCTTTTTGCCTTGGCGACATAGACTGTGTATACCTAAGAACAGCAGAGTCACTGCGGTGGAATTGTTTATGAATGTTTCGTAATGGAAAACTGTTTCTGTGATAAATGAAACTGGGTTGCTTAGGATTGAATAGAATTGGAAGATAGCAGATCTTAAGGTACCACCCCAAACCCTGCTGTGTCACAGATTTTGGCTGATAGCATCTTATTTATGTTGAGAAGCTGGTTGGGCAGGAAGGATGTGTGGTCTGGATACTGCATGAGCCAGCTTGGCATTTAAATTTGCCAAAGACTTTGAAGCATTGCCACATTAAAAAAAAGTCCCTGTGGTAAATTTCAACATTCCTGTCTCCTATAACTCTGCATGTTATTATTTTTAGCCAGCATGACATCTTTCCACGGCATCACCGAGTTCCCAGTTGTCCAATACTGCTAAGCAGTGTCCACTACTCAGTGTGAGGCCTGGTTCCAGTCCTACAGAAGCTTACACTCAAAGCCATGAACAGTTTTCATTTTTATTAATAGAAGCTTAAGAGCTTTCCCCAGACAAATATGTTGGCTAGCTGTACAACTTTTTTTTTTTTTTAATTGCAGGGATGGGTGGTGTGTGTGTGTGTGTACGTGTGTGTGTATGTGAATCATTTTCTTGAAATACATAAATTCTTAGAAAAATAATGGCTGGAGAGTTGTGAGTAAATGAAAATTTGGTAAACAGGTGGCTTTTCTGTGATGAATAAAAATGCATATGGTTTGGAAGCAAGGCACTATAGGTTCTTGCTCCCTGCTTCTCTTGGGGCGTCTTCCTTCCATGTCTCCCAGTGAGCACCAGGCTTCACCACACTGGCCTCCTTAATGTTCCCCAACACGCCAGCCATGCTCTGCCACAGGACCTTGGCATTTCAATTTTCTCCCCCTGCAAGACTCTTCCCCACTAACCTACAAGGCTGGCTTTCTCACTTTCTTCAAATAGTGGCTTCTCCATGAGGATGTTTTTGGCTACCCATCTACAAGTTTATTCCTTCTGCTGGGGCTTTGGGATTTCATATTCTGCTTCTTAATTTTTCTTCTCTTTAGCGCTTATTAATATCTAACACACTATAAAATTTTAACCTCTTTATTTTATTGATCTCCTTCGCCCCTCATATAACCTTCCTAAGACTATGGTAATTGTATTTTCAATGGTATTCCCAGTGCCTGGAAGAGTGCCTGGATCATCACAAGTGCTCAATAAATAATGGCTGAATGGAAGGAGGGAAGGAAGAAAGGTTGTGAATGACTCTTGTTGGCTTCTAGTCATCATAACTGACCTTCTCCATAATTAGACAACCCATTGTAAGCTAGCAATCAGCTTATTCACTATATAGAACAGCCTGTGATTTTGAGGTCAATTTTGAGGTGTTCTGGCAGGCTTCTTGGTTGGTAATCATAGGAAGTAAACTCTCATTAGTATCTGGTGTATGGAGGCATGTTCTGTGAAACCAGTAAACACCTCTCTCTCTACATGATTCTACTATTTCATACATTTCCAAGAACTCAACAGGTAGTAACAGATGCAGCCTGATTGATTTCTGGAAGGGAAATGACAGAGCATATTTGCCGTGGGATAGGTAAATGGCATCCTTGGCACTGAGATTCCATTATCTTTTGCCTACAGATAAAAGGTGTATGATTTACTTATCATTTAATTCCACACCCGGCATTAGTAGGACTGATAGGTGAGGGGCTAGGAGGAGAGAGACTCCTGCGTGGCTTTGTAAATAGCGATAAAGCAGTGGGAATGTAAAACGCGGCTTGGCAGGGTCTGCCTGGGATTTTGCTGAGTCCATAGCAATACTTAATTAACTGTGCAAACATTCTATTCAAGATAAGACTATAACAGTTGCCTTGGGGAAAATTCTTTTGCCAATATTTGTTTGATCTTTTGTATAGTATTTTGGCTTTGCTGTTCATGCTATAGCAAAGCTCCTGTTATAAATGCCGTTTTCAGGGATTTGCTGTATTTGCATACCAGGTCAGTCCTGGGAGAGATAAAGGATTGGAATCACTGTTTAAATAGAGGTTCCAAGGGCTTTCAAACAAATCTTTGAAAGTTGAAATACTTTGTATCAATCGGTTGTCAAATAATTATTAAAAACCTGGATTAAGTACTCTGGGAAATCTCAAAATCTAGGATAAGATATTTGCCTTCAGTTTGCTTATACTCTAGCTATAGAAATAAGACTCGAATCAGTAGATATAATAGAAGATGCATATACTAAATAATAACAATGGCTGTGATTTCCTAGACACTTAACAAGGACTGAGCACTGTCCTAGTACTTTTCTAAGCATGAATTAACTCATTTAAATCCCCTAGTAGTCCAACGAGGCAGGCGCTTTTGGTTAGTGTGAAGTTTTGTACAGAATAAACAATGTCATTTGGAGAAAGAGAAGACCAGGGAATCAAAGAGCCACGAAGGAAAACTTCAAGGACAAGGTCTCTCAGTCCAGATGTTAAAGATTGGGAGGCAAATGGCTTGCAATGGGAAGAAGAAAAAGGGCATAATGGCATTGGTTGTTTTGCTGGTAACATTCCTTTTCTCTCTTGAAAGTTGTTTTACCCCCCTTTTTTTTGAGATAGAGTCTTGCTTTGTTACCCACGCTGGACTACAGTGGCGCAATCTCATTTCACTACAACCTCTGCCTCCCAGGTTCACATGAGTCTCCTGCCTCAGCCTCCTGAGTAGTTGGGATTACGGGCACACACCACTACACCTGGCTAATTTTTGTATTTTTGGTAGAGACAGAGTTTTGCCATGTTGGCCAGGCTGGTCTAGAACTCCTGATCTCAAGTGATCTGCCCTCCTCAGTCTCCCTATGTTTTACTGTTTCTTGACTTTCAGCACATGTGCCTCTGGTGAAGAGGATAATAAACAAACACATAAGTAAACATACAGGATGTCAATGTAATAAATGCTATGAAGGATAACACAGGAAAGGGAGAATGCTAGGGTGGTTATTTTATTTTAGTTTCTTGACTTTCAGCACATGTGCCTCTGGTGAAGAGGATAATAAACAAACACATAAGTAAACGTATAGGATGTCAATGTAATAAATGCTATGAAGGATAACACAGGAAAGGGAGAATGCTAGGGTGGTTATTTTTATTTTATTTTATTTTGTTTTATTTTTTTGAGACACAGTTTCACTCTGTTGCCCAGGCTGGAGTGCAGTGGCATGATTTCAGCTCACTGCAGCCTCTGCCTCCAAGGTTTAAGCGATTCTTGTGCCTCAGCCTCCCGAATAGCTGGGATTACAGGTGAGTGCTGCCATGCCTGGCTAATTTTTGTGTTTTTAGTAGAGATGGGGTTTCACCATGTTGGCCAGGCTGGTCTCGAACTCCTGACCTCAAGTGATCTGCCCAGCTCGGTCTCCCAAAGGGCTAGGATTACAGATTTGAGCCACCATGCCTGGCCTGGATTTGCAATTTTAAATAGGGTGGTCAGGAAAGCCTGAGACGTTTGAGTGAAGATGGAAGGAGGAGAGAGAAAATGCTTTGAAGGTACTTATGGGGAGAGCTTTCTAGGCAGAGGGAACAGCAAGTGCAAAGGCCCTGGGATGGGAACTTAACCTCATTTATTAAAGGAACACCAAGGAGGCCAGAATGGCTGGAGAATAGTGAGCAGGGGGAATGGTAAGAGGTGATGTCTTCATGGGTAATGCATGCCCAGTCACTGCTGGGTTTAATGATGATGATAATGGTGAGGTAGGCAGAGCTGTTAAGAGTTTTTTGAGTAGAATGGCAGGCTGGCAGCTGTCACTGCTTTCTGCAACCCTGTGCAGTTGTAGCTTCTCTTGCTTTTCACTAGCAGGCCCAACCCAGTATATCGCTTGGTCTCTGACCCATTGCTGATGTGAGCAGAGGCACCCTGACAGCTTCCCACCCATTAGCTGGCAGGTAGAAAACCAGCTGAAGTCCTGAGTGACAGAAGGCATGTGCCCTGAATGACACCCTTGTTTCCACCCTCATGGTGTTCTCTTGGTCCGTGTTTCTGAGTTTCTTCTTTGATTTCCTGCTGTTACTGATATGCCGGCTGGGTCCTGGGATCTGCCTTGTTCTTGCTATCTTCCTGTCCAAGCCCACTGCCTTGATGCTGGGAAGCAATGTTGGTTCTGGTCTGTGTCCTGCAGCTGTTTGGGGCTCTGTGCTGAGTAGAGCATTAGGAAGATCCGTTGTGCTGCTGAGGCCCCCTTTTCTTCCACTCGGTGCTTTTGCTTATCCTCCTACCACTGCTGTGTCTCCTTGGATGACAGACTTGGGGACCCAAGTGGGCATGGGTGCCTGCACTTCTATAGGTACCTGCTGGACCATCGCCAAAACTCTGCAGGCAGGGTGATGCACTCAGATTCTCTCCAGCCTGGATTTGCCTGTCTCTGATCCTTTCCCTTTAGCCCATGTTGCTGATCCTCTGAGTTACAAGCAGAAGCTCAATGAGAGAGGGAGAGGACAGCAACCTCGGGTGAGGGCGTGGAGACCCAGACCAGGGTGACGGCTGTACAAAAGGAGAAGGAGGGCAGAAGTGATGGGTCTGGGGAAGGAAGCCTCAACAGACCGTGCTCCATTGGCTTATGGAGACTCAATAGAAGATCAGAGCCCATACAAGCATCTAAGGATCAATATTAATCCAGAAGTTGCAAATGCAACGAGTGCTTTCAGAGGATCTTATAGCCAAGACATGGCCAAGTTACGTAAAGAAGTTGTCTGCTGTGGAGCCCTGTGAGTGTCCAGGTGGGGTGGGTCAATGTGGGTTCAGGTCAGAGGCTCAAGTGAATGTTTACTCAAAGGGTCGACCACAGGGCCACTTTTGTGATGGCACACGTGCACACACATGCATACACGCATGCATGCACACACACACACACGCACACGTGCTCTCTCACTTATTCTCTCCTTTTGTTTTTGATTTTAGTTGCAGTTACTTCTAGATAGATCTAAAACATCAACTTTAATGCCATTAATAGGAATAATTATAGCACATATCAGCCTGATTCTCCAACCTACAGAGCAGAGGTTGAGTTAGTGATAGGATGATAGGTGATAGGAAGTTCTCTGAGGTTTTCTCCCTGCTTCCAGCAACACGAACCTGACTTCTAAGGGCACGCACAAAGGCTTTTGGCAATCAACTGTGAATCAAGGTGTGCTGATGGGCCCTTCCAGCCTCAGAGAAGAGTAATTGGGGTGAAAAAAATGTTATTATAGTAAAACTATAATATTGCTGTGATTCTAGAAGGTAGCTAAATGAAGGGAGGTTCCCTCTTTGAAGGAAAATGTGAACTAAGTGATCTCTCTGGGCCTACCACTTACTTTCCTGGGAAAAGGATTAATTTGAGTTAACATTTATTGAGCTTCCAGAATATCCTATGAAATGCTTTAAAAGTTTAAAATACAATTTTTTTTTCTGAATCGGTAATTGACTCATATGCTTCAACATTTAAAGGCAACAAAAGAATGTACAGTGAGAATCCCCCACCCCGTTTTTCCTCCTCCAGGCAGCTAGTTTTTTTCTGCAAGGCAACCCATATTAGCAGTGTCATATATATTTTGTTAATATACAATATAGTGTGCTCAGTCAGTGTTAATAATCTTAAAGAAAACAAAATACCTTTTCTCTTTTTAAGGACTTCATATTTCATAAAACACGGTGAGCCAATCAGTCATATGGAGCTGTATTTTAGAAACTTTTATTATAAATCCAGTGAGTATATAATTCCTAGATGCTCCATTAACTTTATGCTTTTGATTTTTAAATTCAGAAATCTTCCTTCTCCTCTATTTCCCTCCCATTTTATAAACTGTTCTCAAATCTTTGGCATTCGCTGTTGCTTCCTTACGGGGCAGTGCCAGCGCTGATTGGATAAGTAGTAAACAAATATTATAGTAATAGAAAAATGTAGACACAGACAATCAAGTGTAGATGGACTGTTTCTATTAAGATGGGTCTATATGTTTATGGCTGTGGTTTGACGTGGTGTTTTGCAGTGTGTATATTTTATTGAACACATTTCTGGCCAATTTAGACTTACTGTGTATGTTTGCATTAAATCTGTTCATGTTATGAAGTTAACTAGTTCATAAGATACTGAGACAAACAGCAACCAACAAATCATGCTTTTAAACTCTTTAAAAGTTGTCAAACTTCTCTTGGAGAAAAGAAAAAAGAAAACTCATTTATTTTTTGTAAGTGAAGGAATAGAGGGCAGAAGTTAGAAGAACCTATAACTAATGTGCATAGTTTGACTATGACCTGGGTTTGACTCCAGATTTGTGGAAAATCTTAATAAAAAGGAAAGTATGAAGTTGGTCATATGACAATCCTAGTTTTGTTTTTCTGTGGTAGATGCCTAATAAATGCTTCTGGTCACTAAATGTCATATATTCGGAAAAGTAGGTAAGATAAACAGATATGTAATCCATATAATTTTAAAAACAATGTTAGCAGAATACTTTTCTGCTTGTGTTCGGCAGTGTTGGTGGATGAGTAAAAACATGCAGAGACAAAAGCAAAGACAAAAAGCCTCAGAAACTATGGCCAGTGCTACGGCTGATGAGGCAGGAGGCTGACGGAGTTTGAGGCCAATCTAGGAGAGAAGGAGGATCCAGAGGAGCGGGAGAATGGGTTTTGAGTTTAGGAACGTGAACTGTCAGGATTTAACACTGGAGTAACCCAGAGGAGCGGGAGAATGGGTTTTGAATATCGGAAAGTGAAATGTCAGGATTTAACACTGGAGTAATCCAGAGGAGCGGGAGAATGGGTTTTGAATATCGGAAAGTGAAACGTCAGGATTTAACACTGGAGTAACTTAATAGCTACCAGAGTAGCACTAGAGTAACTTACTAGCTTTCCTGCAGCCTGGGGAGGTGAGGGCTTTCTCTCCTGGCATGCCTTATATAGCAGCCTGGACAGAATAGATTAACTTTGCAAATATGATCCCTTTGTATTTGGAAACCTTATTTTTATACATTTTGATTTTTTTCTTAAAGAGAATGCAGCATATAATAAGAAGTGATAACTATAGTTTAAAATAATTTTCCCAGGACTCTGAGAGAACAGCTCTTGGAAGTGTTAGTTTTCAGCCTAACTCTAGAAATCTATTTCCAATGGAATGGTTGACACACAGAAAAAGATTTGTCATAAGATGTTCTGTAATTCATAATAAAGAAAAACTGAAAGTGAGTTATTTGTCTAACAAGAAGGGAATGGATAAGGAAATGGTAGTACTATGTCCATTTTATCAGTAAAATAATATTTAGGGTATGTTTTAAGTTAGGCATGAGGCACAGTAAAATTCTGTGAAAAAAAGACAAAAAGAGAATGTTAATGCTGGTTGTGTATATGTGATGAAATAAAAAAAAAAACTGTTCTGGATCTAATATATGGGCTATAATGTGGATATATTACCTTAAAAGGTAGAGGGAAAAAATCATCACTAAAAAAGACCAAGAGTTGAAAGTGGTTGGAAAACTTGGTTGCCTTCATTCAGTGGAGGTTGTTATGAATGTTTTAAACCTTAGCTGTTCAGGCATTTTTGTAAATTCCTTGGCTGTGTAGTGCCAAGGTTAAGATGTGCTGGGGTTAGAGCTGGTTCTGTGGGGAGGAAGAGGAAACTCTTAGTAGGGAGAAGTGAAAACATTCCTAACCCTGTAGGTGCAGGGTTTGTAGCCCTGCAGCCCCACATGCACTCCTGGTATTTGTAATTTGCAGTGATGACAAACTGTGCCTCTGGCCATAGCCGAACTGCTGTCTGTTAGAATGCATGGCCATGGACGACTTGGTGACCAGTGGCCTGTAAAATGCCACAGAACGCCCTGGCAGCTAATTTTTAATTCCCAGGAAGTTGCTTGCAGCTTTGCAAAGATAAGGCAAAAGATCAGACTGGGGACATGCCCAGAGTACAGGCAGCCCCCAGTCAGGTCTTTGTAGAAAGCTCTGGAGAGCAGTGAAACTTACTCGCTTTCCTGCAGCCTGGGGAAGCGAGTGTTTTGTTTTCTGGCATACCTTAAATAACTGCCTGGACATGATTGATTAACTCTGCAAATATGATCCCTTTGCATTTGAAAACCTTATTTTTATACATTTTGATTTTTGTTTTTCTTAAAGACAATGTGGCATGTAATAAGAAGTGATAACTATAACTATGGTTTAATTTCTTTTTGTAATTTCCCCAGGAATCTGCTGGAGCAGGACTTCAGAGTGTTTGTTTTCAGCCTGCTTTTAAAGTGATTTGAAGAGAGTGGCTTTGAAGGTTTCCATCCTTACTTTTTCATGTATAGTATCTTGTTCTTTAAAATTAGTGAGCTGAGCACATCCACATAAACACATACAGTTATAATTGCCCCAATTTTAAGCTCACTTTTGCCACAGTGAAAACTCAACACCATTAGCACAGTGAGCCAGCTCTGATTCTCTGAAGTGCTGGGCGTCTTTTTAATGAACAAATTACAAATTTAGTAATGTAAAAACTGAAGTTAATCACACGGCGTCTATTCTTCCAATTTGTCATTTGGCTGAAAGTGATCTGATGTCATTCAGAAAGAAAGCGAGTTGGAATGGCATCAAGTCCTAATGGTGTAGCTTTGGGCTGAAGCTGAGTTTTCCTCCATGAAGCAACTGCTGCTGTTTCCTGGAGGGCAGACTTTGTTAACGTGTCTGTGTCTGAATTGCTCAGAATCTTAGGATTCACTTGAGGAATGTGACAGTCAACACTGTTAATTCACCTGGTAGGCTGAGGATGTCAGGTCACAGTGCCACACTGTCAGGCCAGGGGTCACAGTGCCACATTGTCAGGCCAGGGCAGGGTTCCTGAATGACTGAGGGAATCCCATTTGTAGCAGCAGAAGAAACGCCGCCATCACCTTGCACCCCTGCCTCTCTTGAGAAGGCACCATGACCTCTGCACAGAGGCCTGAACATTTCCTGCTATAATGGGGTCTTTATCTGTGTTTGCTTTTGCTTCCCTTCCCATTCATGAAATGTTCTGTACATATAACATCTGAGTATTTTGGAGAGCATAATCTCTTCCTGTAAACCAGTGGCTTAAAACCTGGGGTTGCCAGCCGGTATAATGAATACAGTCTCTGAAGTTACCTGGTCCTTGGGGGTTAAGTCAGTGACCTTGGTTTTCTCAAGCTATAACTTTGTCTCCTTCCATGGTTGCCACATAACACAAGGGGAAACACTCTTCCAATACAGTGTACCTAAGAGGAACTCATTTCAAAGATAGCTATGGAGGTCTGTCTCGTTTTAAAATTTGAAAGAACAAATAGAAATTTCTAAGATTATTGTCACTGAATTTTCACTTTTATGAGACTGACTTTCTCCCTACTGTGCTTATGAGGCACCTAATTTCTACCTTAAAAGACCAACCTATACAGCCAGCATGGTGGCTCATGCCTGTAGTCCCAGCAGCTTCAGAAGCTGAGGTGGGAGGATTGCTCAAGCCCTGGAGTTCGAGACCAGCCTGGGCAACATAGCAAGACCCCCATCTCTAAAATATTTATAAAAATTAGCAGGGTGTGGTAGCTTGTGTCTGTAGCCCATCTACTTGGGAGGCTGAGGCAGAGGATCACTTGAGCCCAGGGGTTTGAGGATGCAGTGAGCTATGATCATGCCACTGTACTCCAGCCTGGGGCAACAGAGTGAGATCCTGTCTTTTTTTTTTTTTTAAATGCTTATTTAAAATGCCATTACTTACTTATTAAAATGCCATTTCTATTCAAATTAAAAAAAAAAAAAAAGACCAGCAAATATTACCATGGTGTGAGTTACCTCTGAAGTCTAGTTTGTGAGCTCAACTCTAAGCTCTGTGAGGGCGGGGCTGGTGTCTGTTTTGTTCTCCAAGGGTCTAACTTTGGACTGGTATCCAGCTTATGGCAGGTACTTAGTTAATGTCTCTCAAATGAGAGCATTTCTGTTTCATAAAATGTAACTCTAGCTGTACTGTTCTGGCTAATACTAAATTGAATCTAGATGTTACTATGTTTAATGTAATTTGGACTTCTGCCATAGCTGATCCATAATAACCAGAGATCAATTCATAAAATCCTAACATAAAATCTAACATTGATCACTTTTAGAGGTTCCTTTTTATTTTCTGTGGCTGCATTTGAAATGGACACTGTCGTGCAAGGTTTTTGCTGGACTGCTGTTTTTGGAAGACAGTGTAGATTAATTCTATATTAAAGTTCAGAAGTGATTCCGAACTACCAGCCACCCTTGAAGTCTCATTACTTATTAAAATGCCATTTCTATTCATATTCTCTTTTTTTTCTTGCCTCATTTTCAGTAACTACATTCTTTTTAGCAGATTCAGGCGTTTTGAAGAGTAATTCATTCTTGCAGTGGGAATTACAAGTCTATGGGGGAAGGTGTGCTGGTGTTGGCTTAGATTTCTAGGGGTAGAAGGCATCTTCCGGGATGTGCTTTAGCCCCCAGAGTTCCCTTTAGACAGGAGCATCTTAAACCAACCCACCCAGAGGGATTAGCAGACCTCCGGAAAAGGGGATTTTGTCATTTCTTTCATTCTCACAACCTTTTGTAACAAAATTTATCTCATTCCTGAATTCTAAACTGGGTGGCTTTGTGATCTAAGGCAATCTGCTTTATTTATCTGCACTTCTTTCCGGATTTCTGAGATAAGGATAGCACCGCTTTGTTTACCAACATCGCCAAAGGGGACTATGTAAGTGTATTTTTGTTAAGAGTTGCCATAACAGAGTAACAAACTGGTGGCTTAAGCAACAGAAATTTATCATCTCACTGTTCTGGATGCTAGACTGAAATCAAGGTGATGGCAAGGCTGGGCTCGCTTGAAGGCACTAAGGAAGGAACTGTTCCAGGCCTCTCTCCTGGCTTCTGGCACTTCCTATGCTTGTGGCCGCATAACTTTATAACTTGTGGTGTTCTCCCTGTGTGTGTGTCTGTGTCTGAATTTACCGTTCTGTGAGGCCACCAGTCGTGTTGGATCAGTGCCCATCCGACTCCAGTATGACCTCATTTAACTAATTACATCTGCAATGGACCTGTTTCCAAATTCTGATGAGGTACTGAGGGTTACAACTATAACATGTACATTTTGTGGGGGGAGCACAATTTAATCTATAACAGTAGGCAAGAAGGTCACATAGAATTGGGAGGTCTGATGTAGCAGACTGTTCTATTTCTCTCAAGTTCTCTATTCTTTCTCACTTTTAAGAATCCAGTATATTAGCTGGGGGTGGTGGCTCACGCCTGTAATCCCAGCACTTTGGGAGGCCAAGGTGGGCGGATCACCTGAGGTCAGGAGTTTGAGACCAGCCTGGACAACATGGTGAAACCCCGACTCTACTAAAAGTACAAAAATCAGCCAGGTGTGGTGGCGTGCACCTGTAGTACCAGCTACTAGGGAGACTGAGGCAGGAGAATGGCTTGAACCTGGGAGGTGGAGGTTGCAGTGAGCCAAGATCGTGCCACTGCACTCCA
Source organism: Pan paniscus (assembly GCF_029289425.2). Taxonomy (NCBI): domain Eukaryota; kingdom Metazoa; phylum Chordata; class Mammalia; order Primates; family Hominidae; genus Pan; species Pan paniscus. Next base: position 25,847,794 of record NC_073262.2, on the reverse strand, counting down.
GCCTGGGTAACAGAGCAAGACTCTATCTCAAAAAAAAAAAAAAATTCAGTATATTAGGCAATGCCAACCTAGGACACAGATTTGTTGTCTGACTGGGATCCTGTTTATAAAGCGTAGACGGGAGTTAACTTATATGAAGTCAGTTTAAGTCATGATGTTCTTGCATAGGACCTTTGTAACCTCTAGGTCCTTTCCTGAATTTAGTTGCTACTGTGGAAAGGTGACTGGATCTGGGCCTGGTGCTGTAAACAGATGCAGACAGTTGGCTCTGTCAGAGGACTGCTGGGCCTTGTTTGTTTACTGACTTCTTGAGATCTCAGATAGAAGACACAATAGAAGATCAAAGGCCTTTGTAATTACTTCCCCTAGTAATTGTTGCTAATGCCTGCAGGGTTATTTGTAAGGCTGTGGCAGGGGCTGTGTCTAATTTCACTTTACATACAGACTAGATGTTGGTTCCCAATTGCCTTGAGCTCTTCACTTTCTTTAAGTTGATGATTTTAGGTAATACCACCATTTCTGAGGTTGTTTCAGAAGCAGAAGTCAGAGGTCTCTTGGTGTAGGGATATTAAATTGTTTTCATAGTTTGAATTAAACTTTTTATTGAAGTATAGATCTGGAAATTTAATCTAGATATTACTGATATTTAATGTAAAGCTCGTTGGCTGAGCCTGCTTGGGTACAGCCAAAATTCAGGCCTCCCTTACAACCCCATTGCCTGTAGGAAACAAGGAACTCAGTGTGTGGAACAGCTTTCTGTGTATAGATAGAGGCATACAGTTTAATGAGTTCTCACACAGAACGTATCTGGATCAAGAAACAGAACCTGACCAGCAAGCCTCTCTGTCATGCCCTTCCTGATCCCTACACCCTCCTCACTATTCTGAAGTCTATCAGCATCAAGTTTTTTTTGCTTGATTTGGATTTTATGTACACATTTTAAAACACATTTAATTTTTTTTAGCTAAAAAATTAAATAAATATCATATAGCCCTAGAGTATGTACTTTTTAGTGTCTGACTTCTTTAGGTCAACATTATATGAGGCTTCACCCATGTTGTTGCCTATAGTGAGAGTTCATTTATCCCAATGGTTGTATGGTATTCCAGTGAAGACTTCCTGTTTGAGTAATGCAAAATCCTGTCTTCTATGTAGGTATTGTGTAGTGAAGTACTGGAGTCACTTTCCACATGGTTTCCCACACTTCTTTTTTACACATGTTCATGTTGCTGCTCTCACAGATTCAAATGCCTAACTTCCTCGATGTTTGCAGGTTTCCCCACCCCACTTTATTCTCTCCCCATGGGATATTTGAAGCTTATTTTCTCCCCCTTAATATCTGTCTGCTGTAACTCTGAGCAGGGAAACATCTGGTTAAGTCTTTTGAACTTTCTGACATTAATGTGAAAAGAGAGATATGAGCACTGGCAAAATGGCCGATTAGGGAGGCCCTGGGAGGAACAGCTGGATTAGGTCATAGATCTTCACCTCTCCTGCTTTCACTGCCATGATAGACAAAACCTACGTCAGGAAGCAAGCTGTGATTTTGACTGTGATATATTCTTTCTCATGATAAATGATTATAGATGCCTAGACATGCAAGAATTTGAAAGGGGCTTGCATTAATGGTTTTTAGGAGAGAAATAGCAAAGTTCTTCCCACCCCCGGTACCAATTCCTGCTTTTTCTAGCAAAGATGACTTAGCATTCTGAATGTAAATTTTATTGCAATTTTTTTGCCTTTGCCGACAGTGTTTTCCATTCCATTCCATTCCATTCCATTCCATTCCATTCCATGATAGTATTACTTAGTGATACTATGGTAAAGATAGACCCCATGTGGAAATCCATGAATTACGGTAAATGTGAGGCACTTAGAATGGTGTCTGGCATGTAATGAGTACTGAAGAACTGTGGTTGGCACTGTTATTATTTGAAATCATTTGGGGCTCCTCTCGTGGCAGTGGAGGGCCCAGGCTGGGTGGACTTCCATTGTGTGGTTAATAATCACGATGTAGTAAGGGAGCTGGAAAAGCTTGTCAGCGGAACCTGACTGGGTACAGCCATAATTCAGGCCTCCCTTTCTACCCCATTGCCTGTAGGAAATAAGGAATTCAGGGTGTGGAACAGCTTTCTCACTGACTCCCTGGCTGCACCTGGGTGTGCCTCTGGACAGGAAACCTGATGCCAGCATGGAGAGCAGATGCTCCTGCTGTCAGATAATGAAGCCAACGCAAAAATCCACGTCTCCGGGCTAAAGTCTGGAGAGGCTGAATAAAGTACCCTTGAATGGGAATAAAATGTCACAGGGGGGCATACCTGCAGAGCAGTTTCTAAAAAAGGAAAGCGCTTCATGCATACCATGGCTGTGTGCTGCAGCAGCATACAGTTAGCATTTTGCTGTGTCTGCTCTTCTGTCTCGCTCTCTAAGTTTCAGACATCATAGCATTTCACCCCTAAATACTTGAGATGCATCTCCTGAGGACATTCTCCCTACATTACCATAATGCAATATTGTACCTAAGAAAGTTTACAATGATTCTGTTTCACACTTATCTAATAATATCTAGCACATTTTCAAATTTCCCCGCTTATTTGAAAACATCTTATAGCTTTTTTCCAACACTGGGATAAAATCAAGATTCATGCATTGCATTTGGTTATTCTTCTTTAAGCAGTAACAGTCTCTACACCTTCTTTTTGAACTTTTTGAAGAGTCTAGCCTAGCTGTTTTAAAGAACGCCCCACATTATGGGTTTCTTGATGGTTTCTTTGCATGTCATTTACTTGTTTCTCTATCCTTTGTATTTCCTGTAAACTGGAAGCTAGGTTTACAGGCGTGAGTAGATTCAGGTTAAACATTTTTTGCCAAAGCTACTTCATAGGTGATGCTGTGAAGTTCGTATGGCACGATGTGCTGCTGTCTCAATATTACTGATGTTGAGCTGATAACTAGTGGATCTTTCCGCTGTAGAAGTACACTTTAGGCCGGATGCAGTGGCTCATGTCTGTAATCTCAGCAGTTTGGGAGGCCAAGGAGGGTGGATCACAAGGTCAGCAGATCGAGACCATCCTGGCTAACACGGTGAAACCCTGTGTCTACTAAAATAAAAAAACAAAAAACAACAAAGAACAAAAACAAAACAAACAAACAAAAAAACCGGGCATAGTGGCATGCGCCTGTAGTCCCAGCTGAGGCAGGAGAATCACTTGAACCAGGAGGCAGAGGTTGCAGTGAGCCAAGATTGCACTGCTGCACTCCTGCCTGGGCGACAGAGCGAGACTCCATCTCAAAAAAAAAAAAAAAAAAAAAAACACTTAATTGCAATTAGTAATAGTTTGTGGGGTGATATTTTGCAAAGTGCAAATATGCTGTTTCCCAACAACTTTCCAACCCTGTTTTTAAGTTTCCTTTGAGTCAATTAGCCTGTATTAGGTACTCCACTAGAGTTGCAAAATTAAGATTTTGTAATTCTTTCACTCCTTCTACCTTGAGTTACTGGCATTCCTCTGTAAAGAAGAGTTTTCTTCACTCATCCTTTTTCTGAGTATCACTATGGAGTCATGATTTTTATTTATTTAATATTTATGATCAGTTACAGGCATTATTATTTTTGACACTCTACTTGTCCTTCAAATTGAGCCCCTGTGACAAACAGTGCCTTGTTTTCTGGCACCATCACATGTCCTGGGCTCATCTTACACGTTTCCATCCCAGGCCTGAAATCAGTTGTTACTCCAAGAATCTCTGGGTATATTTTGTGGAGAATGCATTAAGAAACCCAGATGTAGATGCCAGGTGGGCTTGTTGCTAGCAGGAGTCATTATAGGTTTGTTCAATGGACAGAGGTAGGAAATATATTTTTAAAAAACATGAGTTCATTCACATTTTAAAATCTAAGATTATACGAGGAATGTTCAGATTAATAAGGACATTCTGTTGACCTGTGGTGTTATGTGAGCTGTTCCTTCTGCATCTTTTCCCCTCTTAGTCCACCTTTCCCATAGACTCTTAGCCTTGTCTGCCCTTGAGTTTCTTCTGTGATTCATTTTGTCTCAAAGTTAGTTGTGGAATTCTTGGTTCTCAAAGTCAGCCTAACTGTGATTTAGTGTTAGTGACTGGGAAAGAGTAGCCACAGACAGACAAGGATACCAACTCCAGAAGAAGTACAGACTAGATCTCAAGGATACGGGAGGCAACAACAGCAAAAACAACAAAAATTGCTTACCAGTTAGTATGTGCCAGCCAGCATCTCACGCTCTCTGAGCTGTTCGTGCATTGATCCTCTTGGCCACCCTCTGACACAGGTGCTGATGTGTCATACTCCCCATACTGATGAGAAAGCTGAGCCACCATGAGGTTGTCCATTGCCCAGTTACACATCTCAGACTTGCCAGAGCTGGGCTTGCAAACAGGCCATCTGTGTCTGCAATCCATGGGCCTAACCCCACATGTTCGTGCCCTTCAGTATCCCCAGAGAGCATGCCTTTGTGTGGCCTGCTGTTCATCTCTTTATGTGCCAGGTCCATCTGCTACCTGTCCTTTTCACCCTGAGTTGGTGGCAATGCCCTTGCAGTAGGAACCCAAACCCAAAACTCCAAAGAAATGAAGGGAAGACTTTGGCCCCCTGCCACAACTGGAGTGGGAAGGGGTGGCTTAATAGAATTGTTTATTTTTTTCCAGTTTTGACTTTTCTTTGGGGTTTCTTTTGCCTTTGAGGAAGTTGAGTTAGGTAATTGACAAGTTCTGCTTTCATAAGAGTTGAGTCCTTTAAAGTAGTTTCTTAACTATTGGCAACAAGCTTAAAGACTGGAATGTCCCAGCAATGGGCTGTGGATGTGGAGAGTTAGTTCTCTTTAAGAATCAACATTCTTTGAGCCAGTTATAACACTGTAGAATTTAAGAAAGAATTTGGTGATGAATAAATATTGCTAAAGTGAAGAGGAGACTGAAGAATTCTTCTAGTAACTTGTATGTTAAGGTAACTTTTCTTAAGAAGTTTTTGTGTGATTTGAAGCGTTATCCTTTCTCCAACTTTTCTATCACTAATATGGAAGAAGAATGATCACGGACTAGTAGGAGAGGATGGGAAGGCAGCCCTTTGCTCAGAAGGCTGATCAGTGAGGACTGGGATTACCTGCAAGAGGAAGTTAGGCTATCAATGCCTCAATTACTAAAGGCAACAGGAGAAAGGTGCATTAAAAACAACTCCATCAAAATCCAGAGCATTGCCAGGCGGAAGGCTCAGCCTTTTCAATGCATGGATGCACTTTTGATGAAGTGTTTTGACCAGGATGGAATACAGCCCATTTTCTTCTTCCAAAATCAAAGGTTTCTAAATGTACTCCCCCACTGCTGTACACATAAACACTTCCCCAATGTGCATTCATGCCAGTGTAAAACAGCCTATCAGCATTTGCATACATTTCATAATAATAAAATCAAAGGAGGCTACATCTAGAAAAAAGAAAGCAGCCATCCATTCTTCCCCTGATCAGAAAGGCAAGGAGAAGAGTGGGCTGGTCTTTGGACTTGTGGATATTGGGTCTTGTTTCATAGCAGCCTTCACCTCCCCAGTCCTCATCCTGCTCTTCCAGACTGAAGAAGGGAGAAGGAGCTGCAGGAAGTTGAGCAGCCGTGGTCCCATGAGCTTCAAAGTATCACAAAGAGATAATTTTTAAATCTGGTGCTACTCTCTCCTTCCTTTTGCTGAGTCTTACTCCAGGGTGTCAACTTTGAGCAAGGCTGGCCTCCCATCAGAGCCAGGACAAGGGGTAAGGAGTGATATGCTGTCCTAGGGAAGGTATTGGAAGAACAAAGACAGCTTCCCTTTTTTCTATGGGGAGGTGTATTAGTTTGCTAGAGCTGCCATGGCAAAATATCACAGACCCAGTGCCCTAAACAATAAAAATTTATTTTTTCACAATTCTGAGGCTGGGAGTCCAAGATTAAGGTGATGGCAGGGTTGGTTTCCTCTGAGGGCTGTGAGGGAAGGATCTCTTCCAGGCCTCTCTCCCAGGCTTCCACATGGCTGTCTTTTCTCTGTGTCTTCACATCAACTTCTCTCTGAAACCATCTGTGTCCAAATTTTCTTTTTGTTAAATAAGTATATCCGCCATATTGCATTAAAGCCTACTCTAATGAGTTTGTTTTAATGTAATTACCCGTTAAAGACCCTATCTCCTCTTAATGAAGTAAGAAGGTATTTTTTTTTTTTTTAAACCCTATCTCCAAATACAGTTATATTCTGAGGCACTTGGGTATTAGGACTTCAACATGTGAATTTTGGGGGCATACAATCAGCTCATAACAGGAGCTAAAGAAACATATCCTATTCTTTGTTTCGAATATTAAAAATCATGAATACATTTGTAACGTTACACTGTTAAAAGCAAGTTTCCTAAACAGTGCTCTGGTGTGCCACTTTCCCTTCTCCCTTCCCCTGAAAAAAAGTATCAGAAATAAGAAGAGCAATCGTAAAGTTAAGGAGTCATCTATAATAATTGAGTTTAGTGAGAAAAAAATACCTCATGCTCTCCTTTTCTTCTGCAATTTTTTAGATTTTTACGTATGTAAAGGAAGCAGTCATTAAATATTCTTTAATAGTTGTAATATGGTTGAGTTTGACGGCTCATGCCTGTAATCCCAGTGCTTTGGGAGGCTGAGGCAGGAGGATTGCTTGAACCTAGAAGTTCAAGGCTGCAGTGAGCTGTAATTATGTCACCGCACTCTAGCCTGGGCAACAGAGTGTGACTGTCTAAAAAAAAAATTATACTTCTCCAACAGGCAGATTGTGTATTTGTTGTGCAAATTCTACCATATCTGAGGCACTTTGCCAGAATTTTGCCCACCTACTAACAGGTACTCACAGTTACTTGGTGCAGCTAGCAGAATCGGGACCTGGTGCACCAAGGAAATTCTATAGCCTCTCAGCCTAGCCCACCTGCATCAGAATCAAATGCAATGCTCTAAAATATGTTCATCCCTGGGCCCTATGCCGTGCATCTACTGAATCAGAGCCTATGTAAACAGAGTCCAGGAATTTGCATTTTCAACATGTGCCTCAGGAGTTTTTAGGCAAATGAAATTTGAAAATTACTGCTTTATTGGCAGGGTTTATAATTCTGGGCCACCACTGGGGGTAACGCTCATCTCACATCTCTCTTTGCAGGTGAAGAATTTAGTGCTCTGGTTTCTGGTCCCTTTCAACTCCCATCCACATTCGGCCTTCATAAACACAGGATTCGTATCTCCTTGCTCCCTCCCCTCCAGTAACCCCCTCCTGTTGCTCCCCCCACCCAACTTTATGTCCCCTACTGTCCACTGTTGGAATTGTTATGTTCTCTGTGGGTGTCAAGTATGTCCTAAGCTTCTTCTCTGTGATGGTGAGTGGTTTCTAGAACCTTCTAAGACATCTAGAAAACAGACTAACCTATAACTCTCTCAGAGGTTTTCTTTGAACTGTTTAGGATTTAGGGATGTTTTCTTAATTGCTTGTGATCTGTGTTTTCAGTGTAGGCTAGGGTACAACAATCCAGAATATAGTTAGGCTGGCAGGGGGAGGAAAATCCAAACAGATACATTCATATCATACATGTTCTTTTGTCCAAGTGTTTTGATTTTCTAGTTTCAAAATTTAGTTATGGGAACGTGTGGCTGTCTTCTTAATTTGGTTGCTTCTTTCTTCTTTGGACCAAGGATTACCTGGAAAGTGCTGCTCTCCAGGAGCAAATCCCAGCCACACTGTCTTTTCTCCTGCCTCTTGCTGGTGATGCCCATTCCACTTTTAATGGTGTAGGGACACAATAATTTCTGCACAGCTCTACCACATGACAGCCCTCCTAAAAGTTTATCGCAAAGGAATTCTAAGCACATACAATAACATTCAATGAAATTTAAATGCAATAATAAGAGATTTAGTGGTAGGACCATTGTGCAATGACTAAACAAAATGTTGTGGCATTGACAACTTAGAGGATTTTTGCAGTAGTATTTAACTTTGTTAGGGCCAAGAGACACAGGAGAAATAAAGTTTGTGAAATTCTCCTGTTAAAGGTTTCATAAAATACACAATTTGAGCCTTTGAGAAGAAAAGGGGAGACAGTACTCCCCTTTTAGTGGGGGCTAAAAGCACAGTTTTTGGAATGAAGACTGGACAGAGCTACCACATACTTCCTTTTGAAGAGTTCTCAAAGACTCAGTTTCCTCTTCCTCAAAATGGTGATAATATTAGTACCCAATGTAATGAGGATGAAAAGATAGAATACATGTAAAGTGTGTAGTATAGTGCCTAGTGTACTATAGATGAATTTGTGTGCAAGTTCAGACTTCTGTGAATGTTATTTTTCAATATTGAAAGAGTCATTTGACATGTGGTGGAACATGAAAGAGTGTTTCAAACATGGATGAACATTCCAGGAAATTAGTTCATCTTCTGTTGTATAGAAATCTATGGTGAGTCAAAGTTGGGGTTGACTAACCTATTTGATTTCACATTAGAAGGGGCCAGTTGGCATGCTGGGTTAAGGATGGGGAGGCTGCTTCTGGATGCAGTGGGAAGTGCTGGGATTAGCTGGGTCTGCAGGTTCTGGAGGGATGATTGGTAACATACATTCCATGCATTTGCCAGCCCTCTACTCTATCTCATAGCTAAGCTCTTTAATCTAGTAATGTTTTCTTCCATTCCTTTTTATGCTTAATATGGACAAAAGAATCTGTAAAATAGTTAAAATACTCAAATCTGATGTTAACATATTTTCAGGGATGATCAATTCATACTCTGTGTATTTATTGTTTGAAAATATTATGCTTCAATGGATATGGTAGAAAATTTAAGGAAAGCATTCATTTTAAATAAATAGAGGAAGTAAATTTCTGACAGCTTCTTTTGTCTATTAACAATTCCTGGTTTTCTGTGTACTGGTTGGTTTTAATTGTTGCTGTGCAGTCTTGTTCATCCTGTAGCTGTAAGGCATTTTAAAGTATTTATTTCAAAATATTTCAATGGTTCAATAAAAAAGCATTAACAAAGTAAATCTATTTAAAAATCAAAACTGCTTAATTGTGCAGAGGCTGGGTGGGTGAGTGTTTGGAACGTTGTTATTGCAGCCAAATGTTTATTTTTCACAGCTGTGGTACAAATCTTGGCCCTCTGTGCTCAGATCTTACCTCACGTTCTTCCTCTATTAAATGCATCTAAGAGTGTGTGATGGGGATGGAGACAACCTATTCTGGGAACCCAAAATCTATGGCTCTGCATTGATTTCTGTATTGGAAGGGTCAGTAAATTTTGTATTTCTCTCTGTGTGTCTTTCCATTACTTTACTGCAGTGAGGATTTTGTGTCATCACGAGATGTTGAATTAATGATAACAGGTGATATCCTTAAGAAAGACTTTGTATTTCAGAAATATGTGAATTCACCTTTTGAAGGGCATAAATCCAGCTTAACCATGAACATAATATAGACTTACATACAATTATATTCCCTTTTTGGCAAGTGGACTGATTTTCCAAGAATGGTTCCGATATAATTTTCAACTGAACAGAGGGTCATGGTGACTTACATGGCAGAATGAAATCAATGTGCACTTAAATAATACAATTGAATCAGCTTTTCTGGATCACTCCATTCCATTTAAGAATTCTTTTCTTTGGGCTTAAGAGAGAGAGGTCAGAGGTATTCATAGAATGTTAGGAAATGATCTTTATTAATATTGTCAATACTATTAGCCTGTTCCTCCAGGATTGTTCATGTTAAACCAGACTTACCAAAGTTCTGTTTATAAGAATTACATAAATGGAGATGTATAATATCTTTTAGTTATTTTGAATGAATGCCACTTTTCTTAAAAAAAAACCTCAGACTCCTAGGGGTGATAACTCAGGCAGAAGACCCAAAGATATTGGTTACATTAAGCAAATAGAAGGGTCTTAAATCTTTAAAAACTTGATATAAGAGCAATAAGCATTTGTCTTTATTCACTTAATTATTTAACAGATTTCTACTAAGTGACAGGCATTGATCATTTTGAAATCACAAGGGTATAAAACCACAGCATTTGGCAATGTTGTTCGTTAAGCATAGAAAGAGCTACAACAGTGATTCACATGCACACTTTTCCCATGAGTTTTGTGTGGTTACTTTTTTTTGAATTTGTTCTGGTCCATTCAAATTATTCTGAAAATACATGAGTGCCCTGCATTAAAAACAATGTTCAAAGTGTGATTATACACAGACTAAAGTAGGTCTCACTTCTTGATGTCTTATGTCTATTAAGATAGAATGCAGTAGCATTAGCTTTGGGGGAACTCTTGATTTACACTGAACTTTGCAATAAAATGAAACCTTATCAGATATATTTTCATGTGTATAATTCTGTTTATTCTATTTTGTTGCTGCCTCTGTGAAATCGGGGTTTTGGATCTAAGTAAAGGACCTAAATGAAATGAAGGACTTTACTTTTGTCCTTATTTTAATATATATAAATTTATATGTAAAGATTACATAAAATAAAAAGGTTATGTATAAAGATTAAAAGAGATTATATATAAAGATTATTTATATAGAATACATATATATTTATATATATAAAGAGTGAAGATTTGGACCATTATTCTAGCCTATTGAGAGCCTTCAGATCTTGCTCTGGAATACCACATTTATTTTACTCTCTTAGTGTCAGGTCTTTGGTATTTTTTAATAACCATGCCAACAAAGTCCTCATTCATATTTCTGAGTAGGACAAATCCAAGGATAAAGTAATGAACAATACCTCTCACTACTTCCCTTGGGTTTATATTCATCATGATTGGCATTCTTTTTTTTTTTAAGTAGGTACAAACCTGCAAATCTACCTAAGTATACTACAGTCCAGTTTATATTCTTCTTGTCATCAACTTATTTATCCATCATTCCACCCATAAACCAATCAACATTTATGAGATGTCTCCTGTGAATCACATACTGTGCCACTTTTGGAAATAAAATATAGAGAAGTTACAGGCCTTTGTAGAAGAGAAAGTGGCATAAAAGGATAATTTTAAGATAATGTGACGAATTTAAGCCAGTTTTGAGGACTACTGCTATAGATACAATTTATTTAAGATGGAGGTTTTCTGGCAAGGTGGGGTGTGACTCTATGGGAATCTGGGCTGCTGGTGATAGTTCTTGTGAACAACTGTGTTGTCCAGATTGGGCTGTGGGTGGGGAGTGTGGGAAGGAAGGAGAGGAAGAGAGAGGGAGAGAGTACAAGCCTAATAGACTGGGAGAAATGTAGTTATCAGAGGAGTAGAGGTCTTAATATGTGTCAGGGCAGAGAGTGAGAAAGCTGGAAAGATAGGAAATGGGGATTGGTGGTTGTGATTGTGGTGATGGGGGGTGAATTTTAGATGTCAAAGATGAAGACAGGGTTTAATGTGTGGATAGGGGAGACGATGGAAGAGCTGGAGGGGAAGTGGAAGTCTCAGCATTGAGGATGTAGAATAATTATTATGCAGGGGTGCTGAGTAGGCTCTGTGAATGTGGCGAGAGTTGCCTTAGACTTGGGATGTCATGAAGACCACAGGCCAGGTATCAGTGAGTATGTAGAAGTGACTAGGCGATCTTTATAAAACAAGACAGGTGTAAAATCTGGAAGTAGCCCAAGGAGTAACATATTCACATCTGAGACAGAGATTGTGAGTTGACTTTCCATATCTGCTCTTCCTTAAAAATATAAGCATAATTTTTAGCTGAGCACATGGCCACCCAGAGCAAGACTACATTTCCCAGACCACCTTGCAACTAGTGTGATCATGTGACTAAATTCTGTCTAATAGAGTATAAGTGGATGTGGCACATGCACCTGACACAAAGCCTCCTTAAAGAGAGAAAAAACAAGCCCTTTGTCTTCTTGCTAACTTCAATATGTTTGTGCTCTCTTGTAAAGTGACAGCCTTCTTGTACCATGAGGCAGAAGGCCCTGCTCAGGATGGTGGACCAGTAAGATAACAGTAACCTGGGTTCCTCCTGAGTTTGTGAAGCCCACCTCAAGATATTTTTTATTTTTATGTGTGAGAGAAATACATTGTCTTATCTTCTAAAGCCATTGCTATCTTGGGGATTCTGTCACTCACAGACAGACTAATCCACATGTCTTGGATTGGGAGGAGGGAATAGTTGGCATCAGCAGGGGAATAGGCAATATCTCTAACAGGCAGTCAGATTTCAGTTTAAGTCAGAAGTTGGAAACAGTATTCTGAGAAGAGCTATAGATGCTTAAGGGCTGTTTGACCTGGAACAAGGCTGTCAGAAGGTACAGTGGAAAGGTTTGGAGGGCAGGGAGCAGAGGAAGACAGTTGCCAGGGAGAACAAGGATGAGGAAGAGCGTTTGGGAATGCATAGGTAGGAATTTACATTTTTGGCAGCGATCAAAGGAGTGGGGATGTGACGCATTGGTGGTGGAGGCTAGTCTCCAAGATTCAAGCAGATGTTTGATGTAGTTTGTATTGGTCCAGATGCATATGTGGAGGAAAGGCCTGTTGGTGCTGGAGCCAGGGCAGGAATAGGCCCTGGTCTAAAGGGACCCCACAATAAACTGTCAGATGTCCTGCTAGTATTTCCATTAATAAGACTGGGCACAGTATTCGAAAAGGAAGTAAGAGTAGTCTACTGTCCATCATTCTGAGACAATCCATGGTGGTTTCTGATGATCTTTACTTTTTCTCTAAGTGCCCATGGGCCATCTCTTTAAACATCAAATTCAGGAATTTTCCTTTGGATTTGAGATTTTGAGCTGTACTTGTTCACTATCTGGACAGAACTGGGTCTCTTTATTACCTATTTCTACATATATGTTCCAACATCACATTGTCTTCATTACCTGTGATCGTTAGAAACAATTTGTGGTTTTCTGTTCCCCCTAGAATTTTCTTCTGCATTTCTTGCATATATTCAGAATCTGCATTTTATTTTGCTTATTCAGCTCTTATCTTTGAATAATCTGATTTTTTTTCCAATTTATGATGGTTACTTTAAATTATTTTCTCACATTTACTCCCAGCTCTTCTACCAGTTTGGTGATGCATTCGCTTCTTCATCTGTAATTCTTATTAACACTTTGAAACTCCTTTACATCAATTTTGTCTTTATAATTATAATGGAACAAGAGTTTTCTTGACTTTTCTTTTTTGGTTCCTGATGTATTCCAATAGAATATGACTTTGATATTATGGAATGGATAGAAAGTGGTGGAACAAGAAATGGATAAATAAGCATAGTATAATAAATGAGAAGAGTTTCTCCAGCAAAGAAGAAAATAATTATCTACTTAATTTTTGGTACTGGTTTAATTATTTTTGGTCCCTATGTATGAATGAATAGACGTAATAAATAGTTTATAGAGTAAAACTTTTTTTTCCTTTCTAAATGCTTAAGAAAGGATTCGACTATCGGCATGCAATTTTACTAAATAAATGTGAGTGAATGACATAGGAATGATTGAACTCTGGAAAAAATTTGAAAAATTGAACAAAGCCTTGTAACTTAGTTTCTGGAATGCCAGGGACATGATATAATCCTGGGGAAAACATTGTGTGCATAAAGATCATAATTAGATTTGCTAAACCAAGTATCTAAAGGATTGGCTGAAAAATCCTCCTGAACCCCAGGCTGGTGGAAATGAACAGGTCGTCGGGAGACTGCTGCCCTGTGGTTAACCACTTAGGGATTAGGTTCTGGATGTGGTGCCTGTTAGAGCAGTAGAGTAATTATGCATTTCCTGTAAGACTGGGATTCTTGAGAGCATTCATTAGCTCTTAGACAGATTCTTCTCTGTGAAGAAGAATAAACAAAAATAGATTTTATTTTAAAAATATTTAAAACTAAATATTTATAGAAAATATGAACCTAAGCACCATTAGCATTCCCAAATTTCATTTCTCATCCTTGTCAATAGATAGATCTGACTTGTTACTCAAAATCCCTGCCATATTGTGGCTGCTTTGTATGCTTGGCATTGCTTTGCTTCTTATCAAAGGAATTTTAAGGAGGATGAGGCATGTATGAAATAGCAACTCCAACAGTTGCTATCAAAACAATAAGAAATTATTGTTATATCATTATTCTGGCTTGTCGTGGAATTTTTAATGTTTAAGAATTTTGATTTTACAAGCTTATGGCATGGAAACCATAGTTAATATATTAAAATAAAGGTGGCCGGGAGTGGTGGCTCACGCCTGTAATCCCAGCACTTTGGGAGGCCGAGGTGGGTGGATCACCTGAGGTCAGGAGTTCGTAACCAGCCTGGCCAACATGGTGAAACCTCGTCTCTACTAAAAATATAAAAATTAGCCGGGGATGGTGGCAGGTGCCTGTAATCTCAGCTACTCAGGAGGCTGAGGCGAGAGAATCGCTTGAACCCGGGAGGCGGAGGTTGCAGTGAGCTGAGATTGCGTCATTGCACTCCAGCCTGAGAAACAAGAGCAAAACTCCATATTTAAATAAAAAAATAAAATAAAATAAAGGCAAAAGTTGGAAGGACTTTTTTAAAAGGGTAGTATGCAGTTCATCCATTGTGAATACTGTGCTCTCAGATAAATACAGTTGAAGACGTTTAATTCTCACAGTGAAAATTAGTAAGAGTGTAGCTGTTTTTTTCCCCCACATGGGAGTTTGGTTAAGCATAGGAATACTTAGAAATTTGTATGCACTTAGATCAAACAATAAAAATTATTTACTCTTAGCTAATCTAGTTAATTATTGCTTTATGTTTGGTGCTGAAGCTGTTGGATTCTTTGGGGCTGGAGACAGGGAGTGAGAACAAAACCATGAACTAGGCCATGTGAGAGAGCACAGGATGGAGCAAGAGATCTCAAGTAAGTGAAAGGGAGAGGGTGCAGGTGTGATGCAAGGGGGTGAGAGAGTGAGCCAGGGAGGGTGTTGGAAGGAGGGAGAGAGAGAAAGAGGCAGGAGACAGAGAGTGGGAGACAGGAGACAGAGAAAGAGATGGGAGACAGAGGGAGATAGGAGACAAGAGAGACAGGAGACAGATAGACAGAGAGACCATAGGCAGACAGACAGAGAGATGGGAGACAGAGACACACAGAGAAAGATGCACACACAGACAGAGAGAGGGACAGAGAGAGAAAGAGACACATTCAGAGAGAACAGTGAGAGAGAAAGAGAGACAGGAGACACAGACACACACAGAAAGACCCATGTAGAGAGACAGAGGGAGGCACGGAGAGAGACAGAGACACACACAGAGATACACAGAAAGAGACAGTGATGAGAGAGACACTACCAGAAGACAGAGAAGAAGAGAGAATGGCTCACAGAGAGAGACAAACAGGAAAAGAGAGACAAAGACAGATAAAGAGATACAGAAAGAGACACGGAGAGACTGAGACACAGAGAGAAAAAGAGAGAGAGACACACAGAGAAATAGAGAAGGTACAAAACAAGCATTAGAACCAGTGGGGAGGGACAGGGAGAGAGAGAAAAATGGGCAGTAGGATGTCAGGTCTGAGGAGGTCATGTGTTTGTGATGGCGTGAGGTAACTGCTTGAATTCCCTCTTTGTGAGTTATCACCGCACAAATGTAAGTTTGTTGAATGTTAGTTATTGAATAGAAAATCATTTGAGAGACAAGCAGCAAATATACCCTATGGGTTAAATTTCTTTAGTTTCCACTTAGTCCATGTTTTCAGATCCTGAATTGGGTCCTGAGCCACATTAATCATTACTTAATATTAATATGGAAATGAGTTTACTCTGTTGTAAGTCCCAGTTTCAATCAGTAAGTAATTATGAAAAGCAGTCTTAAAGATGCTGTGAAAGGGTGTTGCTTTTCAGGCAATAATTAAACCTCTGAATATCCCTGGGTGGTTGATTTTTTTTCTCTTCTTAGTTGTCTTTTTCCTAAGCTTACTTTCTGCAGGTGGGAAAAGATAAGTTGCTGACTGAGGGATTCATTAGTTGTGGGTAGGTAAAGGTCTCATCAAGAGCAGAAGGGAACAAACAAAATGTTTTAGAGCTCAAGATGAAGAAAAAGAAAGATCAGCTGCTTTTTCCTGGCCCAACGGAAATAATTTTTTAAAAGTGTGAATAGAACCTTTAAAACTCCAGTTGTTTTTATAGGAATATTTTTGAGCCACTTCTCAAAATGTGGAGCTAAATCTCCATTCTCAATGGGAGGCATCCAAACATGCTTGCCAATTTCAGTTTCTGGCCAATAGTAAACAGGTGCTCAAAAATAGTAACACATTATTATTATGCATAAAACGCCCTAGGAGCTGTGCATTATTAGAGAAATGGATCCTGAAAGACCTGTAGGCACGCTGCTCCCATGGCACCATGTGCCACTGTCTTCTGCGCCTGCCCTGCACCGCCACCCCCGCGAAGAGAACCTCTCCTACTGGAAGTGCAGGGCAAAGCCACTTTGAAAGTCCTTAAAGTATGAGGCCTTCAAGAACAAGATGCAGACAATGGGAACGTTCTTCAACTTTTTAACTGCTTAAATTGCAGTCTTCCCAACAGGATGCTAGGGAGGAACATCCTTTTGTGTACACCATACCTGGAAACACATTGTGGAGGGAAGTAGGGTTGCCAGATAAATGCCAGGACACCCAATTAAACCCAAATTACAGTAAATAGCAACTAAAAAATTATTTGTTGTTTTTCTGAAATTCAGATTTGACTGAGCATCCTGTATTTTTATTTGCTGAACTAGCAACTCAGGGAGAGTCACCTCCGTTGGGGGCTGCTGGGCCCTAACAGTCTCAGCCGGGTAGGAGTTAAATGTGCCATCCCTAGCCTGTAACACGTTCCTCTGGTCTAGGATCCTTGTACTCTCTTTTGGAAGATAGAGTAGATGTAACCAGGCATAATTAGAAAGAAAGCAGAGTTTTTGGATTCGATATTATCAGAGATTTATACGAAGTTACAGAGTAGGCAATAAAAAAATCTTAAATACATTCAATTGCTTTAGCAGCTTTGGGAAAAGTCAATGGCTGTTGATCCATCAGTTGGAATATGAATGTGCTTGAATCTAAACATCAACAGATTTTTTTGGGGTATTTTTGTCATTCCATCATATACTCAAATGATTTTTAATGCATAGACATATAGTGTATTTAGTGAGGAAATAGAAGGTAATATAATAGAAAAATAACCATTGAGTGAAATACTACACTTTTTTATTTGGACAGTATCTTTTAAAGATCTTGCAAATAAAAATTGTGAATAATTACTTACTTGTTATAACTTTGTCTTTTGTTCACTTTTTGAGGTGGAAAATCCTACGAGATAATAGACCCAGCTCTCATGTGCTCCCTGAATGATTTCAGCACACCTTTTTGAGCAAGTGCCCATGTTTATACATTCTGAGTTCAATTTTGAATCTCTAAGACTTAAATTTTTTTAAGTTTCTCTAACTTTTACATTCTTAGACTGAATTTGATCCATGTTGTTGAAATCTGCTTTCCCCACGTGAGTTATATAGGATATGACCAAGGAGATTTTAAAAAATGGCTTTGGGCTGAGTGTGGTAGCTCATGCCTGTAATCCCAGCACTTTGGGAGGCTGAAGAGGGTGAGTAAACTGAGGTCAGGAGTTCAAGACCAGCCTGGGCAACATGGTGAAACCCTGTCTCTACTAAAAATACGAAAAAATTAGCTGGGTGTGGTGGCAGGCGCCTGTAATCCCAGCTACTCTGGAGGCTGAGGCAGGAGAATCGCTTGAACCTGGGAGGTGGAGGTTGCAGTGAGCTGAGATCGTGCCATTGAACTCCAGCCTGGGTGACAAGAGTGAAACTCTGTCTCAAAAAAAAAAAAAAAAAAGAAAGAAAGAAAAAAAGAAAAAAATGGCTTTGGTTTCTTGCATTGCTTCTGTAAGTTAAGTTTATCTATTGCATGAGTACACTGGAACTTTGTTTTATGTATCTGCTTATGTATATATACATGTGCTTTTTCTTTCTTTCTTTCTTTCTTTTTTATCATACTGCCTTGCAGTGGAAAGTTTAAGACAAATGCATGATGACGGGACTTTGATGCACTGCCACATCCTGCACTTTTACAAGGCTCCCAAATGCCTTTCCCACATATTGAACTGTCACAGTAATGATCAGTGGCTTAGAATGCTTCCTGAATTCCTGACCAGCTGCCAAAACAATTGCTTAAGTAAATGTTTCCTGATGTCCAATGACCATTAACACCCTCCATATACAACTGTTGATGAACTGAGCTTTTGAAGGTCTACTGCCCATTCTTAGTGAAATCTGCAAAATAAACAAGCTTTGCTGTTGTGGCCCATTGGACTAGGGAGGATAGGTAAATCCCTTCAGAGAGGGACACAGGCACTTGTCTTAAATCTGTTTCTTCACAGACCAGAGTAGGTCTCTGAACTGCCAGATAAATGCCAGGTCACCCAGTTAAACCCGAATTACAGTAAATAACAACTAAAAAAAATATATGTTGTTTATAATTCAGATTTTACTGAGCATCCTATATTTTTATTTGCTAAACTAGCAACTCAGAGAGAGTCACCTCCACTGGGGACTGCCAGACCCTTACAGTCTCAGCTGGGCAGTAGTTAAATGTGTCATCCCCAGGCTGTGACAAGTTCCTTGGGCCTAGGATCCTTGTACCTAGGATCCTTGGTCCCCTCGTACCTAGGATCCTTGGTCCCCTCATGGTAGGGTCACAGCAGGGCCAGCAGGAGGCAATCCGTGTTCTGAGATCCTCATGCCTGGAACCCAGTGGAACTCTAAGACTGTCAAATACCACATTCTCTGTATAATGAAGTGAGTCCCAATAACCAGGAGGTAGCTAGGTCTGTCTTGGGCCTCCAAGAGTTCTCAAAAACCTTGTCCATGGCACCAGGGCAATGCCTGGTCTAGGGTCAAATGCCTTCTTTTCTAGTGGGCTGAAATTCATGCATACAAGTTTTAAACCCAGAGAGACCTTTAAAACCCTGTTTGTCCCAGAACTGAAAATAGAACTAGCACTTAAGGTGAGACTATTGTCTATGATATTGACTATGATGAGAGTTAGACCATTGGTAAGCTTGTTGACATAGCAGTGTGATATTTAAAAACTAGGCAGCCAGAGGCTTTGGTTAGGAAGTGTTTTCTGTGGTCACACAGGCCTCACAGAGCTGTTCTGGGCAGCCTGAGGGGTCTTGTCATTGTTTCAGTGATGCTGTTCTGAATGAGCAGTTTGCCCTCATCATGTTCAGTTTCATGTTTTTGTTCTAAAGAGAACATTTATACCAACTTATTTCCTCTTAGGAAAAGATTGATTTTTGATGCTGGCCAGGGGCAGCTGGGGAGAGATGGGCTGTGGTAGAGTACATGATGGTCTAAACTGGGTCATCCTGTATTTTCAAGTTATCATCGAACATAGCCCCTTGTCTTTTGGTCCCAGGTGTAACCCCAGAATCCTTCTTAACTCAGTGTTCAAAGCAGTCACTCCTCATCACTTGGCATTGGCTCATGAACTGATGCTGGTTTGACACTTTTGGTTTGGGTGGATTATTTTTTCTCCTTCCTTCTTTCAAAATTAGTATTCAAAAGCAGCCCCTTTTGGATCTTCTAAAAGCATAAGTTAGGTTGGTATCCTTTGGCTTTAACAGAAAAAAAAAAAAAAGCCCGGGCTGGAGTCAGAAGGGTCCATTTGTCTCTGGGTATGGGGCATTGTTTTAGTAGGGATTGGCACAGAGGACCTTTGCTTTTATCCTCTGGATCCCCTTGCCCTGTCACCAATGGGTATGGGTCCTAAGACTGAGCTAGAGGACCTTTTAGATTTACCTTCAAAGAGGGCTAACCAGTCAGTGCTCCTGTGCTTGGACAAGGTTAGTTCCTTCTCATCAATCCCTTCAACTCCCACTGGTCTTTATGAACCAAGTCTGTCTTATTTATGTGGACTTGTTAAGTTGGTGGCTTTATGTAAGCTATTGTAAAAGGCTAAACAAATTCACCTTTGAACTTATGTTTTAGAATCCTCTTTTAAAAATTATCATGCAGGCTGAGCTGTGAGTGACCTAGAATTCAAAGTGTAAGAAGCAAAACAAATTTTAAAAAATCTGCTTCCTGTCTGTGCTAATATAACCCAGCCCCTCCTGCCGTCAGCTGTCTGTGGCATTTTTAATCCACCTCTTGTTGCTGGAACCAACCCTTGTCAATGTTCTAATCTTGCAGGTCAGAGCTGTGTCTTCAGACAGTCAGAATGCGTTTACTTAAACAATAGACCCTCTTGTTGTCAGTTCTGCTGCTTTCAATAATTTACCTTGACTCGATGTTCACCAGTGTGTGCCTTCGTCAAAAGAGGCATACCTCCAAATTCAGCTAATTACTCAGCTATTCAATATCAGCGCGACTGAAGGGAACCTAGCCATCTCCATGAAGGGGTGCTTCTCCGCCAGAGCCAGTCTCCAATGTAGCAGGTGACAAGGCGAGCAGGAATGAGCCCAAACCAGGGAACATCTGGAACCCTCAAGGGAACTGCGAATGCTTCGTTTTTCTCCAGTAGAATCCCCTTCTGCATCCCTGTATTGAGCAACTGCACTCACCAAAGGCAGAAAATAGAAAGGAATTGGGGTGGGACATCGCAGCCCTAAAAAGCCCTAAAAGACACTGAATTATGAATTTATAGTAACTAGTGAAAATGCTGCGGCTTAAGTAATGCTTGGCAAACCATCATGTATAGTTGTGTCTATTGATCACTGCCCAAGGGCACCCAGCCAAGAGCTGAAGCGGGGCCAAGATCCACCTCATGTGCTGTCTGGCAGAAGGCTATGTTGGCCTGGAGCAAGGGAGGCCCTTTCAAATACTCCCACAGGCACCGTCCTCTCTCCAAACCTTGAACACAGCAGGGCTCATCTGCCCAGAGTGGGCACTTTTTTCATTTGGACAAAGGTGCCATATGGGCTAGTGGGGCCCTGATGCTTACAACCAGGTCCTCAGAGTAGGTCAGACTTTTATGTGAACTCTGAATGCATCTTGGCCTCAAGGCTCAGAAAGACAGGCTCTCAATGAGATATCAGAGGCAGGAACTCCGATGGCTTGAGATGATTTCAGGTGGTGCCCACTCAGCACATGTAACCAGTTACTCTCTTTTTAAAACTCTTTCAGTCCCATTCATTAGTTAAGAAGAAAGTAAAGTATCCCTTTGTTAAAAAGGGATATCAGCAAGTGGTAGAGATGCCTTAATTAGACATACCAGCCACAAAGAGAGAGCTGCACGTAGACCCAGAGGCTTCTGGGAAATTCCGTAGGCATTTACTCACAGCTTTAATGTTCATTGTATTTCTTTTTAGAATTACCTTCTCCCTTTACCAAGGGCTACTGCCTTCCTATTTAAAGAGGTAAAGGCACATTGAAAAGATAAATTAATATATAAAATGAATGAATCACTTTAAAAAAGTAGTTCGTAAACAATAATGATGGGCCACCTTCATTGTTTTAATCAAATCCAAGTTACTACTGGCACAGCTGAATTTAGGAAACAGTGAGTTTGTATAAAGAGACACAGTGAGACGGAACTATTGAGAGTGAGGAAGAGAGGCCTCCACAGTAATACAGGATTCTGACAACTTCTGCTAAGAAGCAAATAAAAGGGAACATTTGCACTGTTGTTGGAGGGATTTGGGGTTCAGATGCACAAATATGCCTGTGTGTCTGTTGTTTGTATGCTTGTTCCATAAGCAAAAGCTGAGGAATCAATTGGGGGATTTTGAATTCCTGAGGGTGGGACCAGAAGATGTAGGAGGGAGGGCAGCTATTTGGAAGTCAAGTGATTGGCCCCGTATTTTTTCTGCAAGGAAGAGTTTGTTTTTTTGTTTTTGTTTTTTGTTTTGAGACAGAGTCTCTTTCTGTCACCCAGGCTGGAATGTAGTGGTACGATCTCAGCTCACTGCAACCTCCACCTCCTGGGTTGAAGCGATTCTCCTGTCTCAGTCTCCCAAGTCACTGGGATTAAAGGTGCCCGCCACCATACCTGGCTTATTTTTGTATTTGTTTTGTAGAGACGGGGTTTTGCCATGTTGGCCAGGCTGGTCTCAAACTCCTGACCTCAAGTTATCCACCCGCCTTGGCCTCCAAAACCCACCATGCCCAGCCAAGGAAGAAATTTCCAGAAGGGGAACACATCTATTAATACTTGACTCAGGGTCCTTTTATATGTCCCTCTGTGTCCGTGTCCTTCACTGTCTCTCAGTCTTCCCACACATGAATATACTTCTATGTACACATACACCACCCAGTCCACCTGTGGTTCAAATCTGCTGTCTCCCTTGAACTGTTTCCTGCAGAAGTCATGCCGTATCATGACAGGCATGACAAAGGGAACTCAAGGCATTGTTTTCAGTCCTCTTTAGATGAAATAACACATTCAGCAGTTGGCACAAACATGGTGGAGATGAGTGCAGTGACAGCGTTGCATGGTATCTAGTGGCAACGTTAACTTATGTTTACATGAAGAAGAAAAGTGTCCTCTGATATAATCTCAGAAAACTGCTGCCACAGGCTTTTGAAACAATTAGTTTAGACTATTTCACAGAGCATTAAGCTTAACAATGTCAGTCTGTTCCTAAATGCTGTTCAAGAAAATTTTTGCAATGAGGCCAAAATTTAGGTTGGCAAAGGGCACCCTCAAATAGGCAATCTCATCTGATTATTTATAAACAGCTTTTTTGAGATACAATTGACCTACAATAAACTGTACATATTTAAAGTGTACAGTTTGCTAAGTTTGGACATATGTAGTATAGATCTGTGAAATTATCACCTCAATCAAGATAATGAACACATTCATCACCCCCAAATGTTTTCTCTTGCCCCTTGGAAATCTCTACCTCCCACCCATCTCTGCCTGCCCTGTTGCCCAGGCAGGGAAGTACTTTCTGCCAGTATAATTTGCATTTTGTCTGGCTTCTTTCACTCAGCATCATTTTTGTGATGTTCATACACGTTGTGCATATCTTTTTTTTTTTTTGAGACGGAATCTTGCTCTCTTGCCCAGGCTGGAGTGCAGTGGCGTGATCTCGGATCACCGCAACTTCTGGCTCCCGAGTGCAAGCAATTCTCCTGCCTCAGCCTCCTAAGTAGCTGGTATTACAGGCTCATGCTGCCACACCCAGCTAATTTTTTATATTTTTGGTAGAGATGGGGTTTCACCATGTTGGTCAGGCTGGTCTCAAACTCCTGACCTCAAGTAATCTGTCCACTTCGGCCTCCCAAAGTGCTGGGATTACAGGTGTGAGCCACCGCACCTGGCCATGTATATCATTATTTTTACTGCTGAATAACTGTCCATTGTATCATTATGCCCACAATCTGTTTATCCATTTGCCTGTTGATGGACATTTGGGTTGGCTTTAGTTTTGAGCTATTACAAAGAAAGCTTGTATGAACATTTGTGTACAGATCTTTGTATGGATATATGTTTTCTTTTCTGTTGGGTAAACAGCTAGGAGTGCAATGGCTGGAACATTTGGTAGTTGTGTAGACAGTGTTTTTCAAACACTGATACGATTTTATGTTCCCATAAGCAACGTATGAGAGTTCTAGTTACTCTGCATCCTCACCAACACCCAGTATGTTAGCTATTTTATCTTGTGGGTTTAAGAGATAAAATGGCTAACATACCATGTGTTGGTAAGGTTGCATCTCCCAACTGAGTAATGATGTTAAACATTCTTTATGTGTTATTCACCATTTATATACCATTTCCTTTGGTGAGGTGTCTGCCCATTTAAAAATTTGGGTTGTTTTCTCATTATTTGTTTTGAGCATTCTTATATATTCTGTATGCAAATTCTCTATCAGATGGATACTTTGCAAATCTTTTATTATAATCTGTGGCTTGTCTTTTTATTCTCTTAACAATGTCTTTCAAAGAACTGAATAATTAAATATTGATGAAATTTAATTTATCAAAATTTTTACTGGATCTTGCTTTTAGTGTTATATGTAAGAAATCTTCGCCTAACCCAAAGTCATAAAGATTTTCTCCTATATTTTCTTCCAGAAGTTTTATAATTTCAGGTTTTACTTTTGTGTCTATGATCCATATTCACTTATTGTTTTTCTTAGTTGGAATTTAATTAAGAAAGTTTAAAATTTATAATTGACACACAATTATGCATATTTATGGGGTACGATGTGATGTTTCAATGCATGTATATATAGTGTAAAGATCAAATTGGGATAATTATCATATCCATAACTTTAAACAATTATCATTCCTCTGAATGATTCAACTTTTTGTGAATATACATCCAATTGCTCCAGCACCATTGCTGAAAAGTCTATCCTTTTCTCCATTGAATGGCCATTGCACATTTGTCAAGAATCAGTCATTTGTATATTTGTTAATATATGTCTATTTCTTGACCCTATTCTGTTCCATGGACCCATGTGCCACCCTTGTCTTGATTACTGCAGCTGTGTGATAAGTCTTAAAATCAAGTAGTTGATTTGGCTATTCTGGGTCCTTTTGCATTTTGATATGGATTTTGGAATAAGAATCAGCCTGTTGCTTTCTACAAAATAAAAAGCTCACTGGGATTTTGATTGTATGGTGTATATAATGATTAAGGGAGAATTGCAATTTTAATATAATAATATGTGTCTTCCAATCCATGAACAATGCAGTAACTCAGCATTTATTTAAGTTTTCTTTACGTTGTTTCAGCAATGTTGTGTAGTGAATAATTCTTTCACATTATTGTCAGATTTACCCCTCGATGTTTCCATTTTCTGTGGTATTTATAAATGATGGCTGAAAAATTTTTTAATTCCTAATTGTTGCTGGTATGTAGAAATACAGTTGATTTTTGTGTATTTATCTTACTGCATCCTACAGACTTACTAAAGTCATTTAGTAGTACTAGTAGCTTTTTTGATGCTTCCATCAGATTTTCTACATAGATTATTATGGCATGCTCCAATAAAGATAGTTTTACTTCTGTCTGGATGGCTTTTGTTTCTTTGTCTTGACTTATTGCACTGGCTAGATCCTCCTGTGCAATACTGAACAGAATGGTGAGAGCAGACATCCTTGTTTCTCCTCATAAGGGAAAGCATTCAATCTTTCACTATTAAATAGTATATTAACTGTAGGTTTTTCATAGATACTCTACTCTATCAGGTCCAAAAATCCCATTCTATTTGTAGTTTGCTGAGAGTTTTTATTGGGAATGGATATTGAATTTTGCCAAATTACTTCCCTGTGTCTCTTGAGATAATCATATGGTTTTTCTTTTTAAGTTTGTTAATATGGTAAATTACATTGACTTTTTTTTCATGAATTTTAAACCAACCTTGCATTCCTGTAGTAAAACCTATGTGTTCATGATATATTGTTTTATGTATTGTTAGATTCAATTTGCAAAAATTTTGTTTTGAATTTTTGCATCTATGTTCATGAGGAATATTGGTTTGCAATTTTCTTTTATTATAATGTATAGTTCTGCTTTTGGTATTAGAGTAGTGCTGATTTCACAGAATAAGTATTTCTCCATTTTAATTTTCTGGAAGTTTATATACAGTTGGTATTATTTCTTCCTTACATTTGGTAGAATTTGCCAGTGAAGACATCTTGGTCTGGTGTTTTCTTCATGGGAAGATTTTTAACTACAAATACAATTGCTCTAATAGATGTAGGGCTATTCAAAGGTTGCCAGTTTTTCTTGAGTAAGCTTTGGTAGATTGTACCTTTTAAGTATTTTTATATTTAATCTATGTTTTTGAAATTACTGGTATAAAGTTGTTTATAATATTCCCTTACTGCATTTCTAATATCTGTAGAATATGTTATGTTGTCAACTGTTTCCTTCTTCCTTTTTGATATTGATAATTTGTGTTTTTTTCCTTATTTTCCTAATCAATCTGTATGGAAGGTTATGAAATGATTGATCTCAAAGAACCATCTTTTGGTTTTGTTTATTTTCTCTATTGTTTTTCTGCTTTCTATTTTATTTATTTCTGCTTTGTCCTTTTTAATTTCGTTTCTTCTGCCTATTTTGGGGGCTAATTCCTCCCCTCTTTTTTTTACTCTCTTAAAGTAGAAGCTGAGGTAATTGATTTGAGAACTTTTTTTTCAATACCAATACAGCAATCCCCCCTTATCTGCAGGGGATGTGCTCCAAGGCCCCCAGTGGATTCTTGAAACCATGGATAGTGCAGAACCCTATATACACTATGTTTTTCATTACACATACACACCTATGATAAAGTTTAAGTTATAATTAGGCACAATAAGAGATTAACAACAATAACTAATAATAGAACCATTATAAGAATATACTATAATAAAAGTTATGTAAATGTGGTCTTTCTTAAAATACCTTATTGTGCTGTACTCACCCTTTTTCTTCTTGTGATGATGTGAGGTGATAAAATGCCTATATGATGAGATACCACAGTAATCAATCACATAACTGAGAAGGATACTAAGTGACCAATGGGCAGGTAGTATACACAGTGTGGATATGTGGGACAAAGCGATGTTTTACCTTCCTGGTGGGATGAAGCTGGACCATGTGATATTTCATCACTCTACTCAGAACAGCATGCCATTTAAAACTTATGAATTGTTTACTCCTGGAATTTTTCATTTAATATTTTTAGATCACAGTTGACCACGAGTAACTGAAACTACAGAAAGTGAACCTGAGGATAAGGGGGGACTACTGCATAGATATTTAGTACTGTAAAATTCTTCCCAAGTGCTGCGTTAGCAATATCCCACAAACTCTGATATGACATGTTTTGATTTTTATTTAATTCAGAACAATTTTAAATTTTATTTTAAACTTCCTCTTTGATGCCTGGTTTATGTAGATGTGTTGCTTCATTTCCAAATATTTGGGGGTTTCCTAGCTGTCTTTCTGTAACTGATTTCTGGTTTAACTCTATTATATTCAAAGAACATATTTTCTATGACTTGAATGTTTTAAATCTATTTACCTGTGTTTTGGCAGAAAATATATTCCATCTTGGTAACTGTCCACTTGTGTGTAAAAATAATGTGTATTCTGCTTTGAAAGGGTGGAGGGATCTATAACTGCCAGTTAAATCAAGTTAGTTGATAGTATATCCTTACTTATTGTTTTTCTACTTGTTCTATCAATTATTGAAAGAGGGGTATTTACATTTCAATTATAATGGTAGATTTATTTATTTCCATCCCCTTTGATATGGTTTGGCTGTGTCCCCACCCACATCTCATCTTGAATTCCCATGTGTTGTGAGAGGGACCCTGTGGGAGGTAATTGAATCATGGGGGCAAGTCTTTCCTGTGCTGTTCTCTTGATAGTAAGTCTCACGAGATCTGATGGTTTAATAAAGAAGAGTTCCCTTGCACAAGCTCTGTCTGTTTGCCTGCTGCCATCTATGTAAGACATGACTTGCTCCTCCTTGCCTTCCACCATGATTGTAAGGCTCCCCCGGCCACGTGGAACTGTAAGTCCATTAAACCTCTTTCTTTTGTACATTGTCCAGTCTCAGGTATGTCTTAATCAGCAGCATGAAAACAGACTAATACACGCTTGCAGTTCAATGAGTTTTTGTTTCACATATTTCGAAGCTCTGTTTTTAGGTTCATAAATGTTTAGGATTGTTATATCCTCTTTATCTTTATGAAATGGCTATTTTCATCCCTGAAATTCTTTGTTGCCCTCAAATATATACTGCCTAATGTTCATGTTGTCACTCCAGTTTGTTTGTTGACTAGTGACAGAATTGTGAATCTTTTACCTTCATTCTATTTTTAACCTGTTTATGTTTATGTTTAAAGTGTGTTTCCTATAGGCAGCATATGATTGGATCTTTCTTTTTTAGTTAGCTGACAACTTTTGACTTTCAGCACAGGTGTTAGAACACATATTGAATGTTATTTTTGATGTGTTTAAGTTTTTCATCTTGCTATTTATTTTATAATCACCCCCTTTTGTTCTTTGTTCCCCTTTCCTTATTTTTCTGGCTTCTTTTGGATTGAGTTTTTAAAAAATAATTCCATTTTAGCTTGGTTATTGGCTGATTAGTTAAGCCTGTTTGTTTTATTTTAATGGTTGCTTTAGAGTTTATAGCATACATCTTTAACTTACCATTGTCTACCTTAAAGTGATATTATTTCACTTCACTTAGAGTATAAATTCCTTCTCCCTGCCCCTAGCCTTTATACTATTTTTTGTCATCATATATTTTACTTGTACATATGTAAGGGTCCCCACAATACATTCTTGTTTTTGTTTAAACAGTCAGATATTTATTAAAAAGAGTTAAATAATAAGAAAAAATATTACGCATTTATCTATGTGGTTACAATTTCTGGTACTTTTCATTCCTTTATGTAGATTCATATGTCCACTTGGTGTCAGTTTATTTTAAATTGAAAGACTTCCTTTGATAGTTCTTGTGGTGCAGATCTTAAAGCTTTTGTATCATACGTCTGAAAGTCTTCATTTCACTTAGGTTTTTGAAATACACGTTAGGTTGATAGTTTTTCTTTTTTCTTTCAGCACTTTAAAGATGTTGTTCTGCCATCTTCTTGCTTGCATTGTTTCTGATAAGAAATCTGTTGTCCTCCTGATCTTTGTTCCTCTGTGCACAATTTGCCCTTTTTCTCTGGCTACTTTTTAATTCTTTTTTTAATCACTGGCTTTGAGCAGTTTTATTATTGTGTGCCTTGCTGTAGTTTTATTCATGTTTCTTGTGCACAAGGTTCATTTACTGTCTCAAATCTGTAAGTTTATAATATTCATCAAATTGGAAACATTTTAACTTATGTATCTTCAAATATTTTTTCTGTTCCCCGTTCTCAGTTCTTAAGATAATTCCAATTACATGTAGTATTTTAGGCTGCTTAAAGTTGTCCTTCAGTTCACTTATGTTCCCTTTATTTATTTATGTATTTATTATTTATTTTTTTGAGATGAAGTCTGGCTTTGTCACCCAGGCTGTAGTGCAGTGTCATGATCTCGGCTAACTGCAAACTCCGCCTCCCAGGTTCAAGCGATTCTCCTTCCTCAGCCTCCTGAGTAGCTGGGATTACAGCTGCATGCCACCATGCCCAGCTAATTTTTGTATTTTTAGTAGAGATGGGGTTTCACCATATTGGTCAGGCTGGTCTCGAACTCCTGACCTCAAGTTATACACCCATCTCGGCCTCCCAAAGTGCTGGGATTACAGGCATGAGCCACCGTACCCGGCCACGTTCTTTTCTTTTAAAAAGATTCTTTTCCTTCTCTGTTTTATTTTGGATGGTTTCTATGACTATATTGTGAAGTCATCTCATCTTTTGTTCTGCAATATCTAATTACCCATTAATCCCATCCAATGTATTTTTTAACTTAGACATTGCAGGGTTTTTTAATTTGCAAATGTTTGATTTGGGGCTGTACTTTTTCATATATATTTCTACTTAACTTTTCAAAATATAGGGAGAACAGTTATAATAGTTTCAATGCCTTTGTCTGATAATTCTAACATCTGTATCTGTTCTGGGTGGCTTTGATTCATTTTCTCTTTTCATTATGGTTGCATTTTTCTGCTTCTTATCATGCCTACTAATCTTTGCTTGGATGCCAGATATTGTGAATTTTACTTTGTTGGGTGCTGGATATTTTTGCATTCCTGTAAATATTCTTGAACCTTGTTTTAGGATGCAGTTAAATTTCTTGGAAATCTTGACATTCTTTTAATGTTTGCTAGGCAGGATCATAGCAGCATTTAGTCTAGGGCTTAGTACTCCCCAATATTGAGGGAAGTCCTTTCTGAGTACCGTATCATAAGACCTATGAGTTAGGAGGTTTTTCAATCTGACTACTGAAAATGACAACCTTACTTATTATGTAATTCCATTTTAATGTAAAAATATACATAGATTAGAGATGTGTTTCATTTATTCAATGACTGTTTTTTGAATATGGACAATGTGAAAGATATCAAATATAGAATAGCAAATAAAGCAAAATCTTTCCTCTCAAAGAGTTTATATTCTATGTCTGGAGACAGACAATAGTTCTGTATCAGGTAGTAATATGTACTTTGAAGAAAAATAAGGCAGAGTAAAAGGAGAGAACAATGGGGAGTGGAATAGGATGCAGTACTCTATATGTGTCTGGGAAGAACTCTCGAAAAGATGATATTGAAGCAGAGACTAGAATAAAGTGAAGTAGTGTGGCTGGTAGTTATCTGGTGGAAGGACACTACAGGTAAATGACGAAGTGCTGAGGTAGAATAATAGGAGGAGAGCATGGTCTTAGCATTTGTGAGGATGGGCAAGGAGGCTAGTGTGTTGGGGTGTACTGAGAAAGTAAGGGAGAGAATAATAGGAGGTGAGGTCAGAGGGACCCCCAGGAGGATGGGGGATCACGTAAGGCTTTGCTGAAGGTGGTAAGAACTGTAGATTTTATTAAAAGGGGGATGGAAACCATTTAGTGGTTTTGAGAAAAGTAATGGCATGACCTGACTTACCTTTTTAAAGGGTATCTTTATTGCTTTGTAGAGAATTGACTATAGGTAAAGGGTAGAGCAGGGAGACCAAGTTGGAAGTTACTATAGTCTTCCAGGCCTAAGGAGTTGGTAGTGGTGAAGGTGATGAAAAATCAGTCTGATTTGGGATATATTTAGAAGTTAGAGCTAGCAGCATTTGCTGATGAATTAGATGGTGGGATGGGGGTGGGGAGAGAGAGCTTAAGAGTGATTTCAAGGTTTTATTATTGTTGTGTGTCTCTTCATCTGACATTTACTGGGATGGAGAAGATTGGGAGTGGAGAATTAGAAGTTCAGTTTTGACATGGTGAGTTTGAGATTTTCTATAAAGTGTTAAGAAGGCAGTTGGACACACACATCTGAAGTTCAGGGGAAAAGTCTAGCCTAGAGACATAAATTTGAGTGTCATCAGCATATAGAAGGCATTTAAAGGTTAGGTCTGGATGAGACCACATAGAAAGTAAGTATAGATAGAGAATGAGAGATGACTAAAGATTGGGGTTGTCCAACATTTAAAAGTCAGGAAGATGAGGAAGAGCCATTAAAGGAGACCAAGAAGAAATGGCCAAACAGGCACGATGAGATCCAAGACAGTGATATCCTAGGGGCCAAGAGAAGAAAGTGTTTCAAGAAAGAGGATGTGATATACTATGTCAATTGCTGCTCAAAGTTGAGGAAAATAAGGTCTTAGAACTAACTTTGGGATTTGACAATGTGGAAGACATTGGGACCTTGACAAGGGCAGTCCGGTTGAAGTGGTAAGAATGAAAGTCTGATTGGAGTGGATTCAAGAGAGAATGGAGGAGAGGAAGTGGCAACAGTGAGCATAGGCAGCTGTTGAAGTTGTGTTGTAAAGGGGAACACAAAAATGGGTTGTAAGGAGATGCATGTCTGACTGACTTAGGTGTCTTAGAGGAGATATGAAAAAAAGTTCCCTGTAGTTACCTCTGAAAGACAGATTGAGTGGACCTTGGTATGGAGAGGATAGAGGAAAATTGTACTTTGCCCTTTATAACTTTATATGCTGTTTGATTTTTTTCCCAATCAAGTTGCAGTACTCTTGTTCAGATGCAATCCTCACAAGGTTTAATATGTGAAAATACATACAAAGATAGAATATGGTATACATAGTACATTTAGGTTAAACAAACAAAAAGCTATGCAGAGAAAAGACAGGAAGAAATGCATAAAGCCTTAAAAATAATATTATATGGTAGAAATAGAATGAGTTTTGGAATCTGGAAGTACTTGGGACTAAAATCTGGCTCGCATATACATCCCTTAATGTCTCTCACCCTTGGTTTCCTTTTTTGTAATATGTATATAAAAATAGTACCATCATTAATGGTTAGTATGAGGTTTAAGTGGAATGACTTAAATGTTAAGTGCCTGAAAATTAGCAGGTTCTTGGGTCATTATATTATTCCTTCAAACTTTTTGTCTCTTTTAAAAGGGACAAAAATATTCATACATTACTAGTGTAATTAATTATTGAAAACGAACTGGAACAACTGTTGCTGAAATGTTAGCAGTGTTTGGTTCTAGGTGCTGGGAATATAACTGATGGTTATTTTCCATTCAGTATAGTTTCTGTGTTTGTAGAAACAATAAGCCAAAATAAACAAAGAGTTCCTTTAAATAGAAACACCAGGTGATATGTATTTTTTCTGCCCAGTTTACTGACTTGTTGAACAGGAGAAGAAGGCAGATAGAAGGTATGGTAGGAGAGGAATGAAAGTTTACATGGTACCTACCATCGGCAAAATCAGGTGGAGAAAATGGAATGCATCAGAAAAATAAATTAATGAAAATGTGTTTTTATTTATAGATATCCTTTAAGGTTTCATCTGCTCCCTAAGTTGTACCTCAGCATGGACCTTTAGATTTGTAAGGAGGTTGGCTTGTAAAGACAGTCTTAGTTTTTCTATTGTCTTTGTGTCATTATTTATAGAGTTCCCTTTCACTTTCAGAGGTGTCCTAGTTTGGAGGTTGAAGTATGTGATCCCCCTACTTAAAGGATGTGGAATGCTTAAAAGTTTTCAAAGGACTCAATAATGCTCTTGGATGGTTTTGCTCAAAGATTTGTGTTTTATGATGGGGAAAAGGATGGAAGGATATCAAGGTCAACTTTCAGATGTAAAATTCTGAGATGAAGTCAAGAAAGATAAATAGCCTTTGAGATGGGAAGAGACTCTACTGCAAAGTTTTCTGTCCTGGCTAAGTGGGCAGTATAACGTTGGGCTCTTCATATATACCAGGGGGAACAATATTAAGTGAAATACATTGCAATCTGTAAGGCACTATTCAAATGTAAGGTGCTTTCATGTGTATATGCTGTTCCATTTGAGTCTCACTATAGTCTCTAGTGGGTTTTAAAAAAATAGATCTAGAAATTGCTAGTAATTGATCAATCTGGGAATAAAACCCAGATTTCATGCTGTTTTAATTGGAACACTCATCTGGCACCTTCTCCACACTCTCTGGGCAGGGCTTTTTCTGACTACCACAAAAACTGAGTTCAGTTGGCTTCCTGGAGTGAGCTGCATGGTTACTTTTCAGGAGATGAAATTATCTTCACTACATTAAGTGCCTTTGCTATGTAAGGTATTGACAAGATGGTGTAGAGTTTTGGACTGAAAACGCTTGTCCATTTCTAAGATGGAATATTAGGTGGTTGACAACTGTTAGATTTGGGCATGTGCCATTTATCTTGACATTGGACATTCCATTCCTTCCTCTTTCCCTCTGAAAGCTTAATAAAGCAAAGGGAAGGGAATCTGTGGACCGAACTTCAAGGACTTGACCTGATACTAGTTGAGGCTCTTGTTTGGTACTTTACTCACATACCAGCCTCTAAATTAAGGATTCAAGTATGGAATTTAAGAATTGAAAAAAAATAAGAGCTTACAGCTAATCACTCTTTCAACTCTTTTTCTGAGTGCACAACCTTTGGAGAAAAGTCTTATCATTATAAGTAATGCTTTTATCTCAATGCCAAGTGATATTTCATTTTGACCTAGGAATCTAGGATATACATTTCTTTTGGAAAAGTGTTAGCATTTTGTGCTGCTGAATTAAATCACTCATGATAAAGGAAACCCCCAGTGCAGTTCTTCCCTGCTACCCTAAAGCCATATCAAGACCCCACATATCTGAGAGAAGGAAATTGTACCTTAAGGCTTAACACAGAAGTCATGAAGACTGGTTTCCATTAGAGCTGGGCTGTCAGCAGCCTCCAAATTAAAACTGTTGGAAATGTTGAAATTTCAAGTTCAGTGTTAACATGAAGGGGGTTCACACACTACTGTTCTAAGGGCTAATCTTTAGTGATAGATGCAGAGACAGGAGATTCAAGTGTTCTTAGGAAAACCCAAGCGTTCTTCCATCCTAAGCCTTTCTGGCTTTCATTTTAATGTCAACCAGTCATTGCCAAGACTATGTTTGAAAGGACTAATTCTAGCTATTTCAAAGGGTCTTCTTTGTCTAATGTTCTTAGAAAATCATGTAGTATTCTATTCTGTGATATTTTAGATATACCATAATGACTACAGATATCAGTGATCCTCATTTTTCCCCTAGTTAATGGCAACATGGACTTGTGGAAAGAAAGCTCATAAAGCTGGAAGGCAATCCTCACTCTAGTAATTTAAATTATTATTATTATTTTGAGATGGAGTCTTGCTCTGTTGCCCAGGCTGGAGTGCAGTGGCATGGTCTCGGCTCACTGCAGCCTCTGCCTCCAGGTTCAATTGATTCTCCTGCCTCAGCCTCCCAAGCGTCTGGGATTACAGGCACTCGCCACTACATCCAGCTAATTTTTGTATTTTTAGTAGAGATGGGATTTCACCATGTTGGCCAGGCTGGTCTTGAACTCCTGACCTCGTGATCCTCTCGCCTTGGCCTCCCAAAGTGCTGGGATTACAGGTGTAAGCCACCATGCCCAGCCTACAGTGATTTAAATAAATATTACCACTAATTAGATAAGTTGTTTAAACTTTTGATGCTTCAATTGCCACATCTGTAAATGGAAATTCTAAGCTGTTTTCTATCTACCTTATTGGGATGTTTTCATGGTCAAATGGATAATTAGATGTCAGATCCTTTGAAAAACTAGAATCCTGATTATAGTAGAAACTTAGAATGCTCACCCATGTCTGGTTTATCTTAATGGGAAGATTCCTCTTCCTGATTCCCCTTGCAATTGAACAGGTCTTATGATTCTTGCTGGCCATCGAGTTGTGCTTGAACATGAGCCACTTTTGAGCCAGATCACTTAATTGCTTATGTGAGACCTGTTAGGACTCTCTTCCTCTGCTGTGGTGATTGTGGAAATGTTTAGAGTTGGGAATGTTTCACAGTTTAGAACTATCTGGAAGCTAAGATAACACATGGAAGATACTTATCCAGAAGAGGTGACTAGACCCACCGTAGGCTTTGAGGAAGCAAGAAATAGACCAATATATCAGTCTCCTCTTATCCATGGTTTCACTTTCCAAGGTTTCGATTACCTACGGTCAGCCTCAGTCTGAAAATATTAAATGGAAAATTCCAGAAATAAACAATTTATAAATGTTAAATTGTAGGCAGTTCTGAATAGTGTGACACAACCTCTCACTGTCACGAGTCATTTCTTTGTTCAGCTTTTGTACATGCTTTATATGCGACCTGCCCGTAGGCATCTTGGTTATCAGATCTACTGAGACCGTATTGCAGTGCTTGTGTTCAAGTTAACAGTAGCCTAACATTATGTCACAAAGCCTATGTCATTTACCTCATTCCATCTCATCATGTAGGCATTTTATCATCTCACATCATCACAAGAAAGATGAGTATAGTACAATAAGATATTTTGAGAGAGCCCATATTCACATAACTTTTATTACAGTGTATTGTTATACTTGTTCTATTTAATTATTGCTTTAAATATTTTATTGTGCCTAATTTCTAAATTAAACTTTATCATAGGTATGTATCTATAGGACAAAACATAGTATATGTAGGGTTTGGTACTATCTGCAGTTCCAGGCATCCAGTGAGCATCTTGGAATGTCTCTGACAAAGATAGGGGAGATCTACTGTACTGTGTCAGATCACTGAGATTGAGGGGTTGTTACGGCAGCAGAACCTAGCTTAACCATACTGCTGTAGGTATAAAGAATTCTTAAAATTGTTAATTGTGATTATTAGTGAGATATCTCCTAACCCTCTGCTAATATTTACTACTAATTTGCTGTTGTGCCATTTTCTGACACCTATTCGATTTGAATCTGACCACTTTGACCCTTTTCTCATCCCCCCACACTCAAGAATCTCTCGTGTCCTGGAAGTAACCTGAAGGAAGGAACTGTATTAGCAGTTATGACATGTTGGCAGTTACAACATAAAAGGATGGAAGCTAAATTCAAGAAGTACTGTGCCTGACATATAATGGGCACTCAGCAAACATTTGTTGACAATAGGAAGAGAAATTGGATGAGATGTGGCTGCCACCAGTGATTTCATGTGGCAAAATCTAATAAATGTTTAGTTCTCATCTTCCTTGACCTTGTAAACAGGGTTTGGAGCTTTTCACCACTCTTTCTTTCTCAAAACTCTTTGATGCTTGGCTTCCTGGACATCAGAAGCTTCTAGTTTCCCCCCTATCCTAGTAGCCACTGCTTGGTCTCCTTTGCAGAATCCCCGTCTTCCTAATATCTAAATACTCTAGTGCCCTAGAGCTCAGTCTTTGGGCCCCTTCTTGTTTATTTGAATCTCTCGGTCTTGTCTGCTGTTTTATTATTGAGTGATTTCCTTTTATTGATTTATACATTCTCTTTTATATGGAGAGTAGTAACCCTCAGTCTATCCTACATTGCTGATAATTTTCCTCATTTGTTATTAGATTTTTACTTTATAGTTTTTAATATACTACAAATTTACTATATTTATAGCTTTTCATAGACAATGTACATTTTTATATAATCATATATGTCATTCATGTTTTTTTTTTTTTTGAGACTTTTTGAGTCTCCCTCTGTCGCTCAGGCAAGAGTGAAGTGGTTTGATCTTGGC
Organism: Pan paniscus; assembly: GCF_029289425.2. Classification (NCBI taxonomy): domain Eukaryota; kingdom Metazoa; phylum Chordata; class Mammalia; order Primates; family Hominidae; genus Pan; species Pan paniscus. Next base: position 25,811,268 of record NC_073262.2, on the reverse strand, counting down.
TCACTGATATCTCTGCCTCCCGGGTTCAAGTGATTCTCGTGCCTCAGCCTCCTGAGTAGCTGGGGCTACAGGCGAGCACCACCATGCCTAGCTAATTTTTATATTTTTAGTAGAGATGGGGTTTCGCCATGTTAGTCAGGCTGGTCTCAAACTCTGGATCTCAAGTGATCAGCCCACCTTAGCCTCCCAAAGTGCTGGGATTACAGGTGTGATTTACTGTGCTTGACCTCATTCCTTTTTTTTTTTTTTTTTTTTTAAGGCTTTTGGAATTAGTGTGGCATTTTGGGGATTTGTCAATGTGTGAAGTGGTTATGCTTAATATATGTACCTGGTCTGTATATTAAGGCCACTTTCCTTTGTATAGCAGGACCTTGTTGCTCATCTGTCATTTTTGTCCATGTTCTTTGGGTTATGTAGCTATATGGTGAAGGGTCAAGTTGTTCCAATTTAGTCTTGCCAAATTATCCTTGTTATTATAATAATCATCTATTGCTATGTAACAAAGTACTCCAAAATTTAGTGTTGTAAAGCACCAATAATCATTTATTATCTTTCATGGTTTCTCTGAATTCAGGAATCCAGAAGTAACTTGGCTAAGCAGTTCTGGGTTAGGGTCTCTCACCAGGTTGTAGTCACATCTAGGCTAGGGCTGTGGTCATCTGAAGGCTGGAGGATTTATTTCTAAGCTGGCAGTTGGTGTTAGCAAATTGGTCCTTCTCCATGTGGATCTCTTTGAGTGTCCTCATGATGTGGTGCTTGGCTTTCCCCAGAGCAAGTAATCCAAGAGACCAAGGCAGAAACTCCAATGTCTTTTATGACAGCCTCAAAGTTCCAGTCATCATTTCCACCTCATTCTATTGGCTGCATAAGAGACTAGCCAGGCTTCAGTGTGTGTGCTGGGGCTGGGGCGGCTACATAGCTGTGACTACCAGGGGGTGCAGTCTCTGGGGACCACCACTACCGAGGCTGGGTACCATGGTAACCAAAGAGCACTTTTTATTTGAGATGTTTTCTTGGGTTTGATATATACTTTTAAACTGAGAATACAGGAATGCCAACTGATAAATACTGGATTTTTACAAAGCACAGTTAACTTTACATTCTGTTAAGCAGAAAGAAAATGCATGAGTTTTTGCAGACTATTTGCTCGAGTAAGGCTCTCAGGGCAGAGGACACTTGAGATTGCCTTGATGCAGTTCCTTCTGGTACACTTTTTGGGGCTAATATTATTCTTGATTTTCTGCATCCTCCATCTGCCTCTGAATCCAGATATTTTGAAGAAAACAAATCAGAGGGAGGCAAGAAAATGTTCAAGACAGAGTAGAAATAGCTGCTAATAACAGCAATAACTACTTTATTTCTTGAGTGCTTGCTATGTGCCAGATATGTCTCAGACCTTTTACATAAGTGATATGTTACTTAGCTCTTCCACTGACCCCATTTTAACTATGACAAAACTGATTCTCGGAGTAATTTATTCAAGATCATGTAGTGAATGGTTGGGCTGAAATTTGAACCCAGGTCTGTCTGTTTCTAAAGGCTGTGGTTAATCTACTGCCTCTCACTGTATCCCATTAATATAAACACACAAACACAATGTTTGAAACAGAAAGTTGAAAAGCGGTAGAGTTGTGTATTACCTGGAAGGATCTGTCAAAGGTAAAAAATGCAGGAAAATGTAATCCCAGATACGAAAATACTCTGAAACCGAAAAGTGCTTTATAAATGTAAGGTGGCAGTGTTATTAATATTATTCAGCTCAGAGAAGTAAGAAAATGAATCATGTATAATTCCTTTATTTCTTTTCACTCAGATTATCGCGGAACACCTGCCCATTAATCTTGACCCTGTTAAAACAATAACTGCCTATCCAGGTAATACATTGGAGTTAATGTGTAATTAAAGAAAATTATTATCACTTGGCTATGAAATGGGAATGGCAATATTTCAAGTTAATATGTATTTTAGACCAATAAATGTTTTAGTTTAAAAAAACTCTGCTGAAATGTACAATTTAGAAAGATATCAAACCATCAGTTTAAAATTAAAGCGTAAGAAGCTTTATGTCTGTAAATGTGTTTTGTTGTAATGTCAATATGATATCATATTTGTCTTCCACACGAAGACATTGTCTTTCTGACAACCACTGTTTAAAGAAAATAGACCTTGGGAATGGGGAAAGTACATTTCTCTTGGATTTTCCTGTCTTTTGACATGTACCTTTGTGACGTGAACACATTAACGATGAACTCAGTTGACGGTCTTGAGGGTGAGGGATGATATGTAGCCTTCATTACATTGCCTTGGCTCCGGGCCCGTAGGCATCAGCAGCAAGAGCTTTGATTTCATTTTAAAAGGAGTTAGAAGAATGTGAAGAAGGTCATGGCCATCAATCTGTTATCACTCTGCTAGATAGGATCTCTTTAAGGAGGAGCATGAAACATATTCTAAAAGCTCCAGTGAAGGCCCCCAAATGGCGATGTTCATCCTACCGCTTCCTAGTGAAAGTGTGCAATCTCTGAAACAGAGCTCACAAGCACTGAACAACAACAAATAGTCTAAGGAAATGCTTTCATTTTAAATTGTCCCAGCTAGAGCCAGCATATATAGACAGTAGGTAAAGTGAGGCATGTGGATGAAAGCAAAAACAAAATTTTGCAGTCCTGTTAGCTTTATTAAATGTACATTATTGTGAGTGGGTCAGTAGCCATCCTACTGCAGAGAAAAGGAATGGAGACTGAAGTTAAATGTTCTGCTTAAGGCTGCTTATTGATTGGAAGGCAGGGTATAGTCTTGGGGAGCCCTGAGCTCCTAGAATGCACCTCTGCTGTCACAAGCTATAGCCATGTGGTCTGTGAATATTATGTCCTTTGTTTTATTTCTTTTGTTTCATTTTTAAGGATATTTTAGAAAAGAAATTTACAGTACTTAGAATTTTGAGTTCTCCAATATAGGATTTAGTTTTGTGAAATGTCATCTAACTTTTAGGGACATGCATGTATATATATATATATGTGTATATATATGTGTGTATATATATATGTGTGTGTATATATACATATATATATATATATTTTTTTTTTTTTTTTTTTTGAGATGGAGTCTCACTGTCTCCCAGGCTGGAGTGCAGTGGCGTGATCTCGGCTCACTGCAAGCTTCGCCTCCCAGGTTCATGCCATTCTCCTGCCTCAGCCTCCCAAGTAGCTGGGACTACAGGCGCCCGCCACCACACATGCCTAATTTCTTTGTATTTTTAGTAGAGACGGGTTTTCACCGGGTTAGCCAGGATGTTCTCTATCTCCTGACCTCATGATCCGCCCACCTCAGCCTCCCAAAGTGCTAGGATTACAGGCATGAGCCACGGCACGTGGCTGCATATATATTTTTACATAATTAAAATTCTGATGCACGTCCAAATATCTGTTCTATTTATCATTATTAATATAAACATTTTTTGCTACTATGCTACAAAGTCTTTTTTTTTTTTTTTGTGAGACAGGGTCTTACTCTGTCACCCAGGCTGGAGTGGGCAGTGGCGTGATCTCGGCTCATTGCAACCTCTACCTCCCAAGATCAGGTGATCTGCCTGCCTCAGCTTCCCAAGTAACTGGGACTACAGGTGTGCGCCACCACACCCGGCTAATTTTTGTATTTTCAGTAGAGACAGGGTTTCACCATGTTGGCCAGGCTGGTCTCAAACTCCTAACCTCAAGTGATCCACCTGCTTTAGCCTCCCAAAGTGCTGTGATTACAGGTATGAGCCACTCCGCCTGGCAAAGTCTTAATGATATTTCAAGGTGGCATCATAGTTCATTAAGTTGATATGTCATAATTTAACAATTCCCATCCCGTTGGACATATAGGTTGTTTCTAAAATTTCCTCTGCTATAGATGACATGATACTAGTTTTCTTCATGAAGATAGCTTTTTTATTTCCTAAGGTATTGTTTTCTGAAGCTAAATTTTTTCAAGAGTGGATTTAGAGGGTCCAGTTCACTTTTGTTTTTTATGCAATTCATCTTAATGGGTTTGCTTCCCTGAGAGATGGTGAGTGCTTTTTCTACTTTTTTATGCGATTAATTTTCAAAACTCTAATCTGCATTTAGGAGTTCACATAGAGCTGATTTGACTGACCAAATCTGATGATTGTTGCAGTCCCAGCAGAACACAGAATTCACCCCATTGGTTCAAATGAAGAGGATGTCATGAAGGGCTATAGTCACAGAAGTGTGTGCAGGGTTAAAGAGCAAACAAGGTACTCCAACAGTGAAAAGTCATGTCCAGCTCTGGGCTGAAGGGATGAGAGAGGGACATAGTGTTTCATGAGGGCTCATAGCCAGTCCTGGGCTGAAGGGGTGGTAGAAGGAAGTAATGTTCCATGAGCACTTAGAGCTGCAGCCACAGAGAAGCAGGACCTGCCGGGGCCGGGGCTGTGGAAGGACACAGCTTTCACCAGAGATGCTGCAGTGAAGCACCCAAGGATTGGAGGGAACACCTCAACCTCCCGTTCCTCTCTCCCTCTAGTCTCATGCTAGTGCCTCCCACTGACAGAACCCAACCAAAAGTCACCTGGCACAGAACCCTGGGTGGTGCTGCCTTCAGGAGTCACCCTCCTGGAGCACAGAGCAGGGCCAATAATGGATCCAGTGCTGGTGGAGGTGAAGGGGCAAATGGAAAAACCCCAAACGAGAAAGAAACAGACCAAAACAAACTATCACCATAATTGTGGAAGTTTGTTTCAGTAGCAGCACTGGGGACCCATTTAGTGGAATCTCAAGCATGGTTCATATTTCACACCCCTCTGGACTGCAGTCTTCCAGAAAGGCCTTAAATATTGCATCCATTTTGCCATGAAAACTGGGTCACAGTGGGAGAGCTGGGAGCTCCCGAAAGAGCACTCAGCACTGCCGAGATCGTGTCACAAGTCTGTGGGTGCTGTGCTTTCTCTGTGGCCATCTTTCTAGTCATCTTGTGTTAGCTC